>NC_072796.1:118752041-119063094 GCF_028583425.1 Eublepharis macularius | reverse complement strand
TTCCTGGACACCACTGTACAACTACATAATGGACGAATAAATACCACCTTATACCGGAAACCAACAGACCGATACTCATATCTACATGCCTCCAGCTTCCACCCTAAACATACCACTCGGTCTATTGTCTACAGCCAAGCCTTACGTTATAACTGTATCTGCTCCAATGCTCTTGACCGAGACTCACACTTAAGAGATTTACAACAAACATTTTTGAGACTACAGTACCCACCAAATGAAGTGAAGAAACAAATTAACAGGGCCAGACTAGTACCCAGAAACAGTCTGCTCCAGGACAAACCTAAAGGAACTAACAACAGAACACCACTGGTTGTCACCTATAGCTCCCAGCTCAAACCCATCCAACGTATCATCAGTGAGCTACAACCCATCCTGGAAAATGATATCTCTCTCTCAGAAGCCCTGGGTGGAAGACCTTTCCTTGCCTACAGACAGCCCCCCAACCTTAAACGACTTCTCACTTACAATCATGAATCGGCCAGCAGAGTCACCAGCACAGGGACCAGGCCCTGCAACAGACCCAGATGCCAGCTCTGCCCCTATATCTACCCAGGGAATACAATTACAGGACCCAATGGCATCAACTACACTGTCTCTGGCTCTTACAGCTGCTCATCCTCCAATCTGATATATGCCCTCATGTGCCAACAATGTCCTTCTGCTCTGTACATTGGACAAACCAGCCAACCTCTACGCAAAAGAATAAATGGACACAAATCTGACATTAGAAATGGAAACGTCCAAAAACCAGTGGGAGAACACTTCAATCTACCAGGACATTCCACCAAAGACTTAAAGGTCGCTGTGGTTCAACAGAAACCTTTCAAAAACAAAATCCAACGGGAGGCTGCTGAATTGGAATTCATATGCAAATTTGACTCTGTCAAGCTGGGACTGAATAGAGACTATGAATGGTTATCACATTATCACAGGTAACAGATTTCCTTTACAGAGGCGTGGTCTGGGGGAGCCCAGTGACGCCTGGTGTGGGCTTTCGGGGACCACAGTTCTCTTTGTCAGATGCATCTGGCAGGGAGAGCTGTGGTTATCGAAGGCTTATACTACATAGGAATTGGACGCTTTTACTGCTGCAAACTAACACGGCAAACTGACTCCACACCAAAAGGAGATGTTTACATTTACTAGCAAAGGAATGTTTTGGTTGCCTCCCCACTAATTGCATCCTGTCCCCTTCTGATATATGTCTCCTTCTCTCCCCTATCTCCCCTCCTCTTCTGTATTTGACCAGTTTGGATCATGCATCTGACGAAGAGAACTTGATTCTCGAAAGCTTATGCTACAATAAAATTGGTTAGTCTTAAAGGTGCTACTGGACTCTTTTGATTTTGCTACTACAGACTAACACGGCTAACTCCTCTGGATCTATGTTGTGGGGATAAATCGCTCTGAGTGGACATTAAGTTGTCTTGAAGGGCAATATATAAATTGAATGTTTCAATGTATTTTATCTTGTTTTATGCTTTGATTTTATTATGTATAGCTGGTCTAAGGACCGTTACAATAAAATACATACATACATACAAATTGAATGTTGTTGTTGTTGTTGTCATAACACTACAGCATTATTACAGAGAAAGAAAAGGTATTTTACAAAGTAATGGTAATTGTTAATATACAGGATGGCATCCATTTTGCTATTAGTCTCCGCAAACCTCATTTATTTTTAATCTTGCACGTGAGAACCAACCACCACTGAGCACTGATACCAACAATGGGACAAAAGCAATTACATCAGTTGGCTCCTATTGAGATTCTAAATACCATCAAGTCGAGAGTTGCTAGCCCTTGCTTGGGGAATTCTTGGAGATTTGGGGAAGGAGTTTGGGGAAGTTTAAGGAGAGCACCAAAAGATGTAATGCCATAGAAGACACCCTCCAAAGCTGCCATTTTCTCTGAAGTTCTGGGAGAACGCTAGGTCCTACTTGAGGTTGGTAACCCTAATCAAGCCAGAAATCTGTAGGAAGATCTGTATGGCAGAAACAACTCTGAGCCACCCCATCCCTGGGCATTGATCTCCTCTGTACCACTACTTTGGCCAAGACAGCCAGAAAGGGTTGTCAACGTTGAGTTGGAGAAATTCCTGGAGATTTAGGAGTGGAACCTGGGGAGTGTGGAGTTTGTGAAAGAGAGGGACCTCAGCAGGTTATAACGCCATAGAATCCTCTCTCTAGAGCGGCAATTTTCTCTGTGGTAATGTGATCTGGAGATTAGCTGAAATAACCTGGGTAGCCCAGGAAAGCCTGATCTCATCCGATCTCATGAAGCTAAGCAGGCTTGGTTAGTAATTGGATGGGAGACCTCCAAGGAAGACCAAAGTTGCAGAGTCATGCAATGGCAAACCACCTCTGTTAGTCTTTTGCCATGAAAACCCCAGAAGGGGTTGCCATGAGTCAACTATAACTTCATGGCACTTTCCACCACCAATCTTCAATTTATACTCAAAAATACTTTGCATATGTCTTAAGGGTTCTTTAACTGGTACTCAAACCCTTTGAGACAACAATCTGAACTACTATTTAGGGGAAAGTGAACCCTTGTAGTGCAAGAATTAAAAAAAAGTGACACAAAGTCAGTAATTGTAAGAGCATTGATAGATTTTTTCCACCTTAGTATTTAAAGAAAAGGAGCAGATGGTAAGTTCTTAGAGACTGTGTTCATTCCTTGAGGGGGGAATGAAATGTTGCAGCATTTTACTGTTGCACTGGAGCAGATAATTAGGCAATCAGAACTATTAAAAGCTGACAAAGAACAAGAATTCAATGAACTTTCTCCTTTTGCTTCAGTGTGATAGCAGCTGTGATGATTCAGGTAGGAAGCGAACATAAGGCTCAGTCAGATCAGTAGATGTAATAAGGGAGTGGATACTTTTATTTGGAGCATGTTGGCTGCCCATAATATTAAAACACTCAGTGAGGGTAAATTTTATTTTCTGACCTGAAGCATGGCTACAAAGCATGTATACAAAGAAGAACGCAAGCCATGAATCAGGCCCTAGGAGGAAGTATAGAGAGAAAATGAAGACAACAGGAGGAGGAAGATTTATTAACAAATTGGTTGTCACTTCCCAGTGCATTTTGAACATCTGTGATCTTCCTCGAGGGAAAATGTTCAACATTAGTACAGTTAAGAGAAGAAGATTCTTTCTCCAGTTTACTCAGTGCTGAACAATTTCCTCTAGGGAAGAAGAATGTGGAAGCTCAAAACCATGCAGAAAATTTAACAGCAAATTTGTAGATAAATCTTAGGCACGTTTTTTTCATTCTTCGGATGGGCGGTGCACACCTGATTCTCTTTACAGTTCAGAATAGTTGGTACCAAGAATGATTAAATTATGAAGTTAATAATTAATAATTTAATTACTCAGGTTTAGAGACGGGCATGAATAATAAAAAAAAATAACGATCCAGCTGATCGTGGATCAGTGCCGGCGACGATCCCGAATTAATGATCCACACCGAGCATCTCCCATTCCTGATCCGTGGATCGTGGATCATGGAGGCCAAAGCGGGCCATGCTGCTATTCCCAGCTATGTGGGAAGGTGGGTGGTGGCAGTGGCCGCCGGGCCTGGTGGGCACGGGGAGGCAGCGATGAGCCGCCTCCCCTCAGGTCCCATTCAGCAACACAGGAGGTCTGTGTTTGGCTGTCAGAGCTGCCTATCAGGGTTTGCAGGGATGAGATTGGAGTGCCCATGGCTACAGAACACCCCCTTCCCCCTCCCTCCCTCCCCTGGGTGTCTTCTCCCAACTTGTGACTGCTTTGATGCTCCGTGGTTGGAAGGAAGCCCTGTTGATCAAGGAAAGCTAGGCTTCCATTCGGGTTTCCAGGACGACAGAAGGAGGGCAAACAGAGCTCAGGCTTTCCCCTGGCTTCGTTGCCAGGGGAATAGATTGCTGGCGCCTGAGTGTCTAGATCCCCGATCCGAGCCCGAACGCAACGATCCAGGCTTCTCCTGATTGCTGGATCATTGGCTGTGGACGATCACGATCTGCCGGGTCACGATCGCGTGATTGCCATTATCGTGGGTTTTTTTCGATCGTAATGCAGATTGTGCCCATCTCTACTCAGGTTCGGATCCCTATTCTCCCTTAGAATCTTCATGAATGGCTTTGGGCCAGTCGTGTACTCTCAGCCTAACTTGCCTGATGGACTGGTGAAGATGCCATGGAGGAGAGGACAATGGTGTAAGCACTTTGGGTCCTCAGCAATGAGAAAGTGGAGTATAAATGAAGTAAATAAATAATAAATGAATAAATCTGGACATTTTTATCCTGCCTCCCTCTAAAGAGACCAGAGTGGTTTACATGATTCTCCCTCATTTTGGCTTGGATTCCATGGAGGCTTTCTGTGGATGGAAAGGATTTCGATCTGTGGAGCCCGACTGCTTTTTGATTAACCTTGTTTTTATGTTTCTTGGCATTCCTAAACTGTGTTGTTAAACATTTTGTTTATTCTTTTCACAACTGTTATTTCATTTGTATTGCAAGCTGTCTTGAGTTCCTGCAAGGTAGAAAAGCAACTAATAAATGTTTTAAACAAACAAAACAAGCAACTTTCTCAGTCCAAATTTCCTCCCAAAACGTTGCTCTTGGGGGACAGGGGGCCCCCCAACAATAGCATGAGGCGGAATCGGCAGGTCTGTAGCTGGAGAGGGAAATCAGCCATAATCACCACCTTCCATTCACAGAAATCATCAACTGGATCGTCCAATCCTTTAACTTTATAACAGTCCTATAAAGTAGGTGAGAGCAAATGAGAGAGACTCGCTCAAGGATATTTGTTTATTTATTTACTTGATTTATATGGGGACCCCAAGTGGCTCACATTGTTCTCTCTCCCATTTTATCCTCATAACTACCCTGTGAGATAGATTACGCTGAGAGGGTATGACTGGTCCAAGGACATCCAGCAAGCTTCTGTGGCAGACTGCGGATTGGGCCTCCTAGATCCTAGTCTGACCTTCTAACCACTACGCCACACTGGCTCCAGGGAGCATCATATGGCAGAATGGTGATTTGAACATAGAGCCTCCAAGCTGTTGGTCGAACACTAACACCACATTGTCTTCAATCAATTTCCCACCCCAATTCTCTTAGTGCTGATCCATAACTTTTATTTGGCCACTGAAGTATTCTTATATGACCAGTATAACATCATGCTATACTATATGTTTAAATGTTCTTAATGCTGTTCTCTGCCCTGAGCCTGCTCGCAGGGAGGGTGGAATACAAATACGATAAAATAAAATAAATAAAATAAATATAGTTAGATCCTCCATGAGCAGGAACTGAATGAATTGTAAAGAAGGAAGCTGATCACTAGTATTACTTAAGTTTCCCTTGGAATATTTGGGGGGGAAATGTTGAATTTAAAGCTCCCCCAGTCTGGTGAACTTCACTGTTCACACACAAGTTAAGTACTGATCTCCATTAAACACCTCTGCTTAACTTGTTTAACCTGATGAAGGGAGCTTGACTCTCAAATGTTTATGCCCTGGAAACTCTTTTTTTTTTTTTTGGTCTTTAAAGTGCTACCAGACTTGAGCCTTGCTTACCCTTTGGTTCCAAACTTTCACTGCAAAATATTTAATGTCTGCCCGGGATATCTTATTGTGTTGGTAGCTGCTTTCATTGGTCTAGAACAAGGCTTACTTTCACACAGAAGTTGCTGTGCACACATTGCTTCATACCAAGATTTTCCTGATGAAGAAATAATTGGTGGTATCAGATTTTTTTTTTTTTGAAATGTTTTATTAGGTGAGAATATTAATATACAACTTTCAAATAGCATCTCATTATCCTTTCCAAGACTTCCAACAGCTTTCCAACCCTATAGCCTAATCTATTCCCAATCTGTCCCCTTTTTCTGTAACTCCTTATCTCATGTTTACTTACTCTTTTATTCAACTAAGCCCTATCTATTAACTTCAAAAATATTGTTATAAACTTAAAATCCATTATCTATTACTTTATATTAGCTCCACATATATTTAAATTTAAACTAACTAACAGTTGGATAAAATATCTACTTTAGTAATTCTAACAATGTCTATTAACTCTAAGTCCACTTACATTTGGGCTAACAATCAGCTAATACTTCATATCGTAAAGACTCTATCTCTTCTAATAACAAATCCATTCTAATAATTTTCAAATTGCCATAATTCCCCCTTTACGTCCCACTTCTTTTCTAAATATGTTTTCAATCTTCCCCAGTCCTTAAAAAATTCCGCTGGATTCTGATCTCTCAGCTTCCTTGTCATTTTATCAATTTCCGCCATGTACAGCAATTTATGCATCCAATCTTCAATAGTTGGTATTTCTTGCACCTTTCATTTTTGCGCATATAAAAATCTTGCTGCCGTCGTCATATAAAATAGTAATGTTCGGTATTGAGTAGGAACATCTTCCATGCTTAAGTTCAATAGCAATAGTTCTGGGTTCTTCTTTATTTGAATCTGCAATATCTCATTTATTACTTCTATAATATCTCCCCAGAACTGTCTGGCTATTTCACATGTCCACCACATATGATACAATGATCCTTCATGCTTTTTACATTTCCAGCATTTATCTGACATGTTAGCATTTCCAAGCGCATTGGTGGTATCAGATTTGACAGCATGAACAGGATATAGGGAGGGAAGGGATTTACTAGCATCAGTCTCCCTGTTTCCATAGTGATCATTTATTGATTGATTTACATTAATTACAGACTGCTTTTCTTGTTGAAACTCAAGGCGGATTACACACTGTAATTCAATACAATCCACAGCTGGGACATTAGATAAGCAATATAACAGGGTGAAGGTTGCAGAAATTTGAGAACAAGCAGAAATCTGATACAGAAACAATGTTGAAACAAACATAAACAATTTGACACAACATATTTAAAGACGTGGAAGCGCATACTTACAGTAGGAAAACCCAGTAACAGTGCACTATAGTATAGTCTACAGTCCGTAGCTCTTATCAAAGCATCTCTTTGAACCATTTCCTTATACCACAGCATTCTTACCTGTGTGAGAAAGCCCTCAGGGATAATTTGATTTTGCACAGTTTGTGGAAGAGTGGGAGCTTTCCTGACATCTTCAGACAGGCAGACGCATGAAGTAGAGGCTGCTACAGAGAGTGCACATGCATAGGCAGCTACTGAGTTTGTCCATGTGCATGGTGGCACCAGCAGAAGGCCCAGTTCAGATGTGTGAAGCTGCTGTGGCGGAGAATAGGGAGAGACGTGGTCTCATAGATATGGAGGACCAAGGCCATAAAAGAATATGTATGTGATATAGGGTTGCCAGCCTCCCGGTGGTAGCTGGAGATCTCCCAGAATTACAACTGGTCTCCAGGCAACAGATCCCAGTTCCCCTGGAGAAAATGGCTGCTCTGAAGCGTGAACTCTATGGCATTATACCACACTGAGGCCTCCCCCTTCCTCAAACTCTGCCCTCCCCAGGCTCCACTCCCCAAATCTCCAGGAATTTCTAACCTGGACCTGGTAAGATAGCCAAATTATGAATTGAGCCCAGTAACTGATGAGTAATCAATAGAGTGATTGCAGAATAGGAGTGATAGACATGCTCCGCCTAGCTCCTAATAATAATTGAGCTGTGGCATTCTGCATCAACTGGCATCTCCAAGTTTATTTTGAGAGACCTCGAAATTGATGTTGTCATGGTGTTAATCCAGGTGGCCTGATTGACTGTGTAAAGGTAGGGGGCATCTTGGAGGCTAGCAGCTGCATTAACTTAGTTTTCTTGCAAAACACCAAAACGACCGTTACCAACTAACTAATCACTATGAAAGAATGTTAAACACGTCTTGTGCAAAAATATGAAATTTACTCACAAAGTTGTTCCAGCCACTACTATTGGAGCAACTGGAGCACTCTATATATTTACACTTCAGTAAGAAAACTCAAGGGGGCAGTAGAACATTCAATAAGAGCCCCTATTGTTTGCAGAAGCATACAAACTTATCGAAGCTACACAGAGCCTCTATGCAATTTCATCCAATTTCATATACACAAACTCAAAGCACCCTTAGGTTGCCTAATTCAATTTTGATAGAAAATCAACTAGTAATTTCAAACAGCCATTTTTCAGAATTGTAACTGAACGGGTCAGCCAGCAAGAGGTCCCGTTTCCGGTATCCCCTTCTTCAGAGCAGTTACAACTGTAAGAAATACATAAAAGGTATAAATCAATATAAATTAAACAAATCTCCATTCTGCCTTCATTCCATGGTTCTGCAAACGCCTACTTACATACAGCGCATCGAACAGCATTTCTATCCTGGTTCCAAATCGCTCACCGGCGTGTATAAAGGAGAGGGAGTAACCCACTCCTTAAAAAATGCTGTGTAATTCTCCTCTATTACCATTGAATGATTTTTAAAGGAACATAGTCCCCAGACAGTCCTCACAAATAAGATGTCAACTCGCAACTGACATTCATTCCTTGTGGTTCCTCTGTGTGCAGTTTGTAGATCCACCACGCTTCTTTTCTTAACAAGTCCCGTTGTATGAAGACTTCTTCCTTATAGTGGCTTACATGTAGGACTGTGTAAACAAAGTCATTTTCACGATGTTTCAAAGCCATGAAGTGTGAGACCATAGGCGCGTCTTCCACTCCCCGACGTATTCTAGAGCGATGTTCCTGTATACGTGTTTTAATAGCTCTAGTTGTACAGCCTACATACATCTTATTACAAATACATACAATAAGGTAAACCACATTTCTTGTGTTACAGTTTGAAAAATCCCTCCAATACAGTCCCATAGCTTTAAACCTCTGGACAGGCATAACCAAGTCACAGCTGTTACAACCTCCACATCTATAATGCCCTTCAGGAAAATTCCTATGTGGTTTATGATTTATCAAGTCTGTGTGAATAAGCTGGTCTCTGAAGTTCCTGGTTCTTCTGTGGGCTATCAGAGGCTTATCTGTGCAACCCGGAAGATCGCTTATTAAATGCCAATGTTTGTATACTATTTGTTTGATTTGCTTCGCTAATGGAGTGTAATCCAGTGCGAAGCAAATCCTAGTTTCTCTTTCCACCCCACTTCCCTTTAAGAGATCTTTTCTATTTCTTTCTAATGCCCGTTGCCTGCCTCTCACAACAACATCTTCTGGGTAACCCTTAGATATAAACTGGTCCCCCATCTTCCTTGCATGTATTGAAAAATCCATCATGTTAGTTGAATTCCGACGGAGGCGTAGGAACTGGCTGAAAGGTAAGTTACACCGTAAGTGGGGTGGATGAAAAGATTGGTAATGCAGCAGGGCATTCCTATCCGTAGGTTTCCTGTAAGGGCGCACATGAACTACATTCCCCTCTGCTCTATACACCGACACGTCCAGGTAGTTGATTTCATTACCATCAGCTGACCATGTAAGTTTGATACTATTATGCACCGTATTCATCCAATTACAAAGCTCTATTGTGTATGAATTATTAGACAAAATAAGAAATAAATCATCAATAAAACGGCAGTAAAACAAAATATGTGTGAAAAAAAGATTTTGGTCTGGGTTCTGAAAAAAATTTTCTTCTAATCGTGACATGAATAAGTTGGCTATACTTGGTGCTGCGGAGCAGCCCATGGCTACCCCGCATGTCTGTAAATAAAAAGTCTCCTGAAACCGAAAATAATTCTTAGTGAGTACTATGTCCAAAAGGTCTAACAAAAAATGTGTGGGAGGTACTTGGGTGTCTCGTTTATCTAACAAGGATTGGACGGTCTGTAGTGCTTCTTCGTGTGGGATGTTTGTATATAAGGAAGTTACATCCAAAGTAACAAACATTGCTTCTTTGGGTATAATTAAGCCCTCTACTTTATTAATGAAATCCCGAGTATCCTGAATGTATGATTTTATTTTCTTCACAAATGGCTGTAAAAAGGAGTCCAAGTATTTAGCCACCGGCTCTAAAATCGAGTTGGACCCTGAGATAATCGGCCGTCCAGGGGGGGGTGAACCAGGTTTGTGAATCTTAGGGAGTATGTAAAAGATGGGAACTCTGGGATACATATTTAACAATGCCCTAAACCACTGCTCAGTAATCCAACCCATTGCTACCGCTTCCTGTAAAGAGTTTTTAATTAGACTGGTAATACTTTTTGTAGGGTCGCTGGGAATTTCCTTATAGCTTTTTTTGTCACTTAACTGCCGCTTCACTTCCCCTATGTAATCTTCCTTATTCAGTATAACAATGGCTCCCCCTTTATCTGCCTCTTTTATAATTATGGACTCATCCTTCCTGAGTTCATTCAACACTTTTAACTCTGATACACTGAGGTTACGTCTCCTATGATGCTGTTGTTTCTCAATTTGCTCTAGATCCCTAATTACCATTGCCTCAAAGGTCTGTATCCTATGGTCCGTTGTTGGAGGAATAAAGGTAGAATGGGGGCGTAAATTAAAGGGGATCTGCTGATTAACAGGTGTACTCCCAAAGAAATTCCTAAGTTTAAGTAATCTGGTCAGTTTGAACAGGTCTATTCTCGTTTTAAACGCGTTATACCGTGGGGTCGGAACAAAACCTAATCCTAAATTAAGCACTCTGGTCTCCTCTGGAGAAAGCCTTCTCCTAGATAAGTTAACCACTAGGTTTTCCGTCCCCGGTTCCTGGGGCCTCCACGTAAAAAATTCCCTCTTGTTTTGCTCCTACTCAAACGTCCTGAGCGGGCATTAATGTAAGTATTTTCTTCAACTGAGGTATCTGTGTCCTCCCCATCAGTCGTCTCTAATTCTGAGTTGGTCTCTAAGGGGTTAGACCAGGTGACCTTTTTACGTGAAGTATCTGTCTCCAACCACCAAGAATAAACCCGTCCATTTGTGTAGTCTTTCGCATCCCTATGGAACTTTTTGATTTTTATTTCCTTCATTTTACGATCAAAATCCAGGACCTGATTTTCCAACTCGGCTAATTTCGTATCAAACGAAGTTTGTGCTGTGTTCTGTTTTAAGGTGGACTCTAAGTTCTTAATCTCCTTATCCAAACTCTCCACTTCCAATTTGGATTGTTCCACTACTAAAAGCATGAGATCTAAGGAACATTTATTAAGCACCGCCGCCCATTTGCTTTTAAATTCTTCATTACGTTGAAACATTCCCGGGGGCTTGTTGACTCTTAAACCCCGCGGGATCCTGTTACAACGTATGTAATCTGTTAACGAGGTCGCATGAAGGTGGTATCTAACTCGTTTCTTTTTTATAAATTGTAACTGTCCCCAGGATTCATCCTGTGGGGCATCTGTTGCATTTACAATAGAGGACATATCTGAAAGGATTCTGACCTTATCTGCTTCTGAAAAAGTCAAGAAACCTTCAAAAGAAGAATTAGCCATAGCTCTCCTAATCAAAACCCCAACAAACAAAAGAGAGAGTAACGGTATGTACTTGCAAAACACCAAAACGACCGTTACCAACTAACTAATCACTATGAAAGAATGTTAAACACGTCTTGTGCAAAAATATGAAATTTAC
This sequence comes from Eublepharis macularius, assembly GCF_028583425.1. Taxonomy (NCBI): domain Eukaryota; kingdom Metazoa; phylum Chordata; class Lepidosauria; order Squamata; family Eublepharidae; genus Eublepharis; species Eublepharis macularius. Next base: position 119,051,566 of record NC_072796.1, on the reverse strand, counting down.
TCACAAAGTTGTTCCAGCCACTACTATTGGAGCAACTGGAGCACTCTATATATTTACACTTCAGTAAGAAAACTCAAGGGGGCAGTAGAACATTCAATAAGAGCCCCTATTGTTTGCAGAAGCATACAAACTTATCGAAGCTACACAGAGCCTCTATGCAATTTCATCCAATTTCATATACACAAACTCAAAGCACCCTTAGGTTGCCTAATTCAATTTTGATAGAAAATCAACTAGTAATTTCAAACAGCCATTTTTCAGAATTGTAACTGAACGGGTCAGCCAGCAAGAGGTCCCGTTTCCGGTATCCCCTTCTTCAGAGCAGTTACAACTGTAAGAAATACATAAAAGGTATAAATCAATATAAATTAAACAAATCTCCATTCTGCCTTCATTCCATGGTTCTGCAAACGCCTACTTACATACAGCGCATCGAACAGCATTTCTATCCTGGTTCCAAATCGCTCACCGGCGTGTATAAAGGAGAGGGAGTAACCCACTCCTTAAAAAATGCTGTGTAATTCTCCTCTATTACCATTGAATGATTTTTAAAGGAACATAGTCCCCAGACAGTCCTCACAAATAAGATGTCAACTCGCAACTGACATTCATTCCTTGTGGTTCCTCTGTGTGCAGTTTGTAGATCCACCACGCTTCTTTTCTTAACAAGTCCCGTTGTATGAAGACTTCTTCCTTATAGTGGCTTACATGTAGGACTGTGTAAACAAAGTCATTTTCACGATGTTTCAAAGCCATGAAGTGTGAGACCATAGGCGCGTCTTCCACTCCCCGACGTATTCTAGAGCGATGTTCCTGTATACGTGTTTTAATAGCTCTAGTTGTACAGCCTACATACATCTTATTACAAATACATACAATAAGGTAAACCACATTTCTTGTGTTACAGTTTGAAAAATCCCTCCAATACAGTCCCATAGCTTTAAACCTCTGGACAGGCATAACCAAGTCACAGCTGTTACAACCTCCACATCTATAATGCCCTTCAGGAAAATTCCTATGTGGTTTATGATTTATCAAGTCTGTGTGAATAAGCTGGTCTCTGAAGTTCCTGGTTCTTCGGTGGGCTATCAGAGGCTTATCTGTGCAACCCGGAAGATCGCTTATTAAATGCCAATGTTTGTATACTATTTGTTTGATTTGCTTCGCTAATGGAGTGTAATCCAGTGCGAAGCAAATCCTAGTTTCTCTTTCCACCCCACTTCCCTTTAAGAGATCTTTTCTATTTCTTTCTAATGCCCGTTGCCTGCCTCTCACAACAACATCTTCTGGGTAACCCTTAGATATAAACTGGTCCCCCATCTTCCTTGCATGTATTGAAAAATCCATCATGTTAGTTGAATTCCGACGGAGGCGTAGGAACTGGCTGAAAGGTAAGTTACACCGTAAGTGGGGTGGATGAAAAGATTGGTAATGCAGCAGGGCATTCCTATCCGTAGGTTTCCTGTAAGGGCGCACATGAACTACATTCCCCTCTGCTCTATACACCGACACGTCCAGGTAGTTGATTTCATTACCATCAGCTGACATAGTACTCACTAAGAATTATTTTCGGTTTCAGGAGACTTTTTATTTACAGACATGCGGGGTAGCCATGGGCTGCTCCGCAGCACCAAGTATAGCCAACTTATTCATGTCACGATTAGAAGAAAATTTTTTTCAGAACCCAGACCAAAATCTTTTTTTCACACATATTTTGTTTTACTGCCGTTTTATTGATGATTTATTTCTTATTTTGTCTAATAATTCATACACAATAGAGCTTTGTAATTGGATGAATACGGTGCATAATAGTATCAAACTTACATGGTCAGCTGATGGTAATGAAATCAACTACCTGGACGTGTCGGTGTATAGAGCAGAGGGGAATGTAGTTCATGTGCGCCCTTACAGGAAACCTACGGATAGGAATGCCCTGCTGCATTACCAATCTTTTCATCCACCCCACTTACGGTGTAACTTACCTTTCAGCCAGTTCCTACGCCTCCGTCGGAATTCAACTAACATGATGGATTTTTCAATACATGCAAGGAAGATGGGGGACCAGTTTATATCTAAGGGTTACCCAGAAGATGTTGTTGTGAGAGGCAGGCAACGGGCATTAGAAAGAAATAGAAAAGATCTCTTAAAGGGAAGTGGGGTGGAAAGAGAAACTAGGATTTGCTTCGCACTGGATTACACTCCATTAGCGAAGCAAATCAAACAAATAGTATACAAACATTGGCATTTAATAAGCGATCTTCCGGGTTGCACAGATAAGCCTCTGATAGCCCACCGAAGAACCAGGAACTTCAGAGACCAGCTTATTCACACAGACTTGATAAATCATAAACCACATAGGAATTTTCCTGAAGGGCATTATAGATGTGGAGGTTGTAACAGCTGTGACTTGGTTATGCCTGTCCAGAGGTTTAAAGCTATGGGACTGTATTGGAGGGATTTTTCAAACTGTAACACAAGAAATGTGGTTTACCTTATTGTATGTATTTGTAATAAGATGTATGTAGGCTGTACAACTAGAGCTATTAAAACACGTATACAGGAACATCGCTCTAGAATACGTCGGGGAGTGGAAGACGCGCCTATGGTCTCACACTTCATGGCTTTGAAACATCGTGAAAATGACTTTGTTTACACAGTCCTACATGTAAGCCACTATAAGGAAGAAGTCTTCATACAACGGGACTTGTTAAGAAAAGAAGCGTGGTGGATCTACAAACTGCACACAGAGGAACCACAAGGAATGAATGTCAGTTGCGAGTTGACATCTTATTTGTGAGGACTGTCTGGGGACTATGTTCCTTTAAAAATCATTCAATGGTAATAGAGGAGAATTACACAGCATTTTTTAAGGAGTGGGTTACTCCCTCTCCTTTATACACGCCGGTGAGCGATTTGGAACCAGGATAGAAATGCTGTTCGATGCGCTGTATGTAAGTAGGCGTTTGCAGAACCATGGAATGAAGGCAGAATGGAGATTTGTTTAATTTATATTGATTTATACCTTTTATGTATTTCTTACAGTTGTAACTGCTCTGAAGAAGGGGATACCGGAAACGGGACCTCTTGCTGGCTGACCCGTTCAGTTACAATTCTGAAAAATGGCTGTTTGAAATTACTAGTTGATTTTCTATCAAAATTGAATTAGGCAACCTAAGGGTGCTTTGAGTTTGTGTATATGAAATTGGATGAAATTGCATAGAGGCTCTGTGTAGCTTCGATAAGTTTGTATGCTTCTGCAAACAATAGGGGCTCTTATTGAATGTTCTACTGCCCCCTTGAGTTTTCTTACTGAAGTGTAAATATATAGAGTGCTCCAGTTGCTCCAATAGTAGTGGCTGGAACAACTTTGTGAGTAAATTTCATATTTTTGCACAAGACGTGTTTAACATTCTTTCATAGTGATTAGTTAGTTGGTAACGGTCGTTTTGGTGTTTTGCAAGTACATACCGTTACTCTCTCTTTTGTTTGTTGGGGTTTTAACTTAGTTTTCTAGCAGCAGAGCTGGATCCAGTATCACCCCTCGGCTCTTAACCAAGTCCACAAGAGTCAATTGAACCTCATCGAAGGTGGAGAGTGCCATGCCCTTCAAAAACTCTGCTTTCCCATCCAACATCATGTCCTTCTTATCTGGGTTCTGCTTCAATTTGTTCACTTTCAGCCAACTGACCACAGCTTGGTAACCTCTACTGGTTTACCAAGGGATTTGGATGGAGAGGTGTAGCATAAGTCATTTAGTTTCTACACAGCTTGGATCAAGCTGTATAGCTACTCAGTCTTGGATACAAGATGCAACTTTTTTTTTACCCCACACAACATTTTGGCTCTTGTGGAACTGACAGAGAAAATTATTGGTATTTAGAAGCCATGTTTCTTTATGCTGATTATTATTATTTTTTAGATTGAGGGCATCATTAGGATTTTTTTTTTGTTCCTAAGACTGAACCCAAATATACTTTCTAAAACTTAAAATTCATGATTGTTGTGCTATAATCTGAAGTTACAGCAATCAATGTTTCCTCCCTATATCCCCAAAAACCTTGATATCTGGATGGAATGTATTTCATAGATGTGTTCAACTATTGATAAGTCCCATATATTGGAAAAAGTCCATCTTTTACTCTTTAAAACAGTTGAGAAGGTATAGAGGACTTAAATTGAAGGAGGACAAAAATAATGGAGCTCCTGTTCAAGATACTTTACTAATACTGTACTGGAGATTAGAAAGACACATGAGGTGTGAAAAATGTTAAAAGTAAATGGGATGTTCAAGCTTTGTTCCAGTATATTCAATTACTTTCTTCTTTTTTCTCTTCCCTGCTAATGCCAATGTAATCATTAAAAAAAAGATGTTGGTATATTATATGCTGAGTGACATGTAAAATTTGTGACACAATACAATCAGGATAACATTATTTCTTCCTGATGTAGGAGAGGTAATGGATTTTGAAGCAGTGCAATCAAGAAAATTTTGAGCTGATGGAAACTCAGTAATTTTAAAGACAGCAAACTGAGCCCATCAAATTGTGCATTTTATCAAGTGCTGAGGAGCTTTATGCTTCATAGAAATTAAGGTGACTTTAAAATGATCTGAAAAATCAACCATTTAGTGTTATTCGGGAATGCACAAAACTGTCTCTTTATTCTTGTAGAACATATGCAGTTTTTAGAACCCACATCTGATTCCTTGGGGTTTTTTTGTTTTGTTTTGTTTTTTGCCATCAAGTTGCAGCCAAGTTATGGCGGCCCTCTAAGGCTTTTAATGCCATAGCCGGTCTCCACATAGCAACCCTAGACATCCTTGGTGGTTTCCCATCCAAGTACTAACCACAACGACCTCTGCTTAGCTCCCAAGATCTGACAAGATCAGGCTAACTGGGCTACTCAGGTCAGGTCTGTTGTGTATTACATGACCATTATTCTCCATAATAGGCTTAATTATTTTTATTTTTAATTAATTAAGACAAAAATTTCCCTGAAAGTTCTTTTTTAAAATTGGGCCTGGTGCTTGTAAGTTTTAATAACAGCTCTCTACTTTTTACGTGTTTTGTATACACTTTAATTTTGTGGGCCACTTTATGAGTCAAATTTTCAGTTAGCAAGGTAGGGTATGCACAGACAGACAGACAGACAGATAGAATTATGCATTATGTTCCTTGAGAAAAATGTGGCTCTCCCTCTAACAGTATAATCCTAAACTGAATTACACACTTCTAATTCATAATTGTTGAGGACTTCACTGTAAGAAACATCATGCAAGCCTGAGTTATCACTGCCCATAGCATGATCAGTTGAACCTCACCTACCACACTACAGTCTTCTTGGCTCTCCTGGACAACTGGTTGACCAATGTGTGAAACAGGAAGGTGGACTAGATAGACCATGCCCAATTCTCAGTGATAATATTGTCATATCTGCTGATGGTTCAGGACACTCATTTGTAAAAGCAAATCTGCAGTTCTCATACTGACAGTGATTTCAATGGGCTTAGACTGGTGTAACTCTTCTTAGGATTGCACTGTGAGAGTAGTAAATCATAAATATTCACACGGTATTCCAACTTAGCAGTAGAACTGATACAAATGAGAGCTTTTTCATTTGTAATTAACATTCCCATTTTGAATTGTTTCCAGGGTTGCCAGGTTTATATTCAGTAAACTTATCAAGAATTCTTTGATTTGCTTCATTTGGATTGATTTATCTTAAAAGTATTGAAGATGACAAATTATTTTGGGTACAGAATCTGTTTACGATAGAAGGAACATGACTGACACACGTGTGTCAAAGAATAAAGGTTAACTTGCACTTGGCCTTTGAAAACTTCAGACTTGTTTCTGCAAATTCAGTATATCTGTTTCCATAGCTGCAAGGGCTCATCTCTCTCTCTCTCTCTCTCTCTCTCTCTCTTCATCAATTGTATGAAAATTGTCCACTGCTTTATGTTATCTGCTACCCATATTGAGATAACATCTGTACAGCTCTGATGAAATGATATACTTTATGATGATGCACACGTATAACAGTTTTAAATTGCTGACATCTTGAAATTGCTGCATTGGTGGAGGAATTTAGATCAGGGTTATGGCACTAAGACAGAAGGGTTTAATTCCCCACCCCCTTTCCTCAAGCTGCTAAACATCCCATTTTTTTCTCTACCAGGGTTAACAGTAACCTGGCTAAAGGGTGACTTCTACTCAGAAAATGATAGAGAGAAAAGGGCTTTCCCACACGCTCCAGGATCCAAATCTCTTTCCCTTCATGGCTGGTTTTAAAGAGATTTGGGTCTCCCGTGTGTCTTTAAGCACTTATTCATTAGTGCATTACACTGTAAAGCAGATTCATGTTCAAAACAAAAAGAGGATAGATGGGATCATAGTTTGCAAGCATTTTAATTTCCATTTCAATTCTTTCCCCCATCCTCAGAAGCACCCTCTTCCGGTCTTTTATCTTCACAACTGTTTCCTCATGCTGAATTTTTCCCCATTAAAATGTATACTTTTATCAACGTTTTTGTGAGACAGGTATATATTAATGATGTATCAAATGGCATGTACAAATGATATATTAAAAAAAACACAATGAAATCATGAGTGGCAGCAATGAACTTTGTTGTACTGAAACAGAGGATAACAACAACATGCCTGTCTATCTCAGAGATGTTTATCCTGCTCTTCCTCCAATGAGTTCATGGTGCTATATATAGCTGTCCCCTCCATTTGATCATCACAATAACCCAGTTAGATAGGCTAGATTGAGAGAGAGAGAGCAGCTGGCTCATAGGTATTCAGTGAATTTCATGGCAGAGTGGCTATTGGCACTCCTAGTAAGGCACTTTAACTGTGCCATGCTAAGTAGAAATGGGCATGAACTACAAAAAAACTGAACCATGAGGTTCGTGGTTCATGGATTTTCACAAACCAGGAACCACAAACTGGCATGAACTGAGGCAAGTTTACGAACCAGTACGTGCTTTGTGGGGTATAAATGCCCCTTTCTGGCCACTTAGCAGTGGCAGGGAAAGGGGCATTTGACAGTTTAAAGGGACCTTTCCTGCCTTGCAAGTGGCAAGTCCCTTTAAATTATCAGCTGGCAGGCAGCAAGGGGGGATCCCCCCCTGCTGCCTGCCAGCAGATAGTCTAAAGGGCCCTGCCGCTTGCAAGCCGCAGGAAAAGTTTATATGGCCATTTCCCTGGGGAAATGGCCATTTAAGCTGCCCCTTTACAACCCAAACGAACCAGTAGACCAGTTCATGGAAGTTCGTGGAAATGAGCTTCCACAAAGCACTGGTTCGCAAACTATGAACTGGCCTGGTTTGTGCGGTTTTTTGGGTTGTAATTCGATTTATAGTAGAGATGGGCATGAACCAGAAAACCCCCCGAACCATGCAGTTCATGGTTCATCAAATTTCACAAACCATGAACTTTCAAGAACCTGCCCCTGGTTCATGAACTGGTTCATTTGGTTCATGAAAATGGCACATCCGGGTCAAAAAAGCATCATTTCCAGGTCAGCAACAGGTCACTTCCAGGTCAGCAGAAGTTCACTTCCGAGTCAGCAGAAGGTCTGCAGGAAGCCCATCCCCTGTTGCCTAGGAAACTGATTGGCACCAGGCTGCCTGCAGTGATGAACCAAAAAATGAACCAAATGAACCAGCCTAAAATTTCATGGCAGTTCATCCGAAATGGGATCTGACAAACCATGGTTCACGAATCATGAACCAGCCTGGTTCATGCTTAATTTTGGTTCACATTTCAGTTCGTGCCCGTCTCTAATCCTAAGTAGAACCTTGCCTTTCTAAGCATGTTAACTTCAAAGGACTTAGAAGAGTGTAACTTATTTTAAGATTTTACTGTAACAAACCTACATGAAAATAAAGAGGGAAATCTTAGGAACATCTTTGCCAACTCCATGTGATCCGGGCTGAGCTCCTGCTTCTGTAACATGTATTTAACTCTGAGCACAGTTAGAAGCCCAAGCCTTTTAACGAGTGCCAAAGAGAAAGACACAAAGGGGCCTTGGCCTTTGGCTATTAGCTCTGAGTGACTTGGCCCAGTGGACTGAGGTCTAACTTTGGAATTGTGTTGTATTTTTTCTTCATTTGTCTAAATTATATTTTTGTGTTTCTTTGTAAGAAACCATATGATACATTTTTTAACAAGTTGGGTTTGGATTCTCCTGGCTCAGCTAGCTTTCATTGCAGTTGCTCAGCAGCTGCAGAAAACATCACTTTTAAAGAATGAAGGAACCAGTTTGAATCAGGACAGTGGTGTGGTGAAGAGAGGGCTCCTGCTTACCCCCTTGGCTTTTCTTTGAACTGGAAGGCCCCAGTGGGGAGTTGTCTAGCTTTGGAGCTGCACGTGGTCAGAATATTCCATGTGTAGTTCTAACATTATGCAAGTAACTGCCTGCTGAGGTGCAGGAAGAAGGTTGTAGGGGGAGGCAGGCAGAAGTAGTCTCCTCACAGCGTGCTGCTGTCCTAAGTTAAATTATTTCCTTTCAGCTTTAAAAGCGATGTTCTCCACAACTACTGTGTGACTGAGGGAAAGCCAGTTGGGTTGGGAGAACCCAAACAAAGCCTCTGTGTAATTTGGCCCTAGTTTCTTTGAACCTTCAGTGGGGAGAAAAGTAGAATAGAGTTTCTTAAGTAAATGAATATAAAATACTTTTATGTATTTATATAAGATTTTTAAAAAATGGCAAAAGAAGGCACAGACAACATGTGAATTGAACTTCCTCATTACTAATTTCTTTACAATATCTGAATGAATGTCTATGCACCATCACCACATTAAAAAAAATAAAATAGCGTTCAAGGAACAGGCAACTGGAGATGACCGCCGGGTTTCTGACTTACAGTCAGAAACACCATAACCCATGATCAGAAGCCTCAGAATTAGTCCTACGTTCCTTAGCCCTCCCAATTTAAGCTCTTTGCAAGTTAATGATGGAGATTTCCTTTCTTTACGGGATTTAAATTAGAACCCCTTAGTGTTGGCTTAACCTTTCTGCAAGCTTAATAGGGTCTCAAACTGTGACTCCAAAGGAGCTTTTGACACAAAGCTAGCAGATAAAGCTATAATATCTTCTAACATTCCTGCCAGAAGTTCCAGGATTACTTTTCATACATTTTTTTTTTCAGATCAGTAATTGAAAGCACAATATGTGCCATTCAGGTTGATTGATTCACATTTCATAAAAGGCAATATTATTTTCTTATTAGCGTCATTAAAGAAATGACATTTTAATTATAAGTCACCAAAGCAACTGCACAGTATTTAAAAATACACTGCTAAAAAAATAAGAGTAGCACTGCCGTGCCTTAAACCTTTGTTATCCAACACACTTTAGGAGCTTTGGCACAAAGCATTTTACATCACTTACTGCAAAATGAAGGCAGCAAATTCACTGTGTTTTCACAAATGGAGCTATGTGGATAGTATTTTGATTTTTTTATTGTTAACCTATGTGGAACTCCCAATTCATGGTCTTTAACCTTGTCTGACCTTACAATATCCCTGTTGCTATATGCCTATTTTATAGTTTGGAAATAATCCCATTCCCAACCCTAGACTGAAAGTACTACATTACTTTTCTTTACCCATAAGTCATTCAGCAGACAGTTGCTGTTCAGGGCTTCTATTCATCCAGATATGAATTCTTTAAAAAAATCCCAAATGTGCTTCCTATTCTACTGAATTTGAAAAAGGAGACTGGAAACAAGTACTCATAGTGGCAGGCCCACTCTTTCTTCTTGAGAGCTTAATAAAACTATAGTTATTCTCAAAAGTCTTCAGAACATTAATAGAACATACGGTGTCATAAGCAGAGTTACATCCTTACAAATCTTCAATGGACTTAGAAGGGTGTAATTGAGGGTGGCAAGTTCCAGTTTGGGACATTTCTGGAGATTTGGGAGTGGTGTTTGCAGAGGATGGACTTTGGGAAAGAGAGGGACCTCAGTGGGGAAGTGATGTCATAAAGTCTATCCTCCAAAGCTGGCGTTTCCTGATCTCTGTATACTGGAGTATACTGAATACTGACCTCTGTATTCTGGAGATCAATTGTAATTCCAGGAGGACTCGAGGTGCCACCTAGTTAACCGTGCTTAGGATGCTACTGAAAGTTTGGTAATGCTGTTTCTTTTAGTATGCATTGATTGTATGCGCAAGCATGACACTTAAGAGTATACACAGCTGTTTTAACTCTTAATTCCCTGTGTGTCAAGTGCCATCAAGTCTCAGCCAATTTATGATAACCCTGTAGGCTTTTCAAGGCAAGAGAATTCCGAGATAGTTTGCCATTGCCTGCCTCTGCATAGCAACCCTTGACTTCCTTGGTGGTCTTTCATTCAAGTATTAACCAGGGCTGCTTAGATTCTGAGATCTGACATAATTGGGCTCAAAGTTAAACTTTCCTAAGAGCCAAACTAGGATGATGAGGAATTCAGTTGTCTAGATATGGGATATGGAGGTCTAGAAGAAAGTCAAGCCCATTATTGTCTATTGGCTGCAGCTTGGACTGCCCTCAGGCAGTCCAAGGCCTTTCCGAGCCTTGCTACTTGAAATCTTTTAATTGGAGATTCCAATGGCTGAGCATGGCACTCTGTTATTGATGCATGGGTTTCCCAAAGCAGAATCATTATTTTAGATGATGCTTCAAACTGTATGAAATTCAGCTTCACCCAAGTGGCTCTGTCACTAAAGGAATGGCATATATGTACAGTTTAACTGATAACCATTGTGCAAAAGACAAGAGCTTACGCCAATGTCTCTCAAATTTCTCTAAGTCTCCTAGAAGGAGTCTTATAAGGTGTGTGGGGGCCTCACTGGTGATGTAATGACATCTCCAGCAGTGCAGTGAAATTACTCCCCATGTGTCCAAAAGTGATGTCCGTGTGTCACTAGGGGAAACTGTGAATGCTCTGAGCTTCCTTGACATCACTTCTGGGAACAGGGGTAGGTAGTGACACTGGTATATTGGGATGTTTCACCTTCAGCTCTTATTTGTGCAACCATCCCCCCCACACACACACACACTGACCAACTGAGCAGAAGCATCTGCTAGCAGTGGGGGAACTTTCATCCCAACCAGGGCAATGACAACTTAATTTTCTCCCAAGATGCAATAGCTGGTGTTGACCAGTAATGTTTATTATTTAGATATTTACAAGGAAAGGACTGCAATGTTGTGGGGATGATATTTTAGGGGAGGGGACATTTGAGGGGAGGGTGCCACACTGGGTCTGGCAACACTGAGACCCGTGGTTGTCTTGGGGGTGGTGATGGTGGTAATGTTGGCATGGGGCAAGGCTGTTGCAGGTAGGTGGGATCTCAGTCTCCCCGCCTTTGCTCCCCTCCCAAAGATCTTTCCCTGTTCCTTTATTCTCCTTTCCCAAGGATCCTTCCCTGTTACTTTCTCTCCTCCCGTTCCCAGAGATCATTGTTTCTTTTCCTCCAAAGATGCTTCTGTGTTCCTCCACCCCCTGAAAGACCCTTCCAAAGGTCTCCCTATCCATCCATGTATCATCCAGACAACATCCCCCCACAACCTTGCCTCTTTCCTTGTTTTTGTTGCCTCTGGGCCTATGTTATCATTTTATTACCTTCTGGCCCTGCTGCCCCAGTCCCATGGTGCAGGGCTGGGCCTACTGCATCTCTGGCTGGGTGTGGTTGGGCTGGGCCCACATCAGTGCTGACTAGGCAAGGCTGGGCCAGGTTCACTCAGGCACTGGGCAGTTGCAGCAAGGCTCAGGGGTTCCACAGCACTGGCCAGGCACCGCTATGCTGACCTGGGGCAGCAGGCCACCTCAGCACTATTAGCCTTCTTCACCTGCTGGTCTCCTCTGCTGCAGAGCAATGGGGGGGGGAGGTTGAGTGTGCAACACCATTCCAGGAAGTCCTGGAACTTCCCTCAGCCCTGGCTCATTCTCTTCCAGCCCGGATTCTCAGGGCAGTTCTAGTGTGTGGTTTTTGTGGCATAGCGGTAAGTCATGCCTTCGCACAGACTATGCTATTTTTTTAAAAAAAAACAAACAATGTCCAACTTTAAGTTTTTTCCTTCAACTCGGGGAGGGGGGGTCCCAAGATTGCAGAAGCCTATAGTTTGTTTTGAAGTGGCCCCAATCCTCAGATATAAGCATCCACATGGCCAGGGCCACTTCAGAATTAGATATATGAAACCCCACTCCCCCCCGCAACAGACACCCTTGCAGAATTCATGTAATTATATTATAGTGTGACAACTCTTATAAGCAGCAAGAGGATTCTTTTGGTATCTAGAAATTCTCCTTACATAGAATTTCTATTTGTTAAAAGAAGATTCTCTTTGCTTATAGAGAGGACAAAACATTACAGAGCTGTTTGGTCATAGTTACCTTTCATTTTTTTTAAAGAACAGTCAGAATGGGATTTAAATAGTGTATGGCATCATAAATGCATTGTGTTTCCTCCACTCCAGAAGAATTGCTGAAGATACACATTTTTTTGCTCAGCTAAAATGTATAATTGTCCTTTTCTTAAGAAACAGCGCTATCAGGCAGTGGAACATTCTATCTTACCAAAAATACTGTGAAAATTCCTACAAATCACTTTTTAAATACAATATATGATGACTACTATTCAACAGGGTATAGCAACAGAACATACACTGAACAGATGGTAAAGACTAAATCTTGAATACTCTAGTGTTTGCTTTACAAGAATAAGATGGTGCTTACTTTGGTTGTTATTGGAGTTCCTCTTTTTTCCACTGTTCCACCATCTAAAGGGTCACTCTGGTGTAGTGGTTAGAATAATGGGCTAGGATGTGGGAGACTAGGCTTGCCCGGTCCCCTTTACCTCTCAGTGTGTGTGTGTGGGGGGGAGAGACCTGGCTCTTACCTCCTTCTTCCCTTCTTTATTCTTTTCTTGTGTAAGCTATGCATACGTGGTCCCACAGCTGCATTTGTGACATCACTTCCGGTGATGTCACTTCTGGTGGCATCATCGCGCAGGCTCAGGAGTGCACACCCACTTCACAGCAGGCCAATTTGGCCTGTTTGAGGCCCAAATCGGCCTGCAGCAAAGCACAGAAATGTTCCCGGGGTGGCACAATGATGTCAGTGATATCGCACTGCCCTGGGAGTGTGCCCAGGAGGCCTATTCCTGTGCTTTCCTGTTTTTCAGAAGGATATTGAGGAAGTCAGATGACACATTATAGATATGGACTGGGGGAGGGGATTTGACATGGAACAGCTTTCAGAAGGAGCCCTGCATTCATTATAATGTGTAGGTGGGTTTTAAGGCCATATAGGAAAGCAGGTAAAACTTTTCATACTGGCATTGCAGTATATTGAGCCATTCCAATAACGATTTTACACAGCAACTATAACAAATAACACAGCAACTATAAGACATAAGGCCATGTGAAAGAAATTAAGGTGTATGTGGACATATAAAAAGACATCTCATTCAGTCTTCCTGTTGACTTCATGTGAGAATATAAGGATCCATGGGCAACACAATTCTTATACCCTGTATCATGTTAAATTCAAATGGGCTCTGATGCATGAGTAGAACTCCAACTGTTGATATTTCCCCTATTTATTCTACTGGAAAAAGTGTATCAGTATATTCAGTCCTATGAGGCTAGTCCTCCATTGGAATAAACAGGGAAACCCTCAATCAAATGAGTTTTATACTTCCAAATCTCTGATCTGGGGTTTATGAATTCGTGCTTTGTTTATGCATGTATGTTCATCACTTCATGACTGGCATATAGGAATGAGTGTTACTGAATTTTGCAATATTTCTTATTCAAAATTCATGCCAGTGATATCTCAATTATAGATAACTTATTTAATCAGTCAATCATTCTCTCTCTAAAATCAGAGACACTTCTTACACCCACACACAACAAAATGACAACAGCATGATGAAAAGGGCTATGGAGAGGTGCCAGAAACATTCCTTAAATAAATAAATATGCAAAATCTCCAGGAATAGTTTTCTTCCTGGTGACCATACACTCTATAGACACTGACCTTTAAACTGCCAAGGTTTCTAGCTAATCTGCCTATTCTTACTCCATCTTAAAATGACCAGCCTTTGAGCATGAGCAAAACCTATCAAAACTTTCCAAAGAAAATGTTATTAGGTCATGTCACCCAGCATCCTATCACTTGCTATGGAAACTTCTAATGCCAAAGACACTATTCTTTTCTAGACCCACTGAGCCATATCTGACTGCCAGGAAGAAATCCAGATCTGCATGACTACCTGTGAATGGTAATGCAATTATAAAGGCTGGAAAATTTACCTAAAGACCCATTAACACATTAACGCCAGTCATTATCTTTGTCCATACTATCAAGTGAGGCATCACAGGTTGGTCACCAGAAAGAGCATTTGTATCACACAGTTTCAGCTCAGACATCATGCTGTTCAGTGCAGACTTTTCACACCTTTGGCTGAAAGTGCTCATTGAGTGGTAGCCGCCTCACAGTGGTGGAGCACCTCCATTGCATTACAGAAGGTCCCAGGTTCAATCCCCAACAACTCCAATTAAAAGGATCAGATGGGATGGGATGGTAAAGACCTCAGCTATTGCCAATCAGAGTAGACAAAACTGGCCTTGGTAGATTAATAGTTTGCCTCCATTCAAAGCAGCCTTGTATGTGTGTGCATGTGATCAAGTGAATAGTACAAGGGTCAAAAGATGTATAAGCAAAGGTGAAGCAGCCCTGAAATGTGAAGTAGTTGCAATCCTAAACATACGTATCTAGAATTACGTCCCAGGAGAGCCAATGGAATTTAATTCTGCTGCATAAACTTACTGAGAATCAAGATATTAGCCTTGAAATTGGTGCAGCTGTTTATTCAGAAGAGTATTTCTCACACTTAATAGTGGTTGGGGAGGATGTTTGAATAGAACACATTCTCTATGGGGAGAGGTCTGGGTGGTGTGTTTCTTAGCCAATGGGGGACACTGGAGTTGCTATGTAAGCCATCCCAATTGCTTCCTCTAATCATTCGCTTCCTAGTTGCAAGTTTTTCATTGCAGCAGTTGCCCCCCCCCACACCACTTGCCCTGATACAGGCAATGTCAGAGTAGCCATTTCACTTCTGATGCCAGGAAGGAGGGTTTGGGGTCCACAGATTTGCTTGGAATTGATTTTTTTTTTTTTGCTTGCTTGTTTGCTCAACATTGTCTTGCACATTTATATTTTAATAATTAAGCTTGGCCTTGAAAGATTGGTAAGGTCCTAGCTAGGAACAACAGAAATAGTGCAGGTTACTCTGGAATAGGCAGCAAACACCTGAGGCATCATCAGGAAGGAAGACGACACCCCAACTGCTAACTCTTTGGCTGCATGGTCAGAGGGTTGGGGGCTTGCATGATGCTGAGCAGCGTCAACTGAATCCTCATTTAATGTACAGCATAGGACAGAGGGGGTGTCACTTGGCCATAGGGAGACTTCACAGCCTTGTTTATTGCTTACCACCACTTGGCAGGGCAGCAGGGCAAAATTGCCAGAAAGTGCCATCACACAGATGGCACACTGTCACTTCTGGCAAATATCTGGAAGTGATGTCATACTGTCAACGTTATGTTCTAGGATTTGGTCAAAACTCTGTGGTTTTACATTGAATTTTGTCTGAATCCTAGAAGTGTAACATCACTTCTAGTCATTTGCCAAAAGTGATGCTGTGGCAATGGTACAATGGCATCCTTCCCCACCACCCCTGCTCCTGATGGGTAGCAAGCCTACATGGCTTCCTTCAGCATAGTATTTCTTGGGGCGCGGGTGCAGGCTACAGTAAGGAAAGTATTGAAGCCAGCTATAATTTGGACCCAAAGAGGGTTGCCTAAGTGTCAGAAGCTATCAAAGGCTGCTCACAAGGATCTATCAACACTAAAAGGGAAAGAAAGCACCTATCATGCTGCGAACCAGCCATTCATAAAACCTTTCTTAATCCATATCTGGTGTCTCATCTCTTCATTCAGAGGTGCAAAAACTATTCCATTTGTTTATGCCTCTAACAGACTTTTGGGGGGCTTAATTTCCCAAGTTAACATATGAACAACAACAACAACAACAACAGCAGCAGCAGCAGCAGCAACAACAACAACAACAACAACAACAACAACAACAACAACAACAACGTTCAATTTATGTTCAATACCAATGTTCAATACCAATGTCCAGTCTTTTTGACTCCAGTCCAAACATCTGGCTGTCTTCCATGAAGTGAGCATGAAATTAATTCCGTTTTGTGCTGAACTCTGAACCAGGTGCCAACAATGATGAACAATCAATACACAGTGGATTTCCAGATATTAGTGGAAATATGTTATTTCAAGTGTTTGTAATTTGCTTTATTCTGTAAGCATGGTTAATTGTCATTCTTTTATACTGTCAGATTTCTGCTCAGAAATTGCTCCCATTTTTAATGCTTTCTATAATTATTCATGAGACAGCCATGCATTTATGAGAAATTTTAGTGGTTACCACATTTAAGTTTTCTTTCTATGAATGTGCACAAAATAATCAGAAATTTGAATGAAAATATTTTTGCTAGATTTTGTGTATTCTTGCTTAACTTCAACATTTTGTTAATGTAGGTCAAGTGTCATTATATTCCATGACCCAGTCATCATTGATTCCATCCTGCCCCTGGCCCCCACAGCCTAATTCAGATGTATAGGTCTGCTTGATCTTTGAAATCTTTTTTTCCAAGTTGAGGTTTGAGTGCCCCCGATGCAGAAACAGAATGAACAATTTAGAGACTTGCTTCTATTTAATGTTAAAGAATTAGTCATCTGTGGTCTTGTTCTAAGATGACCTAAAGTAGTTCTAGAACACAACTGTTGTGCTAGATTTTTTTACGCAGTGACACCCTTCTAAGCCCATTGAGTTCAATGGCATTAAACAGCTGTAATTCTGCTTAGAGTTGTACTGTTAAACTGAGACCCATGCTTTTCAGGGGGAACGTAACTCACAATTTTATTTATGTATTTATTAGAATGTTTATACCCTTTTATTCTATGTAAAATAGCTGACCTACTTGATACCATGTCGACTTGCTGCCACATAGGCTTGTCAATGTACTTATGGAGGACAATCTCCTGGCAATCTTTGCCTCTAACTGCTGATTGGTAGGGGGATGCAGGCCCAGAGAAATAGATGGCATGTGCCTGTTGTCCCCATGTGATGATGCAATAATGCAGTTTGTCACATCATCTGGAAGTGATGATGTAATGCCAGGAAAATTGTTAAAAGAATCAGTCCCAGCTGTTAGGATCTGCCATCTGTCCCAAAGGTAGGGGATGGTGCAGCTGGGTTTCTCTTTCAAGGGTGTGCAGCTGGGAGCCTGGCCGATTGACCTTGAGTTCTCTAAGTCTGAATGCCCAACCCCCAAAGGGGGAGGGAGAACTAGTTATCTCTGAAGTATATGTGTGACTAGTTTTTTCATGTGCCTTACTGCTAACATAGGACCAAGCTACAAGTGACGAATGACACTTGCCTGGCAAGTGGATTGAGTGGAGGGCAAGTGAACAGGGAGAAATACACTTGCCATTCAAGTGTCATTTGTCACTTGTAGCTTGGCCCTCACGTGTATTCCTCCCTGTTCACTTGCCATTCACTCGATCAAGTGGAGAGCAAGTGAATGGCAAGTGAGCAGGGAGGAATACACGTGAGTCTTTTCACTTGCCAGGCAAGTGTCATTCATCACTTGTAGCTTGGCCCAAAGACTTCATAATAGGTCTTACAATAAAGCTTCAAAAAACCAACCAGTGGAGTCTTTTGTAATTCCTTGGCAGGATCCTTACACCAGCTCAATGCTACCATTTCTAAGTCACACCACAAGTGATGTCATCACAAAGGTATGACACATGCCCCATTAAGTTCCTTTTACCCCCACCCCCATCTCCTGCTGGTTGTTAGGGAGGACCTGACAACCTATCTACCAGTCAGAGCACACAATGTTGACCTTGATAGGCCAAGGAAGGCAGCTTCATGGGCATCCAATTAATCCATGAGATTTGGAGGGTAATTTACTTTTGCTGACTGGGCCATTAAAGGCTTTTCTCATTTGCATAAAATATTCCCTGCATTTACTTTTTTAAGTACAGCATGAGGTGTCAAACAGCTACATTAGCCATTTATCTCCATGCTTTCGTTTGTTGTTTCTATAGTGGCAAGCTGGTACCATATGCTTTGACGCTTTATGGTCACAGCACCCTCATCTACACTTATTACTAGAATTCATTCCATCTGGATTCCTCTGCCCTTTCTTTTTTTTACCCCTTCTGTTATATTCTATTAATTATTTCAAGCATCTAACAGTGAGTTATAGCAGCCCTGTCACTCAGAAACATTGCTGTACTGTAAGGGAAAAAAAAGAATTAAAAAGTTAGAGTCTTTGATCAAAAATTGAACTGTGAGGTCAGTCAATAGTTTTGACAGATGAAATGTTCAGAAAGGTATTACACAATCAACTAAAAAGTTATTGGCGGTTTTAGCAAAAATGATAGGCTTTTTTTTTTAAAAGAAACATAGTTTTGAACTAACTGGAATTGCTTCATACCCCTCACAAGAGTACAAGATCTACAGTCTGAACAAGACAAAAATCCTTTCCAAGTTGTGACATATATGGACTCCATATATTTGCAGGGGATTGGACTAGATGACCCTAGAGGTCCTGTCGTGAGTCAGCCTTGTCCTGTGCTCAGTGAAGGGTCATCAGATGAAGAGCTGCCTGCAGTTCACCCCCAATCTGACCCAGCTGCAGCTGACCTTGAGTCTGATTCAGAGCACTTGCGGGCTAATCAACCAGCACAGGGCCAAGCTACAAGTGATGAATGACACTTGAACAGCAAATGTATTTCTCCCTGTTCACTTGCCCTCCACTCAATCCACTTGCCGTTCAAGTGTCATTCGTCATGTGTAGCTTGGCCCACAGCCTTCAGGTAAAACAGACCTAGGGGACTCTGACACAGCCAACAAGGCTGCTGAAGTCCACTCCTCCCCTCCCTCTTCTCTGACACTCTTGCACTGCTGGTGCTGTAAGAGATGTGTAGAGATTCAAGAATGCAGAAGGACTGCGCAACTCATGAGCCAGTGGCAACTATCAAACGACCAGTATGAATAAGTTCAGGATGTCTGCCTAGTAAGTGGCTGACAGTTTAGCTCATTAAGATTTTGCCATAAAAACAGCTGGAAGGAGCAGCAGTTTGTGGAAGCAACTAGTACACTTCATGGCTGCTTCACTGGCTTTGCCATTGCCCAAACTCTGGGACTCTGACCCTTGGCATCACCTCCCCAATCTTCTCAAACCCTCCTCCTCCTGTTTTTTTCCCTGCAGAAGCTTGCCTGGTATCATGGCTGCCATGCCAAACTCTCTGCTGTGCAGTTTCTTAGCCCTGGAACGTTGCAGCAGCATTGTGGATACCAAGACCTGCTACATTTATCTATGTAAGGAGAAAAGCAGCTAGTGGCACAGTTTTTATTGGGGAAACAGTCTGTCAGAAATAGCTAAGCCCCACCTCTCCCATTGCTGCTCCAATCAAATTCAGACTCTATGCATCTTCCGTTAGCTGACACTCTGCATGTTTCCTGCATCACATCTCATTTGGCCTTCTGCAACCCAAATCACTGCTCACCTGTACCCATCACTCTTGGAGAACACTCAGAAGAGACATCTTTTATCTTGCATTAAAGTCTCATTACTGTTGATTCTTAAAAGCATCATGCAAGGAAGTGGACTATTTTCTTTTAACCATAATGTGTTACTTTTGTGAAATATGGCATGTGAGGAAGCCATCACATTTTATGATATGTTTTATTGGAAACAATATTCAGTCAATTTTCTTCTCGGCAGAAATGAAAGTGGACTCAAATCCATATACATCCAGCTGTTTGGCTAACATTTTATTTTAATTGTGAATGTTCATGATGTGATAAAAGTGTTCTAATAAATTATGGCACTAATAGGTTATGTTAAAAAAAAAAGAACACATTTGAAATGTTTGAATCCTGTGCTGTGTTCACATGAATAAAGATGAACAGTGATTGGTATTTTAGGGAATTGCAACTGTACTGTTCACAAAGGTATTGTCCACATTCTGTACCTTCTAATAACGATCACATTAACTGATTTCATAAGAAGATATCCATATTTTTCCCTAGTCAGGGAATAGACACTCTGCATTGTGGACAGAGGTACCCTAGGAAGGATGGAGTAGGCCATAATCTTGTAACTTTAATATAATCTGGAGTGTATATCCATGGTTCCAGGATATAGCTGAAAGATACACAATGCAGCAACTTTGCAGAAGGTAAGTGAATATACGGTCTGGTCAGTATCTGAATGGATAACCTCTTGAGAATTCTATGGGTTGAATCAAGGATAAACTGATAATTTGCATTGACTCCCCCTTCCAACTGCTCTCCACATTCGCACACGGCTCAGTGGCAGAGCATCTGCTTGGCTTGCAGAAGGTACCAGGCATCTCCAGTTTAAAAGTTCAAGTAGTTGGTCACATGAAAGATCTCAGCCAGAGACTCTGGAGAGGTGCTGCCAATCGGAACCTACAGTAATGACCTTGATGGACAGCTATAAAGTAACTTTATATACTCATGAAGTTCCTCAGAGTCTCCTGTGTCCCAGAGCAGCATTTTGGGGAGATCAGTGGGCTGCAGAGGGTGAGGGAACTGGGCAACTTCCATCCTGCTAATGGAAAATTTAGTCTGGATCCCAGCCCGTGTATACTACCTTGAATTCCAGAAAGTAGGCCATAAACACAAGGGGAAAATGTACATTCCTCCACTGAAGGGCCTACCTTCCTGTCCCTCCTCATTTTTATTTCTTCTCAAGCCCCCTTCCTTTGTAGTTATATAGGCTGGTCTGAAAGCACTTGATGTTGTTCTATTGTTGACATAAACAGGTCTGGTCTTGTAAACTACCTGGATGGGAGCTTCCTAAGAATCAAATGTATTTTGAGCTTTACAAAAAAGCAAGGAGGTTATCAGAGTACAAAGTAATACAAATTATAAGAGCCAGCATGGCAGAGTGGTTAGAATATCAAACTAGAATGCGGAAGGATCCAGGTTTGAATCACCATTCTGCCATGGACCCTTGCTGGGTGACTTTGGGCCAATCAGTCCCTCTCTACTTAATGTTGTAAGCTGCTTTGAGTTTCCTCTGAGGAGAACAGCAAGGTGCAACTATCTATATAAATGAATAAGATAAAATATTCTCTCATGTTCAAAAAAATGGCCTGGTTATATGACGTGGTAATTAGAGATGGGCACAGTCCACATTATAATCGGAAAAAACCCACAATAATGGCGATCGCGCGATCATGACCTGGCAGATCATTATCGTCCACGGCCAATGATCCAGCGATTGGGAGGGGCCTGGATCGGGGTGATCGGGCTCGGATCGGGGATCCAGACACTCAGGCACCAGCAATCTATTCCTCTGGCAACGGAGCCAGGGGAATGCCTGAGCTCTGTTTTCCCTCCTTCTGTCGCCCTGGAAACCCAAATGGAAGCCCAGCATTCCTTGATCAGCAGGGCTTCCTTCCAACCACGGAGCAGCAAAGCAGTCACCAGTTGGGAGAAGACACCCAGGGGAGGGAGGGGGAAGGGGGTGTTCTGTAGCCATGGGCACTCCAATCTCATCCCTGTAAACCGTGATAGGCAGCTCTGATGGCCAAACACAGACAGCCAAACACAAACACAGATGCCGCCGGCATCACCCACTGTTCCTGTATCGCTGGGAACAGCGGGGCGCCCCTCCGCTTTTGCCTCCATGATCCACAATCCATGATCCACGATCCACGGATCGGGAACGGGAGATGCTCATTGCGGGTCATTACATTGAGATCGTCACCAGCGCTGATCCACGATCAGCTTGATCGTTAATTTTTTTTGGATCATGCCCATCTCTAGTGGTAATGCCATTCAACAGAAGGCTAATAGCTTGTGAAACTCACTTCAGTGTGCAAAATCTGGCAATAGGGCCTTCATAAATAGGATTTCACAAACATGTTGGATTATAGGATTGATGCCCTGGTCCACAACACAAAATTCAGCACAGTTGACATACTGTTTAATACCAAATAGACTAGACCCTCAGTTCATTGCTCAGCATGAACTACCAGGTTCTGCATTAACTGCATTAGAGTTTCTCATAAGTTACTGATCTGCTGATGAACTCCCAGTGCCAGCTAGACCCAGTGCTGAAGGCTAGCATTTAATTTTCAGCGGAGAGTACAAGACGAGATTTAAGTGGCATCCTCAATAGCATCAGTTATGCAGCTGCAAAGCGGCAGTAGTTAACAAGTCTCTTGAAGCCATAGTAAATTTGAACTTGACATTCTCACCTTGTCTTTAGGCTGTTGTTGGCTTGAAAAGAACACAACACTAAACTGTCCAATTGGTACATTTTGTCATTCTGATTATCCTTTTCCTCTTGCTGGGGCTATCCTGCATGAGAAGGCTTTAGAACAAGATTAGCGTCCTTTTAGCCTCTTAAAATAAATTAAGAGACAGCTAGGAGAAAGTTTGACCCTAATACCCTGTTAGGAGAAGACCATTCGGGTGCCTTTCTTCCTTCCTTTCTATCCTGATACATCTTTAACTAACCTAGAGATCCAAACTCCTTGAGAAGGTATTTTTATTGTATTGCTGACAGTTATCTTTAGTGATTCTGCTTTTTCTCTTTAGCCTGCCTTTCTCCATCCATGTCAAATCTTCTCGAGATGAAAGTCGCAGTATGATACAAACATTTGCTTTGCAGCCAACAGCTAAATGTAGAACATTTGTCTTTCTTAAGTGTCCTGAAATCAGATTAGGAATTCTGGAATAGGACTCCCGTTAAAAACTTCTTTCCATGCAAATACAGTTAACACTATCAGGTTTCTATTAACACTGACAGAAGCAGGTCATCTCACCTAAGTTATCTCTCACTCTGCTTTCACTTTTACGGAAGTACTTTCAATCCCTCACTTTTGGCTTTTGACAACAAGCCAAGCTGCACCTGATTAATTGCCAAGCTATAATTAAACATGATCTGCTTTTTTTTTCTTTTTTGTAAAACACGTGAAAATCCTGGGCAAGCGTTTATTGTTGTACAACTGCAATGTATCACAGATTTCAGTTCTATCAGACATCAGTTCTCACAACAAATAAAGGTTTAATGTATAGCAATTCTGTGCTTTGGAGCAATGAACAAAAGACCAGTCAATGAAGGACTATCCAGCCACAAGCAATTGTTCTTTCAAAACACCCGTATAATCTGGTTTAATGCATTTATGAAGTATTAAGAAGTAGTCATGATAAATGTTTAAAGATACATTTTACAAGTAGAGCACCGGCAAGGACTTGTAGGAGAGGTCTCATTTTCCCCTCCTCTATCACATCCTCTTTCCCTTCTCTGGACTCCTACAGACTCTCCCCCTTTCCCTGCTACTTTCTCTCCTACCCACCCACTGTTGCCCCCTCCTCATCTTCAGCTTTCCCCTTCTCCCCAGACAGCCTCTCCTCTATGATCCAGTTGTGTGGTGCTGCCTGAGCCACACCCAGTTGCATGGTGGGGTGATCAGACATGATTAAGCTTTTCCTGGTACTTTTCGCACTCAGATTTTAAAGTGTGTCCATACCTGTTCCGTGTCCCATGTTTGCAGGCATTTCACACTTGCAAGCTAGTCAAGCTCCCCCCCCCCCCCAATTACTCTGATTTTTCTCCCTGCAAACATACTGCAATGTTAATTTTTAATCAGCTGCCCAGTTGGGGCTAACCCGATTAATGCCAGTGTGAACATTTTGCAGCAGTTTTCTCCCTCCTTTTCTCTGGGAGCTGATTGGTTTGTGTGGAATTAACCACACCCAGCAAAGTCAGCTCTCTGAACTCCTTTTCCGCCATTTTTTTTGCTACTCTGCAGCTTTCCCATGCAAGCAGAACAGACTTGCAGCAGCTCAGCTGGGGCAGCCACTCTCCTCTGCAGCCCTCCTGTCAACCACCCACCCCCACTCCACTTTCCCCAGGGGTAAGGCAGGACTTCAATTTTCTCAGCACTTTTAAAAAAAACTTTGAGCATGTGTAGTAGTGTTTCTAAGTTACTACATCTTCTGATCGACAAGGCCCCCCCATGCCCCCCTTCAACCTCCCACCCCACCCCACTCTTCCCAGGGGTAAGGCATGGGGGGGAGCAGACTCATAATCACCCCCAGCTCAGCTGAAACAAACTGAGCCATGGCTTGGCTGGACGCACCTGCTCTCCTGCTCTGCAAGCTGTCCCAACTAAGCCCCAGCTCGCTGCATGCTCAGCTGAGACATGCCAAGCCGCAGCTTGGCTGGGGCACCTGCTTTCCTGCTCTATAGCCTATGGAGCAGGAGAGCGGGCGCCCTAGGCAAGCTGCAACTCGGTGTGTCTCAGCTGAGTGTGCAGCGAGCCAAGGCTTGACTGGGGCAGCTCTCCTTCTCCACAGCCAGGCTGTGGAGCAGGGGAGCGGGCGCCCCAGCTAAGACTCAGAGCAGGAGAACAGGAGCCCCAGACAAGCTGCAGTTCAGTGTGTCTCAGCTGAGCCACAGGTGGTTATGCGTCTGTTCCCCCCCACTGTGCCTTATCCCTGGGAAGAGTGGGGTGGGGGTGGGTGGTTGAAGGGGGGGGCATGGGAAGGCCTTGTCGGTCATAAGATGAAGTAATGTAGAAACATTACTATGCATGCTCAAAGTTTTTAAAAAAACCAGTGATGTGCTCTGCAATACCCCAAAAGTCCGAAACTGAACAGAGGCTTTGAGGCAGGTCTGAAAGGAATCACAAGAGGCCAAATTGAAACTGCTGGGAACAGTATGAAAGGAGCGAGTGCCAAGCCGAAGCCATTGCGATTGCCCTGAGTGCTCAAAAATGGCACTTTAAACTGTAAGTGTGGAAGCAGCCTCTGAGAGCAAGAAATGTAACCGTCTCTGCACAGCACACCCACAAAAACTATATTGGATTTGATTTTAAACAAATATCAGCAAATGCAAGTCAAGGAGATCTGCAAGTAGAAGCAATGACTTGCCTCACAGGCAAGGTTGTTTTTGTTGGCAGAGTAGCAAATAAAGCAGCGGTAGTTACACAGTACTGATTAAAGGTGTAAACGAGTTTATTTAGGAACTACATATCAGATAGTAAAGAGGAGAGATAGAGACAGATCCTGTCTGTCTGACTACATAGTAGAGAGCATGTGTTTCAAAGAGGAGCAAGAAGAAAGAGGATATTGCCCTGTTTAGCCCAATAGGAGACAAGACAAGGAAATGACCTTTGACAGAAAAGAGAGGTGCTGCCATCACATTCCTATCTAACTGATCCTTGCTGCCTCCTGTATGGAAGAATCTTCTCTTCTTCCTTCTTGTACACCAGACATTGCTATTTCCAACAGTTTTATAGGAGGAAAGGTAGCATAGTATAGCCTGATCTGGTCAGATCTCAGAAGCTAAGTTGGTACTTGGATGGGAGACCACCAAGGAAGACTCTACAGAGGAAGAAAACAGCAAACCACCTCTGTTTCTCACTTGCCTTGAAAGCTCCTTGCTGGGTCACCAGGAGATGGTTGCAACTTGATGGTACATACATACATAAGGTTGTCACATAGATTACAACAGTATAATGTATATACTTCCTGACCAGGGTAGCCCTGGCAAGCCCAATCTTGTCAGATCTTGGAAGCTAAGCAGGTTTGGTCTTGGTTAGTAATAGGATGGAGGCTCCAATGAGAGTCAATGGCAAACCCTCTCTGTCAGTCTCCTGCCTTGAAAGCCTCAGCAAGAGTTGCCATAAGTCAGATATGACTTGATGGTACTTTCTACCACCAGTGTATATACTATAAGTGCTATATAAATGTTAAGCATTATGTTCATATGGAAGCACATTGCCTGCTTATGAAGAAGCCTGTTATGTAAACAAGGCCAGGCAGCCGATAAGGGTACAAATGTCATTGTTTATATAAGGAGCTGGCATCATAAATCTTGGGCACTGCCTAGTCTGTAACTTCATGCATCTGATGGTGGTGAGTTTGGCCCAATGGAAGCTTATGTCACAGTCGATTCATTAGTCTTGAAGATGTCATGTTGCTTTGGCTGCAGAAAACTGAAATGGATACCCCTCCCTCTAGAATTTGCTGAGTCACTATTATGCCCCTTGCTCAGCATAAAGCAGATGGGAATACTGAGTAAGGTTGCCAACCTCTAGGTGATGGCTGGAGATCTCCCAGAATTACAGCTGATTTCCAGACTACAAAGATCAGCTCCCCTGGAGAAAATGGCAACTTCAGAGGGTGGCATAAAATCCCTGCTCCCCAATCTTCTCCTCCCCAAACTTCTCCATCCCAAGTCTCCACCCCCAAGTCTCCAGGAATTTCCCCATCCAGAACTAGCAGCCCTAACACTGAGCCAGCCATCATCTTTTACAACCTGTCTTGTAGGGCTTGTCTGTTGACCTAGCTCTAGAAGAAGTGCTACAATGATGCCTTGCTGCTTCTGGGAGAAGGAGTTTTTCAACAGCAAATGGGCATGCAAGACACCACTTGCTATATAAAGGTTGCCAACTTAGCTGACGAACCGTTGGAAAGGAATCGGAATGAATTTCCTTCAAGACACCATAATGTAAAAATTGCTATTCTGCATAAGGTTAAGTGCTGTCAATGGTCAAATTATTTGTCGGAAAGGAAACCGTTGCTTTCATACCAGACAGGTCGACTCTGCTTATAATTCCCACTCTGGTCCTAAATTGCAGTTCAGAACTAATTTCAGGGGGTTCGGACTTCTAAATACTGCAGATCTATTGTCCTTACTCCATTAACTTGCTCCCTAATTACAAGCTTTCCTACCAGGTGCTCACTGTGCTATTTGAATATGGGAAGGGAGGTTGTTGCTATTATACAGCACGATAACAGAGAGAGCTTCTCCCCATTAGTACATAATCACAAAGGCCACGAGACCACCCCCTTCCCATTACCAACCAAATCATATGGTTGTGGCACGTAACAATTACCTACAAGGTTACTGGAGTGGCATAAAAGTATTTCATGAATATATGCATGTGTTTTATGCAAACATTTAGTACAATTTAAAGGAAAGATTTCCAGCACACATATATCCATACATATTGAAAAGTTTCAGCAATATTTACCCAGTTCTCTCTTGAGTCTCCAGAACTGTATTCTGGAAAGAATGTCATATAGCTTTTATGGATGGATATGGAATGCTTAAATATTGAAAAAAAGGAATACTGGGAATAGGAAAAACTGTAGTAGATACATAGAACAAAGGGTAGAAGGAAGCTATGGTAAGAAAAGTCTTTGCTGAAGAAGTGGATTATTAAAGGAGGAGTTAAAAGGCCCTGTTTTGGGAAAACATTTGTAAGAATTATGGAGAAAATTAAAAGGATTAATGATGTTCCCAGTACAAGTTAGGGTGCATAGAGTAGGGCCGATTCCAGACGGCCCTCCCCGTCCCGAAACGTCGTGCGTCGTGGAGGGCCGTCTGGAATCGGCCTAGGTTGGGACTGTGAAGAGCCTTTTAATATAAGCTGGAATTTAACTGAACAGTTATTTGTCAAGAAAAGAGAAGTTGGGGTTCTTAATGCTACTCCTACTCTTCTTCATCTCAGCTGCCTGTGTATCAGGTTTTCTAGAAAGGGTGACAGCCCTGTTAGCTGGATCAATCAAACATCCATTGTTTCTTCTTCAGGACTGCATTGGTTTGCCCCACCAATATTTGTACTATGAAAGCTTTTGTTAACAAATGAGAAATGTTTTTAAAAGAATCTCTGAAGATCTGGGAGGAAAATCAGTAGGAAGCTATGAACTTTTTAAAAAAGTAGTATATATACAAGAGCCACTCAGCTCTGCCCATCCAAGATTCCCATTACATTTTACAAGATCATGATGGACCTCAGGCTTAAATGGTCCTGAACCCTTTAATCTGCTGTGAATGAGCATCAGTCTGCTCAAAGGAGACAAGAGAATTTGAGGCAGTTATAATGTATGGGGAAACTGTGTGTTAAAGTTCCCAAACTTGAACAGAACTGTTCTTATTCAATTTAAGAGATGTTTAATAATTCATAAATTCCATAGAACTTTGGGCTTGGCAGGAAGATCAGTTATGAAAAAACTTCCTATTTTTAATTCATGCATTTGAAGCCCCTCTTAAGAATATGGCAGACCTGCCTAGAGAGGAAGGATGGCTGCGAACCTGTATTTATGGTTAAATTTATATGCTGTTTTGGGTTTCTGTCATAAAGTCACTTATAGAGGCTTATGATCAATAATTGAACATAACCACAGTTACATAATACATCATAAACCATTGTTAAAACTCATCAATTAGAGTATCATTAAAAATTAATAGGTAAGAATAATAGCAGCAAATTCAGTTACACTAATCAATAACATTAGCATCCTTACAAGGCCTAGTGGGAAAAATATATTTTAACTGATTATCTAACAATTTCTGTAGAACAGCCCTGGGCCATTTCCAGATGGCTTACCTGCCTCTGGAAAGTTGCACCATCTTGCGGGGAAAACACGAAATATCGCATTTTCTCGTGCGAGTTTTGCGCAACGCCGTGCGATGTCGCGCAAAACTCGTGTGAGAAAACACGATATTTCGCATTTTCCCCGCAAGATGGCGCAACGTTCCGGAGGCAGGTAAGCCATCTGGAAATGGCCTTGGTAAATTTTATTTAGGATGGAGTTCCATAATATAGGCACAACCACTAAAACAGCTCATATTTTTGTGAGTATAGATATATTGATAGCAATGGCACTTGCAACAACATGCCAAGTTCCCAGAATCCATAGGAAGCCTTAGCACTTCATATGGCAAGAGGCATTCCTTGTGACACAAGCCATGTAAGACTTTGTAGGTTATAAATCTGCACATATGAATTTGGTTAAGATACAACATAGCAAGTAGAGGAATTCAAAAAGAATCCACATTATATGAGTTCTACAATCAGTTCCCCATAAAAAGTCAAGTTGGTATATCCTGGACTGGATAAAATTTATGAACAGTTTGCAAGAGCAGATCCATATATAGCTCATTGTAGTGTTCAAACTGAAATGTTTTCAGACCATACAAGATAGGCGCTAGCCAATTTGAATGCCCAACTTTCAATCCATTCAGGAATACAGGCAGAATGAAGCGGCTTTCCATGCACATGTATCTCCTAGTTGGATTAGGGCAGGTAAGGTCAACAGTACTTTTGGAATGGATCGCAAATTACAAAAAATTCCTTCTCTTTGGCCAGTGAGCTACTTCCTTCCATCAAGCACTAATGGTGACATTCTATTCTTATACTGTTATGTTGACAATTCAGAAAGATCAGATGACAGACCCTTGTAGACCAGTAATAAGGAGAGCCAGTTTGGTGTAGTGGTTAAGAGCACGGGACTCTAATCTGGAGAGTTGGGTTTGATTCCCCACTCCTCTACTTGAAGCCAGCTGGGTGATTTTGGGCTAGTTACAGTTCTCTGAAGCTCTCTCAGCCCCACCCACCTCACAGGGTGTTTTGTTGTGGGGAGAATAAAGACATACTTTGTAAAACGCTCTGAGTGGGTGTTAAGTTGTCCTGCAGGGCGGTATATAAATTGAATGTTGTTGTTGTTATTGTTGTCATTGTCATTGTCGCTATTATTATGAGCAAAAAGAAACAACCCCAAAAATTGCTGTTTCAGTTTGTTAAAGCAGCTTCCAGAATTGCAAATTATAACAGCACCCTTCCACCAAAAAGTTTGTGTTTCATTTCATTTTGGTTTTTTATCAGCAGCGGTAGCAGCCAATGTACATGAGTGCATCTTTTTTTCAGTGCTGCCCATACAATGGTATTGCCTCCCTGCCAATCAGGTTCTCGCAAGGGGCAACCCCTCCTTGCCTGTCAGTTTTGGAAATGTTTGGAAGGGAAAATGTGCATCTGGGGGGGGCAGCACTATCTGGGAATTGGTCTGTTTCCACACCCACATCAGGGCACTTGGACGGTCAGTTGCTGTGAGAAAACATGGTGGTGGTAATGCGGATTCAAGTGATCTGTTCAGTCAGTCAATTTGCCCACAGCCAAAGGAAAACTTATGGCGGGGGGTGGGGGGGATTCAGACAATTGTGCTGCCTGCCTGCACTTGAGTGATGGAAATTGGTGGCCATTAATGCAAGAACACCTCCTCATCGTGGGAACAAAACTGCAAAGCACAAGGAACTATGGCACCAGCAGACAACAGCAGGATGCAAAATTAATAATGTATTGGCACTCTTGCAAAATAAAAAAGTGAACATAAAGCAGGATTGTGATTAATGCCACCACCGCCCCACTACCTCTTTGCCACCCAGTTTACTTCCTTAGTGTGGACCCGCTGACACTCGCTTTATTCAGAGTCTGTTGTTGTGTGTATTTTTTTTAACTGAGGAAAAACTTGGTGGATTGATGGTTTAGAGGGGGGGACTGTGTTTTGGGCTATTTTGGTGCCATTAAGTGCAAAAATAGCAGCCCCAAAGAGCCTGGAAGCCCTCACTGTAAAGAACAGGGCTGAAACTCATAACAAAAAAAGCAAATGGGTTAGATTTGAACCTGCAAAGCCCCATCTGTAACTCCCCCCCCCCAAAAAAAACAATAGTAGTACATCATTCTTTCAGAAATGCAAATCCAAAACTGGAACAGAATTCTTTTTTCAGTGTACACTTTTAACCAGTAGTACAGTTCAGAATAATATAGTTAGTTGTGTATGTGTTCACGTGTACATGTCTCATGTTTTCTCAGGGAACTTATTCCATAATTGCTACATTTTATCAATGTTCTTTGATAAGGGGAATTTTATTTCACTGTCCCTGTAGAGTTCTTTGAACAGTCAGCAAGAATGAGATTAAAAAGGGAAATTTTAACCTTTTCAAAAACTTTGGCTAACTGGCCATTCTTTTGTTGTGTCCTCGATTGTAAATCAGGAAATAAGATCTCCAGAATACAGAAAAGGAAGGGGATAATTCAATAGTTTAGAAATGTTGGGTTTAAAAAGTTTGGGATTTTCACATGCATTTTTTTCAAGGGAAACCATTATAGAGTTGATGCAATTTACACACGAGAAAATGTCAAAAGCAACTGGAAAAATGCTAAATTCTGAAAATGACAGTCCTTAAGTAGGTGTAAAGAAGATGAGTAAATTTAGTGAAGCCTCTGAACTCAGGCCATTTTCTCATGGGTTCTCTTTTGGACCCCCCCCCCTTTCCTACAGCATTGTGGTACATTTGTGCATCTTTTTTGGGGTGGTCCTGGATTTTCTTTGAGCCTTCTCACACCTGGATTTCTCTGAAGTTTTGTTAAAGATTGCAATAAAACTTGGATGGCTGCTGTGTGATTTGAAAAAAATGGATTTTCTGGCCTACATTGCAGCTATTTTCACTTCCCCTATCCCCTTGGCTGCCATTTCTTCCTATGGCCAACTGAGGGGCTTTTCATTTTTTCAAAAATTGGTTCTAGAATATCATCTTTATTAATATAAAAATGTAACAATAGTTGTAGCAGATTTTCTGAATTCTCAGCTGTAGAGATATAAGGGAAAAGGCATATTGTCACAAGAGAAGGGGCTAGAGACGTACTCATTTTAAAATGAAAGCTGGGAATTCAGAGAATCTGCTACACCTATAGATACACTCTTTATGTTGATGTTTGAATGCCGATTTTTTTTTTTAAAATCCTGGTGGCCCAAGAGAGGAGGTACTGATCACTTCAGGGGGATTGGGTCAGGGAAACTGGTGAAAACGGCCATGCAGAAGCCCCATGGCTGCAGCACTTTATTTACAGCCACACCAGCAACAGGAAATCACAGAATCCCCACACGGAAGCCACCTCAGATTTTGGAGAGGAAGGGCAAGGAATAAGATAGCTAAATATTTAGGCTCTTCAACATTAAAGAACAAAAATAAAACCAACAGTTGGTGAATCCTTATTTGCCATTTTTGCTTGATCTACCCCTCCTCAATAATGCTTTCTGAATCACTACTCCCTCACTTTGATTGTGTTCTGCTGAAAATTTCACCGCATGTTATTGTTATTTGGAATGAAGAGGCAGACACAAGAGTTGGGAGCTAAATGGCCGCTTTATTAAATTACAACAACATAACTGTCAACATGGCAAGGGCCTAACTAGAGGTACAGGTCAGGCCCTGGGGTCACTCCTGAACTTGCTCCCTGACCTGTCTAGGTGAGCCTCCGCTGCCCCGGGTGTGAGCCATCCATGCACATGGCTGGGACCCAGCCCAGCCAGATGAAATGGTTCCCCCCTTTAAAGCTCCCCCACTTGGCCATAAAGCTGTGGGGGGAAACTGGCTTGTCCAGGGGTTTCCCACCAGGGAGTCTGTCCTTGCCACTGGGCCGTAAAGCAGCCAGCTGCTCCTGACAAACCCCAGTTCCCCACCAATGGGGATATGCCAAGGGGGCTCACTGGCCCACTGATTTCCCCCAGCTTCTAACCTGCCACCACTAAGGCCAAGCCTCTGCTTAGGCCTTCGCACCCCACAGATGGCGTAAAGCCACCCAAGCACTTGCCGCATCTCCTCCAGAATGCTTTTCCTTCCATCTTCTCAGCAGAGGTCAGCAAATGTGGCCCTGATTTGCAGATGGGGGGACCCCCCCTTTCCCAGTACTATAAAGAGGGCTCTAGGGCCTCCTGTCAGCCCTTCAACCAATCCCAAGCTCCTTGCGCACCACAGATGGGGAGCCTTGGGCTAAAGTCATAAAGCGTGAATCCTTATTTGCCATTTATGCTTGATCTACCCCTCCTCAATAATGCTTTCTGAATCACTACTACCTCACTTTGACTGTGTTCTGCTGAAAATTCCACCACATGTTATTGGTGCTAAATTCATATAAAATTACAGCAGTAGGTTTTTAGGCCGTATTAGTCAGGTTTATGTAATTTATCTTATGAAAAAAAAATCTCAAACCATTTTGAATGCACCGACTCGTTAACATTCAGAGGAACATGCTCCTAATGTGGTTTATGGGTCAAATTGCACTCCCCTACAGTTCTAGCTACAAAACATGCGTTGACAAGTTAGAGGCGTGTGATCTGTGCTGCATTCATTAATTACTTCTATTTTTCATGCTTTATGATAAGTCGTGTCACCAGAAGTCATTATCTGCCTGGAAATATTAGCTTGCAGATGTACTCAGCTTATGTTATCTCTTCACCTTATGGCAAGAGAGTACAATAGTTAACTTGTTCTTGTTTGATAGCTCCCTTGCATCGATGTCCTTTGCCAAGGATGTTAAATTAGCTCATATTTACATCAGAGAAAAAAAGAAACATAAAAACCCACCATTTAAATAAGTTATCTAATATTTAGAAATATTTATCATTTGCACCTGGGAAAATCTACTAATGGATCACTGAGCAGATTGTCTCCATGGAGAAATTTTTATCTAATGGTTGGTGGCCCCTATACAATTTTAATCAAGTAAAAAAGGTTGCCAAGAATTTCAGTATTATAAGAAATACATAACGCAACCCGATGCAGTGTTACTCCAGTCTAAGCCAATTGAATTATATATGATTAATTCAGGAATAACTCTGTTTAAGATTGCATTGATAGTTTTTGAGTGTTAGAGCAAACTTTGGATATCTTCTAGGTTAACCCCTCCTCAGCACCAAACTAGATGATACTGCATCTTCCAGTCTGCCATAGAGACACAGCAACATTTTACAGCTGGGTTTTTAATTGTTCTAAATGCTATGGGAGTCTGCTGGTGTGGTGTGGGGAGTGAGGAGATCCTATTTCTCCCCTGCACCGTGCAGATACCACCATGCAGTTGGGCTAAATCAACACCTGCCCATATATGCACTTTCTCTGCGGTAGCCCCTGTCTTGTGGAATGGACTGCCTGAGGAGGTCAGGAGAGCCCCCACTCTCCTGGCTTTCTGCAAACGATGCAAGACTGAATTATCCAGAAAGGCTTTCTACTCAGATTGTAGGGCTGTGTCATAAGTAATAGGTCAGAGAGATAATTTGGTAAAGGTCAGAGACTATAGACTATTCTATTGGGTACTAATGTTTGCTGATGTAGATATGCTCCTACTGGGTAGTTTGACGTTGCTAAAGATGTCATCTTAATTACAGAGAGGTTTCCTCTATATGTTCGGCTTTATGCTAGTTTTCAGATTTGTGGCTACCATACCCTGTTGTATTTGTTTCCATTGAATGTCATCCTAACTGTTGTTCATTTTGTATTTTTGCTCTGTGAATGTCCTAGCTATTGATTTTACTGTATTCACTTGCAATTTGTAATCTTGTTTGAATTTTAGTGAGAATGATAATTTTCACCATTTCCCCCTTACCCTGGCTTAATCACAGAGAAACTAAGAAGGTATCAAATTAAAACACAGATCATGAAGTCCTGCTGAAAATAATAGTGGTTGTGTTAAATTAACCACCAATTTAGATACATCTGACCCTACATGTAACAATTCTGGAAATCTCCATCATTGCTATGTCCTGAGAGAGCTCTGGCTTTGGGTGACATAAATGTTATTCCTTTGCTGTTGCTCAGCTCCTAATGAATTCATACGTGTGTTTTTAAAGCAATATATCAGCTTGCAATGTCTCGGGAGCAGTTGAGATGGTATGCTATTGGTGACAAAAATTAAGCTGAGAATGGAATATAAAGCATTATCCAAGAGTCCATCAACAGACTTTTTGTGAGAATATTGTGAGTGTACAACAATAGAATGTGAATGGCACATGTAAACATTATGAAAAAAGATTCTTATTTATTTTATGTATTTATTATGTCATTTTTAGTCCGCCTTTCTCCTTGCGACTCAAGATGGTAATCAATGATATTTCAATAAACAATGCCATAGGGTAAATAAATGCAAGTTTACAAAGACATAAATCCAATACAGAATGAAGAAAATGACTGGGAAAATGCAGAAAACTAACATATTACATACCTACACAAAATACGTCTTTGAATTTCTGCTGGTCTCTTACACTCCCATAAAATCCAAGCACTTTGGCCAAATTGGCTTGTGGGGAAAAAAAAAAGATTTCTCCTGCCCTTTTCCACTGAAGTTTTCATTTCTTGGGAACAAAATCTACTCTTCACAAGAGCAGCACAAGCCTTTTTGATTCTAGCAGGGAAAATAAATGCATGTATCCTTACGTCAATTTCTACTTGATATAAAGGTTTCAATTATTTAGTTCTAAAATTTGTAGACTGTTACCCTCCAAAGCTGAATAGAGTGCATTTCCCCCAAAAGGAACTCAATTTTCATGTTTATAGTCTGTGAGAGCCAAGATCTTCAGACTATGAAAACACTGGATTGCCTGGAGCTGTTATCTCAGCAAGATAAGTAATTATTTTCTCAGCTTCAGTATACTGAGCATGATAGCATCCATTTACAATGGTTCATTGTCTTTAATTTTGTTTTTGCAATTCAACAAAGTTGGATTGTCTTGCTGAAGAGGACTAGAGCAACACAATATTATATCACAACACTGTATAACAACAATTGCAAATGCAAAGCATTTCCTGATGCATCTGCACATCTTTTTCAGAGGTTGTGTCATTCTTCATGCATATTTTATATTCAGATGTGCAGAACTTAGGACTCACCAAACTGAACCCAACTCATCAACGAAATATGCTGTCTCTATAAAGGCTTCAGACACTAGACACAGTGGTGGGCATTACCATGGGTGGTGAAATAACACTTCAGTATTACCAGGTGTAATGAGTGTAAAAAATTGTAAGTTGCTAAGTGATGTTAAATTGGCACTCTAATAATGCTCAGAGGCTAAACTAAAATTACCTTAACAGGTAGTCAAAAGAGTGGCAGAATAAATTTCCCCTTCAAGGAATTTCCAGTTGGATAAGATAACAGGTTGTCAACATATATGTTGACAGAGCTAGCTAGGAAAACAACAGGTCAGTTTGGTGGGTATGAGAGAGGACATCACACACAATGAAGATTGCTTAGAGTGTTCTAGGGTGCTTTTCTTTGCTAGAAAATTTCTACCAGGTAGCAGAGGAGTAGTCTCTGATTATATAGGAGAATCTCTGCCAGTTGGGACAGGTGACTTCTCAGAAGAAAGGCACAAAGACACAGAAGAGCAGATCACAACCCATGGTCAGTGAGGAGAAGGAAGAGATCAGCAGAGCCTGAACAAGAAATCTAGAAACTTAAGGTTTATTTTGTCTATCCTCTTAAATCACCACTATAAAGAGGCATGTTTTAGGTCTAGGGAGAGAGGATTGAGTTTATTGCCCATTTTATTTTATTTGCTCAGATGTTCAGCTGTATGAATGTCTGTTTCTTTTTGTAAACGACGAGTGCTTATAAAGTAAAGTTACATTTTTCTATTGCTGAAATTGGTGTTGTGGTGGTCTCCATACACACACAACTCACAGTTAACTCAGCTCATGCTTAGAAAGATACAAATAGAAGATGAGGAGATATCTGCCTGGGGTTGAATAATGTTAATGAGTGAGTTTTTCAAGGTTTCCGCTTACAGATACCATGGACCACCAAAAAGACAAATAAGTGGAGTCTGAATCCTTCCTAAAAGCTAAAATGACAAAACTGAGGCTATTGTACTTTGGTCACATCACAAGAAGACAAGACTCACTGGAAAAGATAATGCCAGGAAATGTGGGAGGCAGCAGGAAAAGAGGAAGACCCAAAATGAGATAGCTGGACTCAATAAAAGAAGCCACAGACTCCAGTTTGCAAGATCTGAGCAAAGTTGTTAATGATAGGATATTTTGGAGGCCATTAATTCATAAGATTGCCGTAAGTCGGAAGCAAGTTGATAGCACATAACACACACAACTCAAGGAGCTACTTAAGGAAAGGGCAAGGGCAAGAAACAACCATGTCTTGTGCATCCATACACTCATGCTCCATAGGATCCAAGCGCATATACTTAGAAGGAACAAAATGAAATGAGTTATCTAGAGTTTTATCATTTCACTGAATGTTATGTATTCTATAAGTCAAGATCAACATTAGAGATGGGCACGATCCAAAAAAAATTGCCAATCCAGCTGATTGTGGATCGGTGCCAGTGACGATCCCAACGAAACGATCCACACTGATCATCTCCCATTCCCAATCCGTGGATCGTGGATCGTGGAGGCCAAAGCAGGGCGCGCTGCTATTCCCAGCTATGTGGGAAGGTGAGTGTTGGTGGCAGCCACCGGGCACGGGGAGATGGTGACGAGCCGCCTCCCCTCAGGGGGCAGGGGATCTGGCCGCTAGCCAGTGGCACCCCCCATGTGCCCGCCCGCCAGGCCAAAAGGGAGCGCGTTGGTGAGAAAATAACAGTGGGTGATGCCGGCGTTTGGCCTTCTGTGTTTGGCCGTCAGAACTGCCTATCAGGGTTTGAAGGGATGAGATTGTTGTGCCCATGGCTACAGAACACCCCCTTCCCCCTCCCTCCCCTGGGTGTCTTCTCCCAACTGGTGGTGAGTGTGTTGCTGCTCCGTGGTTGGAAGGAAGCCCTGCTGATCAAGGAAAGCTGGGCTTCCATTTGGGTTTCCAGGGCGACAGAAGGAGGGCAAACACAGCTCAGGCATTCCCCTGGCTCTGTTGCCCCGGGAATAGATTACTGGTGCCTGAGTGTCTGGCTTCCCAATCCAGCCCCGACCCAGCCCCGACCCAGCCCCGATCCAGCCCCCCTCCCAATCACTGGATCGTTGGCCATGGCCGATCACGATCCGCTGAGTCACGATCGCATGATCGCCATTATCGTGGGTTTTTTTGGATCGTAATGCGGATCATGCCCATCTTTAATCAACATTACCTTCTCTTCTTTTTATGAATGTACCTCTGTCTTATTTTATTAATAAAAAAGAAGGAAAGTAGGAAAATGAAGAGGTACACAATAACAACAAAAACCAAAACATAATTTGGAATGGTATCATAGTGGAGGCAAATCTTGCAATACTTCCTCCTAGGCTATTTGCCAAACCTGAAACTACCACACCCATCACAGCTTTGCTGTCAGGGCAAAATGATCAAGAAGACTTCTATAATGACATGTATGTTCATCTGAATGTGTCAAATATCATCCACCAGGCCATTTCAGATCATGAATGTAGCATAGGTGTGTATTAAGATGTTTGGTTCGGGTTCATGTTTAACATCACAGATTCAGGTTCAGTTTCTGGTTCACTGAAAAACCTTTCTATGCTACTTTTGGGGCTTTGGTTTAGACTGAATCTGTGGACACGACTTGGAATACTATGGGTCAGAGATGGTAGAAGGAAAATAAAATCATTACTGAATTATTAAAACCGACTAAACCATTGCAGCTAATAGTATTCCTCTTGCATACTCTCACATTTAGTGGCATAATAAAAATTAATTGAACACTTCTTCTCTAAAATGTGTTTTATTGGTCAGTTCCTTTCATTTCATCATTATTAATTCATTATTTGATTTGCTCTCCTTACCTTTCTTCTAAACATCATTCTGAACACTTAGGATTTATGTGATAATTCTAGCTAATTAACTGTGTGTACTTCAGAAGCAAAAGGAAAATTCTTGTTTAGGGTTTTCATTTATTAAGTTGATGCTCTCATAAATGAAATTGATCTAGTTTATTATAATGGCCTGGTTTCATTAAGGTAGCCATATCTCAAACTCTCATGTAGCATCATGTCTTCCCACTTCCGAACATCTTGTTTGCAGGAAATATGATGGAATACTTTGCCATGAACACCTTTTGCGAATAAAGCTATATAAAATGTATACTGTGGAACAATGAAACAAGAATGAGTAGCATACAGGTGTTGGACTGGAATCACCCACTTTCAAATTCTTACTAGCCATGAAGTTCACTGGATGAATTTGGGCCAGTCACTTTCCGTCAGTCTAAATAACTTGGAGGTTGATAAGGCATAAAAATTTAAGCCAGGTTTTTTTTTAAGTTCGTCTTTGAGGTGCCACAAAACTCCAAGGGTTTTATGACAAGCAAATGGAGACCTGGAGACTTATGTATGCACCTTTAAGTCCTTAAAGGAAGGGAAGGATAAAAATGAGGGAAGTTGAATGTAAAAGGCTGCAATTATTTATTTCAGTTGGACAGATTTGTCCAAACTAGCATTTAGAAACTAAAAATCTATTTAGACCTTGTTCTTATAAAAAAAACTTATCAATATCCTTGGAACTACCACAGTGGTAAAGCAATTGTCTCTACTTATATGAAATATAGTACTTGTTAGTTATAGTCATAACAACAATGTAATCTATATCAACTGTTGTCCGCCAAAACTATTCCTCTAAAATATTATTCACTTGTTTTGCTCTTAGTACTCAATAAAGGTTAATTGAAGCTGGGATTCTCCTTAGAACAAGATCATAAAACTTAGTCACGATGAGGGGCATGCTGTTAATGTTTACACTACATGTACCACATTTCAGCATTCACAATAAATAGCATGTGGAATGTTGAAACGTATCTTTAGGATTTTGTGCTGTATCCCTAGAACTACCCTCCCCCACCCCCGAAAACATCAGTATTACTGGAGTAGCACAAGATGAATCCAGAATTGCAAGGCTGCTGGTATTTTTGAAGGCCCTCTAAGTTACTGTGCAGTTTCCAGTAGTCCCGACAAAAGTCCCGAATCCTTTCCTATGAAGTCACAAAAATGACACATTCACTACTCAGCACAAGGTGATACATTGGAAAGTTTCCCCCACCCCTTTCTCCCTGAGCTTCCAGGTCAGTTTGAAAGTATTGATTGTATAATCAAGTGCACAATGGGGATTGCTTTAACAAAGTAAGTGAACTACTTTCTGGCTTGATGAGATTCAATGAGTTTTCAATGCACAATTAAAGAAAATAGTCACATGATGAAAAATTTGCCATATAAAAATGGCAGACGTACAGAAAGTGACAACATTACATAACAGTAGATCCTTTTTAAAAGATATTGAGATCACAAAGATTGTATAAATGGAAGGACAGAGCACACATCCAGGAAAGCTACTGATTTAGTGGCACGGAAGTGATCCAACGTCACTCAGTTGCATGTAGGAAACCCAAAGTCTTTTGGGAGAAGTCATACAATGCTATTCCAGCATCACCCAAGCTGTGAGTCAGGCAACACTCCCTGTGTTCCTCCCTGTGACTTCAGGTTTCCTATGTTGTCCAAACAGATGTACAAAAAATCCATTTTTCATTTCTTTCAGTTTTTATATTTTGTATTATATTTATTGCAAGCATTTTTATCTCTTCTGTTTTTGTTGCTAGTTTTCCTATTTTTGTCTGTTTCTTTTATGCCATTTTATGGCATTTGTGGTTGTGCTAAATTTTATGTTACATTAAACGAAACATTTATATGTTATTTGCCATTTTATAACATCATTTACGGCATTTTTTACACATTTATATAGCATTTACACAGAAGAACCAATGTCAACTGAATTCTTTAATTGTTTCAGGAAAAATACAACTGCAATTACATCCTGAGCACTGAGAAACCAAAGGAAAAAAATAACTTTCAAATCAAATCAGAATATTGGAACAGCATGAGAAGAAGCCACATTTTAATCACTCTTATGCTGTAGAGGGAACATTAAGTAAAATATGCCTTGGGTAGATTGGCTATGGCCAGGGGTCATTTTGTAGAAAGAGCTGGAGGAACTCATTAGCATAAGTCATTAGCATAACCCATTAGCATATGCTATGCCCCTAGCCATCACCGGAAGTGTGTCATTAGCATAACTGATTTGCATATGCCACACCCCCTAACATCACCAATCCTAGCTGTTTTGGACCCAATCCTGGCCATTCAGGGCCGAAATTGGGCCCAAAATGGCAAAAAGGGGCTGAAACTGGCCAAAAAGAGGTCCAAAATGGTCAGGATCAGGCCATTGCTGAGTGGGAGAGAGATCCAGCACCCATCAGAGGCCCGATCTGGGCCATTTCGGCCCCAATCGAGGCTGAAAGGGGCCCAAAATGGCCGAGAGTCAGGTGGGCGGGGCCACTTGACATGTGACCTCTTTGGGGAACTGCCAGAACTGAGTTCCTGCGTGTTCCCCCTCGAAATGAGCCCTGGTTATGGCCAGGTTTTCCCCATCCTGGCATGGTGTAGTGGATAGAGCTGGCGTGGCATAGTGGATAGTGTGGCAGACATAAGATCTGGGAAGACCTTGGTTTAAATCCATACAATTAGCATGAAAGCTCACTAGGTGAACTTGGGCTCATCACACACACAGCCTGGATTATCTCACAAGATCATTGTTGTGAGAAAAAAGAGGAGATAACAATGTTCTAAGCTACTTTGAGTCTCAACTGAGGATAATATAAATAAATAAATGCAACATGTATCCCAAACACACAACAGAATCTGTAATAAATGTCAAAAATATCTAAGTCCACCATCAGGGTAAAGGAAAGGAAAAGCTGTATGTGGGCAGGCAAGGTTTGCAGTTGTTGTTTTTTTAATTTTGAAACCATGACATATCAGCTGAGGAATATCAGAAAACTTAGTTGTCAATCTACTGATGAAAAAGGTTGAGAAACTTCTCAAACATTTTTTACTTAATAAATTTGTCCCCTGTCCTCTTAACCCACAAGGATTTATGAGGTATGCTTCCAATGCGGCAAAGGACCATAAATGATACAGAATGAAATCAGTAATACTGTCTTGGATCCTATGAATGAATTCTGTGCAGTAGATAGTATCTACTAAATCACCCAAGATCAATGGTTTCAGTTTGTGGAAGGGCTCATTGAAAACCATTGATCAAACGGAAGCTTTAGCAGAAAAGGAAGCATGCGCTGAAGAAAAGACTCTAATGAACACAGAATCATAGAATCTAAGCCCAAATCAGTAAAATACAATATCATAAAAACACCACCACACTCACAAGATCAAACACATCCTGCCTTGAAAATAATTGTGTTTTAATATTATGCTTTCAAAGGAGCACACGGGAAAAACCATGCCTGCTAATCCTTTTATGAATAGCTCCAAACCGTTGCTTGTTCTTCACGGCTGCCACCTGACCTGTACACATGCCATATTTGAAAACAGGTAACCCATCCAGTATAGGAGGAGCTAATACTCTGAACCTGCCCTGCGCCTATGCACGTTCACTGCACATACACTCAGTGCTTATGCTCTCCATTCATTTGCTCCAATACCCCAAACTAAAGGTTTAAGGGATTAACTCCTACCAGGCCTTTGGGACTATGCAGCCACCACTGGATGCTTTCAGTGTTTCCATCCATCAGTGGATGCCTCAGGTTGCTTTCCAATCTAATTAAGCAGCAATCACCTCACCTACACAAATTCTGCTGTCTCCAGTAAGGGTCTCAACAGGCCCTCAGGGTTAGGCTTAATTATATAATCCAACCCCACAATAACAAATGTGAAGCTGTCAAAAATGGTCCCCTATCCTAACTAACCAGGAAGCCAAAAAATTCTTAGCCCTGAAATGACTCGCTAATCCCAGAATGTTGCCACAGGGAGGGAAGGGCGAGGAGCTCTGCATCAAACTATTCTAAATAATAAATAAAAGCTGTACCAAACAATGAATAGCCTTTAGTTCTCAACTCCCTTAGGGCCGAACACCCACAAGCACTGCCCTGTCTTGCCCTCTGATGCACAGAGAATTAACCAGTAGCAGTCCAAG
Organism: Eublepharis macularius; assembly: GCF_028583425.1. NCBI lineage: Eukaryota > Metazoa > Chordata > Lepidosauria > Squamata > Eublepharidae > Eublepharis > Eublepharis macularius. The sequence continues at coordinate 119,008,882 of NC_072796.1, read as the reverse complement.
TCTCCACCTGGCAGATGCCACCAACTCAGTTCCTCCCAACCCCCAAAGGGGCTTTTCTCTCTCTTTCTGGTACCCACTACCATCACTTGGCCTTTGTGGGAATTGCCCACTGAAAAGACCAAGAGTCCCAGTCCCCTGCAAAGGCTTGTCATTCTGGAGCCCTGCCTCATGTCCAAGATTCCTGCTATCCAGCGTCTGGTCGAGAGACTGCTTATTGAGCTCACTCACCACTGGGGGATTGGACGTTCACCAACAGACCACCTCTTTCCCCGTGGCACCTGTTTTAAAATAGTATGTCCAATCAGTTGAAATCTATATGGCTCAGAGAACAGCTACAAGCATTTAATAATTAAAATACATGTATTTAAGAAAAAGAAAAATGTTCATATTTGTAACCTCCCACAATACAACAGATCATGCGAGGGATCCCAACATATTTCTCCACACTTCTCATAGGCTGCATTGCACACAGCAACCTTTCCTCTTTCTCTATCCCCAATATCTGGTGCCTCTCATTCTCTAAGGAAGATGGGTGCAAAACCACCTCTGCCACTATTTGGACAGAAATGTGCTTTTAAACATGAGGATGGGGCCTTGATGTGTGCGATGTGTATACATGCAGTCATTGTGCCCACATACCATATTCCTGTATGAGAGACACATGGCCAGAATACAAGCAGCCACCTTACACTAAGCAAAACCATTGGTCTATCAAAGTCAGTACTGATTGCCAGCAGCTCTTCAGACTGTCTAGCAGAAGTCTTTTACATACCTATTATTTGATCTTTTTAATAGCAGATGCCACAGATTAAACCTGGGACTTTCTGCATGCAAGAAAGTGCTCTACCATTGAGCCATGTCTCTCCCGCAAAGGGCCTGCATGTTGAACCTGCTCCATGCACAATGGCCCTGTTGATGAACATGTCATATGTACTGAGCTACTGTCACAACATTTTTCATTCCTGATCCTACTGGACTCCAGAAATCCCTAGAACAAACGGACAACTACACAAAGGAGACCTTGCAGCTATGATGGGAATGTTGATTAGACATGGGCACGAACAGCATTATGAACAGAAAAAAACCACGAACAGCCCAATCTGCAGTTCGCAAGCAAGCTGTTTGGGAGGCCCCATCGTAAATGGACAGGTGGTCGTTAAAAGCCTCGTTCATTGCCTTCGGCAACCATTCGGCAAGCCAGATAATCTGGCGCCGGCTGCAATCAATCCCCTTGGCAACTGGAGGGAGGGAGGGACTGAACTCTGTCTGAACTCCTTCTGGCTTTCCTTCTGGCTTTAACCCTTCAAAGTACTTCCAGCAGAGAGTCCCATTTTTGCCACTGTGAAGAGAAAATGACAGCCAACAGGGAGACCCGTGGATCATGCCTTTCCCTGGGTGCAATCTCTCTGAAACTTGGGGGGGGGGGGTCTTTAGAGGACAGTGAGGACTATGTCCCTTGCAAATTTGGTGGGTATTGGGCATTGGGAAGGTCAGTTTGTGGGATGTTTAAAGGGCCCTGTTTCTTGCACGTGGCAGTAAAGGACCCTTTAATCTATCAGCTGGCAGGCAGCAGGGAGGAATCCCCCCTGCCACCTGCCAGCTGATAGTTTAAAGGGATCTTTAAAGGGCCAGGTAAGTGGGTTTGTGGGGAGGGGGGCTAAGATGGGGGGTGGGGGTGGGGGTGGTTCTGGCCCCCACGAACAATGAACAATGAACATGTCCGGGAACTGTTATGTTCATCCATGTTCATTGGTCGTTGTTCGTGGATGGCACCGAACGACGAACAGGGTGTTCGGGGTTTTTTTCCGTTCGTGCCCATGTCTAATGTTGATAGCCCCAAGCAGAAGATAAGAAGACCTGCCTTCTTTGAGTAACATGTTTGAAACAAAGAGTTGGTTGGTGCTGTTCTATGCGCTGGCCTGTTACTTGCTCAGTTTACATTTTCTTCTAATAAAGAATCTGGAATTCTTGGCACAGGCCATAGCATCTGTTGCAATTGTACAGAAAGAGCTCCTAACCATCTAACTTGCAAAATCAGATCAAGTGCTTGTACAACACATGTATTTCCCCAAAATTATCATTCTTATGTTGGCTGACTGATACATTTGTGCCTAGTGATATGGAAAGATTTTTTTAAAAGAAAGATCTGTTTTGTTTAGCGTATGAAATGCTAATATTGTTAGAACACTTATTTCTCTCTCTCCCTCGTCATTTAATCACCATGGACTTTCTATTAGATATGCTAGGCAGCACTTCATAGTGAATACATGATGAGGATGGCCTTTCTCAGTGCAAAGCTAGCTACTGAATAACAGCAAGATGAATGGAGGTAAGCAGCTGTGTGTCACCATGTAGATTTTCCAACTTCTTTGAAAGCAGATTCAACAGTATGAAGAAGGAAAATGATCACATTCGAGCCGATGGGATCATTGGGCAAATGACTGAGGATTTCAGTCTTATATTGCTATAACGCTGTATTATTACAATGCACTTTATGTGGGATTGCCTTTGGAAATGCAAAACGTAGAAGCATGGCTACTTGCTGAAAACTTACAGAGAAGGTATCTTGCTAGTTTTCAAACATCTGTGTTGGCTGGAATTTGTTCAGGTACAGATGTTTCTGAATTCTGTGCTAATGGAATGGATTTCTGTCAGGCAAAACTGCCTTGCTTCTCCCATTTTCACTGCAGCCTGAAGTACTCTCTGAAATGCCGCTCCTAGAGACAGGGATCCCCACAAGCAACATGACAGGGGGAAACCATATCTGTTAGAGGAAATTGCAGCTGAAAGTAACCTAGAATGGCTTCCTTGAAGTAAAAAAGAAGAATGCTGTGGGATGGAAGTATATATGAAACTCCCACAGATCAGTATGTATCTCTGTGTAATCTACTCCAAACAGCTGAAGTTTGCCAGGATTTCAAACACAGAAAAGTCTTTCCTCAACATCTGCTACTCAAGATTCTTTCACCAGAAATGCCAGCAACTGACTTTGAGATCTTCAACCTCCACCATCCTCCTCCTCCTTAAATAGTCTTGGATTTCTAGTTCTGCTAGACTAGAGCATACACACAGATCTTTGTATGACCAGGGCATGCATCACGTTTATTATTTTCTTCTTATTTTTCTTCATGAAAGTTATTTCATGAGCATTCGAGAGTCAGGGCTCCCTTTGTCAGGTACAAGGAGTGCTTTTTTCCATTTCTTATATCTAACAAAGGCAGCTTTGACTCTCAAAAGTTAATACCCTGAAATATCACTGGACCTGATTCTTGCTCTTCTGCTGCAGATCAACATGGCTACCCACCTGAAACTTGTTGGAGAATGAGCTCAATCCTCCCCTATTCTAACTGACTTCTTCATGTTTCATTGCTAGTCTTTTATAATCTGGCTCCTCAAATCAGCGCCACCCCTAAATCTAGGTGATTTACATTTACAATTGCAAAGATTTAAAGAAATAATCGCCTGCCCTACCATACATTACAAAACACCTAATTCTTATAAAAACTTTCAGACAGTGGCTATAAAGGAGATCATGCACTGCTAAGCAGAATGCTGGACTAGGTGGAGGAGAGACAAACATGGTTAGGAAATGGAACAGTTTTGCTGGCATCAGTCTTTCTCCACCACTCTCCTTTGCTGTTCCTTGACTCACCCAAGGTTTGTGAAGACATTGGTTCTCCTTTCTCTCTCTGGCTTTTCTTTCTCTAGGCTCCCAAACAATAGTGGGAGGGCCAAGTTACGGCAGAAAAAGAAGAGCTGTGAAGAGTGGTCAACACTGCCCTGACCCATCTGCTCCCATCTCTAAACATTATGAGAAGCTGAGTATCTAACAACAACAATAACATTCAATTTATATACTGTCCTTGAGGACAATTTAACGCCCACTCAGAGTGGTTTACAAAATATGTCATTGTTATCCCCACAACAAACACCCTGTGAGGTGGGTGGGGTTGAGAGAGTGCCACAGAGCTGTGACTGACCCAAGGTCACCCAGCTGACTTCAAGTGGAGGAGCGGGGAATCAAACCTGGTTCTCCAGATTAGAGTCTCATTGCTCTTAACCACTACCCCAAACTGGCATCCTGAAGGTACCAGGTTTAATCCCAGAGAAAGATATCTACCTGGAGAGCTGCTGCCAGTATGAGTAGACAGTACTGACCTTGATGAACTAATGGTCTGAGACAGTGGCCACTTCCACATGTCTTTAAAGGGACAGCCCATTCACAGAACACTGGCGGCTTTTCCCATTCCCTCCACACGTCTCAGCAAAACGGGTGCAGGGCATTTACCTTCCATTTTTTAGGCTTTTCTTCTGCAAGTGCACTTTCTTCAGTCGTTCCTTTTGGTGGGGCTTGACAGAGTGCTTTTTCTTCTTTCCTGGGCATGTGAATAGTAAAAGCACTCCAAAGAAACATCCAATTGCTGCCCAGTTCCTCTCCCCCCCCCAAGTTCTTAGAAACCGATCATGCATGCTCAGAGCAAAAAACACATTTGAAAAGGAGGTAGGCGATGCTGATGAAAGTGCCTGACCTTTCCTCCAAATCTGCTTTTTCTAGGAGCTTCCAAGGCTGCCTTTGACCACAAAGCATAACGTAAGCGCTTTTGAGGAGTGTGTGTGGCTGTTGAGTTTTCAGAGTGACTCAGCAAATCACATACAATAAGCGGGACCAGGACAGGAAAGAGCGACTGTGTGGAAATGGCCAATATAAGACAGCTACATGTGTTCATGTATTTTATGGCATCACTGGGTCCCTGTTACGTGTACCAGTTTGCGAGCTTGACTGAATTTCCAGCATTTGTGGAACACTTACTACTCCACTGCTCTCATATGCAGGTTGCAAACCAAAGGCTGACTTATTTTTTCTTCTACTTAACATCATTGTTGTTCTTAAGTCAATTATAGCATGTCTAGCATTTAGACATTCCAATAATATACAATTAGTATTATTACAAAGTAATAGTAATTTGAGCCTTTCCTGACTCAATAATAACTATATATTCAGCTAATATACACTTTGGGCCTTGTAGAATACAGTTATTGCCTCATAAACAAGAAATGCCATCAAATTATCATAATAAACCCTGTCAAGTCAGATGTTAAAGCTCTTGCTCTAATGTCTAAATTGTATTTTGTGTTTCATTTCGAGGTTTACCCCATGCTTCTATTTTTTTTTCTCAACGAACACAGATTTGTGTTTCAGCAGCCAATTTACTGGAGCATTGCTAATTTGCATGTCTTGTTTTTAAGCTGTACTAATTATCATTTGACATGTCCAGCTTGTTTATTAGTCATCTCTTAGTTTCTTGAAGGAAGAGCCTCTTCAATTGGCATTCAGTAGATGTCCTCCAGCACAGAAAAAGAATCACAATATTGGAACTTCAAAGGTATGTAGCGGATCACTATAACTTCCCCAATAGGGATCATACTGAATTTCATGACATAGTTTGGTTTGAAAGATAAGTTTCCTTATGGATGAAACCAGTTATTCTTCCTGCCACTGAAATTAATGAAATAGGGCAATAACATTTCGGTTAAAATTGATGCTTGTTATTTGCATATAAATGGTGCAACCATTATTAAATCATTTTAATAATACTGTTATTAAAATATTATAAAGATATGTACAATATATGATGCCAAAACAGCATAAGCATGCTATTAAGCAAACAAAATGGGGAAATTAATTACATATGAAAATTAAAATAAATGGAAAAAATGTATTTGTATGTCTCTAGTCTGTAATACGTTAATTTAGTTTGTATCTGCATCTATATAACAGACTAGAAATGTCTGGAGAAATTTTGCAAACAAAACAAAAGTCTTTTGCATTTCTTCAAAGTTCTTTGGATGTTTTCATCTGTAGAAGAAATTGCTTTTGATTCTAAAAAAATGACAAAAATCCTGTGGTAGTTGTAATCAACTCTTCTGGTAACAATTCTCATTTGCTCTGCAGTTTACCTACATTCAAATTCCCCACCCAAATGATTTTTGTAAATTTATCAGTGGACCAATAGGCATCTTTTACAAGAGACAGACTTAAGCTCCTGTCCCTTTGTGTCCTTAGGAAATTGGATACTTCTGTGGCAGTCCCAGGTCTTCATCCTACATGTCTGATGCTTCCCTGACTCCCAAATAAGGTACTACTCATTCAGTAACTGCTAACACCAGCTAATCTCTAAAGCTCCCCCTGCTGACAGATGAACACTTCAGTGCATTTTCACTGCATTGCCCCTTTAAAGCTTTGCCTCTTTTCTGCATCTACTGCTAACTAGAGATGGGCATGAACTAGAAAAAAACCCAAACCATGTGGTTCGTGGTTCGTCAAATTTCATGAACCATGAACTTTCATGAACTTGCCCCTGGTTCATGAACTGGTTTGTTTGGTTTGTGAAAATGTCACATCCATGTCAGAAAGTCATCAGTTCTGGGTCAGCAGAAGGTCACTTCCAGGTCAATAGAAGGTCTGCAGGAAGTCCATCCCCTGTTGCCTAGGAAACTGATTAATTGGCTCCAGGCTGTCTGCAGCGATGAACCAAAAACCAAACCAAACAAACCAGCCTAAAGTTTGTGGCAGTTTGTCAGAAATGGGATCTGATGAACTGCTGGTTCGCAAACCATGAACCGGCCTGGTTCGTGCTTAATTTTGGTTCGTATTTTGGTTTGTGCCCATCTCTACTGCTAACTACTGCGGGGACAAAACACACATCCATGCTCTTTGTGGCTGAGGGGTGTGCTACTCCCCCCTCACTCTCCTTGGTAAATATGAATAAACTGAGGTGTGTTGAGAATATAAAGATCATACTTCCCAAATTCAAAATGTAAAGAAATCTAATAAGATGTAAAGCCCAAGCACTGATAGAGAGCAGAGATTAAAAGAAAGATTATTAAAACACATCTTCTTACCCTATTGAAAGAGTTAACTTAGGGGAGGACTCTTTAAGTCTTGAAGTTACAGCATTTAGAAGTCATCCATTGTCTTTGGGTCTTTGTTTGGAGCTGCCTGCTTGTTGTTCAAATGCACATCACAATGACTCCCTAAAGGTACCGCTTAGGTGTCAGAGCTCCATCTAGGAAGCTGTCCAAAGTGGAGTGAGTCTCCTTCTCCCTCATATCTTGGGTATAAACTTTTTATATATTTATATATTTAATATAGTTTTACATAGTTTTATACCTTGGAGCAGTTAAATTAAAAAAAAATAGCAATCAGCTAAAGCATTTCCATTTCTACTTTATATTGAAGAAGAGTTAAGCTTTAAGTTAACTTCAGTCTAAAAGAAATCATTCAAAAATGAATTCATTTTGCAAGTGTGTTTGTTCTCAGGAAACACAGACAAGTTTGAAGACAGGAGATGCTGATGCTGCCTTGCCATAAAGAACAGACTTAGGTTTGACGTCAGCCCTCCAGGCGCCTAATCACTTATGTGTTGAGAGTTCCTTCATTTTTGGCCAAGTTGGTAAGGAAATTCAGTGTAGTTGCAATGTGGACTTAGCAGCAGGAAATGGGGAGCCTGGGGGAAAAAAGGAAAATTAATAACAATAACAATAACAGCAACAGCAACATTCAATTGATATACCAAATGTTATTATTATACCGCCCTTCAAGATGATTTAACAGCCACTCAGAACAGTTTACAAAGTATGTCATTATTATCCTCGTGACAGTCACCCTGTGAGGTGGGTGTGGCTGAGAGAGCTCTGAGAGAGCTGTGACTGACCCAAGGTCACCCAGCTGGCTTCAAGCGGTGGAGGGGGAAATCAAACCCAGCTCTCCAGATTAGAGTCTCGCACTCTTAACCACTACACCAAACTGATGTAGTGGGGAAAAAAGGGTTTTTCCTCCACCGGTGGAAAACATTGGTATGGAAGGGAGGGGCTGAAAAAACTGCTATGCTATTTTCGCTTTGAAATGAGTGAAATGCTTGTTGTGACAAGGTTTTACTTGTCAGAATTTATAACATGAAAGTATGAAAACTCTTTCCCTCCCCATTTTCCTCTAGCGGTTTTGGAGAAAACAGAAAAGAACTCCTTTGACCACCCACACACACCTCTTGAATGAATAAAATTCTTTTAAAGACAAGGTTTTACTCATTCAAGATGTATAGTATTCAGTATATCCAATAAAAATTCCACAAGTTTGGGCAGCACTGAAAAAAAAAATCTACAAAACAGTTTTTTGAAATAAGTAAAAACCTGGAATCAGGAGTAGAGCAGGTGGCAACGCTCAGCCCCTGCTATCACCCAGCTAGTATCAGGAGCAGAACAAGTGGCAATGCCCACCCCCTTCATCCAGTTAGGATCAGGAGCGAGGCAGGTGGGAATGCCATCCTTCACCCAGCTGGGATCAGGAGTGACCAAAAGAGGGGGGCAAATCCGGTGGACCAAAGGTCAAAACTACAAAACCCACCAGAATTATAATTTTTAGTTTTAATTTATAAAAGTGCCAAAGTGCAATGCAAAAATGCAATATCAGTGAAATAACTTAATAAATACATAAATAGGTGTTCAAAATACAAAAGGTGCATCCATACATTATATACAAAATACAATAAATGCAATCAACAATTCACAGTCCGAAATATAGGAGTAAAGTGCAAAGTTCCAGCGCGGTGGAAAAGCGCTGCTTGGTGGAGAGACAACCGAGTGTCTTCTCATGAAGATTCACAGTCCCAAAATAAACCCGTTATGGTGCCGACGGGGTTTAGCAAGCAATATTTCTATTTAACCCATTTCGTGAGGCAAACTCACTTCATCATCAGGCATGAAGCAATTAGGACTGACTATGCTGTAACATGGAAGACGTAAGAAACTTATTACAAATATGATTCAAACATGAACAAACATATCTCTTCTCTTAATTAATGAAGTTGTACTCACAAATTCACAACAGTTCTATGCTCTGCTCTCCCACTGCTCCAAAGTTGGTCTGCGGACTATGGGCCAAGCTACACATGACGAATGACACTTGAACAGCAAGTATATTTCTCCCTGTTCACTTGCCCTCCACTCAATCCACTTGCCGTTCAAGTGTCATTCGTCATGTGTAGCTTGGCCCTTAGTGATCAATTGAGTGGAGTGGGAGTTTCTTAAAAATGAAATATTGAAAGCATAATCACAAATAATTCCTATGAGAAGGAAAAATGGGAGGAGGTTAAAGAAGCCACAGTGGCTTCATAAACAGCTTTCTAATGAATTGAGAAATAAAATGGAACCAAGGATGAATATAAACAAATAACAAATGTTTATAGGGAGAGTGTTAGAAAAGCTAAAGCTCAGTATGAGCTTAGGCTAGCAAGAGATGCTAAAAACAACAAAAAAGGGTTAATTGCTTATGTTCAAAGTAAGAAAAAGAGCAAGGATATGGTAGGCCCATTGCACGGACAAGGAAGTGAAATTGTAGCAGGCAATGAAGAGAGGGCAGAACTTCTCAATTCCTACTTTTCCTCAGTCTTCTCCTTGACAGTACTTGAAGTGCTGATGGATGGCGCAGAGTTGTTTTCTGCTGCCCCAGAAGATCAGACCAGAACCAATGGCTTGAAATTAAATCAAAAGAGCTTTCGGCTAAACATTAGGAAGAACTTGCTGACAGAGTGGTCCCTCAGTGGAACAGTCTTCCTCAGGAGGTGGTGGGCTCTCTTTCTTTAGAGGTTTTTAAGCAGAGGCTAAATGGCCATCTGACAGCAGTGCTAATTCTGTGAACTTGGGCAGATCATGAGAGGGAGGGCAGAATGGGTTATATCAGTGCTTAGTTTTCGTGGCCTTCTTACATGCCCAGGGTAATGCTGATCGTCACCTTGGGGTCAGGTAGCAATTTTCCACAGGCCAGTTTGGCTAGGGATCCTGGAGGTGTTTTGCCATCTTCTGGGCAAGGAGCGGGGGGGGGGTCACTGGGGCAGTCAGGAGGGGGGTTAGTTGTGAATTTCCTGTATTGTGCAGAGGACTTGACTAGATGACTCAAGAGGTCCCTTGCAGCCCTATGATTCTATGATTCTATACAAGGAACAATCACGTGTACAATGTACATAGATGGTTTCTGCTTTCTCTATAACTTAGACAGAGCTCATGAGTTTCATGACCTAGTGAGGAAATCTCCCCAAACCAAGCCTTACATTCTCTGAAACAGTGTGAAAAACTATGTTTTTATTCTGTGTCTTAGTGCAAATGTGTTGACTTGCAGAGTATTTTACAGATTAAATCTTTCTGGAGATTTTGTTCCATAGCTGTTACTAGACAAATAGTATTTAGAGATAGCAGGATGCTTCTTTTATTTTCTAGGTCATGACTTTTGTATTTGGAAACAATTATCACTTTGGTCCTAGAATGTCTTAAGGGAGGAAAAAGTCTCAAGGACATCTAGCTTTGGATCAGTTTTCTTTGTCTCTCCTGTTTGCTCCTTGGACATACTCCTAGAAATGATTAATAGATTGAATTTAAAAATTACTGGGATTCAGTAAAACTTTAAACATGTGTCAAATGCAGCTCTGGTAATCACGTCTCCATTTTCATTCAATAAGAATGAAATTTAACAAAAACTACTGTTCTGAAAAGGTTATTTTAAATTTTAATGCATTTTCACTTTTAAAAGGAAAAAGGTGGCAGTGTATGGATTTTCTCTTTGCAAATAGTTTGACTTCTACAGCTTAGGCAACCTTTCCTCATCTCAATTTTCTCCAAAAAGGCGTATTTTTATTACACTGATCAAATTCCATCCTAACTTGGTGTTGAGCATGACTCTATACTTTTGCTGCTATAAAAACATCTCCCAGCTTAGGTATCGCCTCCTTCACAGGAGCTGTTCAAGTTTGAAAGGTCACCTACAAATTTACTAAATTCATTTTTTACTCTTGAGCAGCAAAAATACCTTTGGTGAGGAAAAAATCCATTTCTTTGTATGCACTGCCAATTATTTATAGGATAGAAATGTAATTGAGGCAGAGTTTCTATAAACAAAGTATTTCAAATGCAGCTCAATAGAAGCACTTGATGCCTTTTATCAAAGTTAAATGGATGGAAAATAACTAAATGGCCTCTTCAAGTGATATATACTATGTATATTTCAAGCCAATAAGATACCACATTTCTTTTTCCTATTTGCCTACACTTAATGGCAACAAAAATGCTAACAATTATGAAATATCACATGCTGCCTTCATACAGGAAGACTGCCTAATGGTGAATGCAATTTAGATATGATTGTCATTTCAGTCAAAAAGTGCAACTGTTCGAGGGCGTGGTTCCGGCTGAGACAAGATGGATGCCTGAAGAGCTGGCTCCAGCCTGACCCAGCCCCCAAAGCCTCAAATAAGCAACTAAAAGCACGCAGACTAGTCTGCTATGAGAGGCAAACACAAGCCTTACAACAAAAAACAAAACTCGAAAGGGGTGAAGCATCTAAAGGACTATTTTCCTGCCACTGAACAGCAGAACCCTCCAGAGGAGATAAACACAGAGGCAGAGATGGCGATGATAGAAGGCCAAATAAGTACAAAAGAACCATCAACCCTTGATCCTGCAATACAAGCAATATTTACCAACTTTGAAAAGAGCATCTTGAGTAAAATGACTTTGCTTTTAAACCCAATAACCTGTCAGACTGTGGCATTCCAGTTGGCTAGCTACTGCCTTCTTCCCTTCTGCAAGATGACAGAGTCTCTTGATTTCAAAAGGTTTATTAGAAAACAGCATACAGGCCCTGGGTCCACATTCCAGAACTTAGACCATTCTGGCTGACCATAGGCTTTGCTAGGAATGAGGTACCCGATGAAAGCAATTACATTTCAACCCTTGGGTCCCCATCCTCCCCCCTCAGAGTTCCCAGCGCTGAGAGTGTGGAGACGAGGAAGCGGGAACCTCAAGGTCGGAGCTGCAGACATAAGATAAACTTGCATTCTCTCCCACGGAAGGAGCTGTCCGGCAATGCCTGGAAGGAAGGAGAGGCTAACAACTAATACATTAACATGGCGTAACTGTCGTTCAGTACTCAAAACATGGAAAGGAATAAACTAGACGGCTATACAGTTTAACAGCAAATTCTAGACATGATGTATAAGAAAGACACCACATTGTTCCGGTGAAGAACTCTGCCAATGAGATCCTGACATAACCAAGCAGATTGGGGAAATGAAAGCAGCCTTAAATGCAGTTGTGCAAGCAACAGACAAAGCACTAGAAATGAATGCTACAATGCAGGAAGAAATTCGGGTGCTACAATCAGAACACAAAGATGCCCCAAAAAGAATATTAATGCTAGAAATGCACAATCGAAGCCAGAATTTAAAATTCAGGGGCTTTAAAGAGCATGCAACATCCAAACTGGACCTTGCAAAATTCTTCTCAGACTGGTTAGCACCAATATTGCAATTGGAAGATGGAGCTGCACCAATACTAAACAAAGCATACAGAGTTGGCCCAGAAAATACTAAAAGCAAAGAAACCCCAAGAGATATTGTAGCAACCTTCACAAACTGGAGAGAAAGAAAGAAGGTATTGGAAATTGCTAGAACTCAAAAGTCACTACTAGCTTTCAATGAGACATTAATCACTGTCTATACAGATCTACGAAAAGAAATATTGGAGAAAAGAAGACTGCTGAAGCCAATAACAGAAGAATTACAAAAAACAAATTTGGCATACCGATGGGTAAACCTTTGCAATCTTCAGGTCAACTACAATAATAAGACATACCAAGCTGTAGATCAAGAATCTGGAAACAACATGCTGCACACATTGGGCATAACATCAATGGAAATTGAAATGAACTCACAAAAAAGAAAACACAGCCAACTATCTACCCCGCAGAAAGGAAGCAAGATCCCCATTAGAAACAACTGAGTGTAAAGAACAGATAAAAGAAAACAAAATTCATCTTTTTCTTTTCTCTTTCTTTGTTATTTTTATTTTCTTGCTCTTTTTCTTGTAGAAAGCCTAAAAATGTGATTGCCTATACAAGCAATAGGCTGTGGGGTTTTTGGGGAGGGGGAGGGTGGAAGTCAGACTAATTGCTCTCAGAACAGTCAATCCCTTTTACTGTGCCATATGCAATAACCCTGTTGAAGAGGTATTCACAGGGTTATAAGGGATTGTTTAGCAATTACAAATTTTCCTTATATAGAAGGCTAAATATTAGCATCAAGATCAGCTATAAAGATAAGAAGTTTTTTTTTAGTTAATAAGTGACAAATATATTCAGATAAGAAATATAAAGTTTGAAATACAACAGAAACAAGCTTGCTATAGAAATAAAGTTAACGATTGTTAAGTGTTAAATTAGCAAATTGAACTGAGAATTATCTAGAACTATAATTACTAAGATATTTAATTTTTTAGTTGATAAAAGTTCACTGTTGAACAGTTAAGTTTATTACTATTTACTCAGTGTTGAATTTAATTGTAATTTGAAGTTGATTGAAATAAGAGCACACAACTTACTTTGAAGGAAAATAAGAAAGTGTGTATAAGTTATAATAGGGAATAAAGAAAGGGAGTTGAACTAACTATAGTACAGTCGTAACTCAGTTAAGTGAAACCTTTTATTAACTCTTGTTAAATAATATTGATTTTTAATCTCATTTTGAGGAAAATTGTGACTATCTATCGTGGTATCCAACATCTACAAATTTCACAAAGGTCATTTTATTTTATTTTTTATATAAACAGATTAAGGAGAAACAGAGGGAAGGCATAATAACTTCAAAATACAGAGTCTACACAGAAGAAACAAATGGCCTCTCCCTCAAAATTAAATATAGTGTCTCAAAATACACATGGTCTCAACAGCTTGATTAAAAGAAAACGAATTCTAACAAATTTGGCAAAGCTCAATCCAGACATAGTCTTCTTACAGGAAACCCATCTACACTCTAAGAATGAGGAAGAACTGAAAACTAAGTGGATTCAAGCGCAATTTCATGCCAAAGGCACCTCTAAATCTAGAGGAGTTGCAATAATCTTGTCTAAAAAAATCCAATTTACACACAAAGCTACTTTAAAAGACTCAAGGGGTAGATACATCTTTGTAAATGGATCAATAGAAGGACAAATGTATACATTAGCTTCAATTTATGCACCAAATTCCAACCAATTAAATTTTATAGAAGAGACACTCAAGGAACTACAATTTTTCCAGGACGGTTCAGTGATAGCAGGAGGTGATCTTAACTACATCATGAACAATAAACTAGACAGAACTCACTTCAATAATAGGAAAAGAAAAAAGAACAAAAACAACACTCATTTAGTATCAATATTAAAGCACTATCATATGGTAGACATATGGAGAGTATTAAATGAAACAGAAAAAAATTACACATACTACTCCACAAGACATAATGTATACACTAGAATCGATTATATTTTAGTTTCGGAAGACTTAATAAAAAAACTGCACATGTTGAAATAGGGAACATTGACTATTCAGATCATGCATGGGTCGAATGCACAATATCAACAATTAAAGAAACAGTGAAAGAAAAACACTGGACATTTGATAAAAATCTACTGTATAGTATGAGAAATATAGAAAAGATTGAACAATATATTAAGCAGTATCTAAAAGAAAATCAATCAGATAATATAGCTCCACACATTTTGTGGGATGCATTAAAAGTAGTACTGAGAGGACAATTAATAGCTTTAACATATTTAAATAAAAATAAAAATCTCCAAAAGCAAGATATAGTGCAAAAAATCCAACAATTGGAACAATCACACAAAGAAACAGGTAGCAAAAAAGTGTACAAACAATTATTAAATGAACAGAAACTGCTGGAAACTATAGAAGTCAACAAAATTCATAGAAATCTATTATATTTAAAACAAAAATATTGGTGCAATTCCCCAAGAACACTACGTATGATCTCCTGGAAAATAAAGGAGAAAAAAACAACAAAAATTATCAAAATAATACAAGACCACAAAGGTCAAACATTTACAAAAGCAACAGAAATTGCCCGTGTTTTTAGAGATTTTTATTTAAAACTATATTCATCTAGCAAACCGAGCGAAAGAAAATCAAAGAATTTTTACAAAATCATAAAGGCATTAAAAAACTGAAAGAAGCACACAAAACCATATTGGAAAACCCCATAACATCACAAGAAATCTTAGAGACAATAAAAAACCTTAAAATTAATAAAGCAGCAAGACCTGATGGTTACCCCCCTGAATTCTATAAACAATTTGCCAGTACACTGGTACAACCACTAATGAGTAACTGCAATAATATACTCAACATTGGCAGGCAACCTCCTTCTTGGTCGGAAGCAACAATAACGCTAATACCTAAGCAAGGTAAAAAAACTTCCAATCCAGGCTCATATAGACCAATATCATTACTAAACACAGATTACAAAATCTTTACAGCTATGTTAGCTAAGCGACTTAATATGTTTATACATCCAACAAGATCAGGCAGATTACAAAATCTTTACAGCTATGTTAGCTAAGCGACTTAATATGTTTATACATCCAACAAGATCAGGCTGGCTTTATTCCAAAAAGAGATATAGCTGATAATATCTATAAAACTCTAAATATTTTATCTTTTTGTAAGCAGAACCAAATTGAATTAATATTGCTTTCACTAGATATAGAAAAGGCTTTTGATTCTTTGGAAATATTATATTTAAAAGAACTACTTAAATATATGAACTTTGGTTCACACTTCCTACAAGCAATAAATGCAATTTATGTGCACCCTACCGCCAAAATTAAAACCAACGGAGTCACTTCAGAAAATATTAAATTAAATAGAGGTACAAGACAGGGTTGCCCTCTATCCCCTATACTTTTTGTTATAGCATTAGAACCCTTAGCTGAAGCAATAAGAAACAACAAATGTATTCAAGGTGTAGATATAAATCATAAATCATATAAAATCAGTTTATTTGCAGATGATATTCTTTTATATATTACCCAACCAATCTCATCATTACAAACACTTGATTTAGAACTTGCTAACTTTAGCCAAATTTCAGGATTAATAATAAACCAAGCCAAATCTAACTTACTACCAATCAACATAGCAGATCGATCAAAATCACTAATTATACAACAAAGCAGCTACCAATGGGCGCACCCCTATTTAACATATCTAGGAGTTAACATTTCACCTGAGTTGAACCAATTAATTCAGTTTAACCATACACAAAAAATAAAGGAAATTAAAGCTGATATACAGAAATGGAATAAAGAACAATTATCCTGGCATGAGAGACTACATACAATTAAATCATTTATTCTTCCTAGGCTTCTTTTCTTATTTAGAACTATACCTATTAATATTCAAAATAAGCTACTAAAACACTGGCAATCATTAATAAATCAATTCTTATGGCACTATAAACATCCTAGAATTGCTTTCAACATAATAAAAAGGAAAAGATCACAAGAAGGCTTAAACTACCCTGACCTCACAACATACAATGCAGCTTCTAGACTTTTAAATGTAATTCACATATTACAAGATAAAGGACACACTGACTGGATCAATATTTTGGACCCTTTACAGCAGCACAACACAATAAAATATACTATTTGGACTTCTCAAAAATATAGATCAAAAACAAGTAAACAAAACATGATTTTTGCAGCTATCCTTAATATTTGGGATAAATATAAAAGCAAAATTGTTCCGGATATCTCACGGTACTCCACTTTAACATCACACCAGTCCCTACCACCACAACACACTCTATCCACACAAGGAAATATACGGCCAACAGACATTGCCACCAAACAAGGACTACTAGGAAAGAGAGAAATAGAAACAAGAATAGATCAAACCATTCCTTGGTTTTCATATTTTCAATTATCCTGTTTTGCAAAGATATCAACCTAAAAGAAATAATGAATACACCAAAAACAAATTTTGAACAATTTTTAGAAGTAGCAGAGTTTACTTGTAAAAATTTAATCTCTAAAATTTATAATATACTAATACATAATGAAGACATCCAACTTACAACTGCACAATCAAAATGGCAACAAGATTGTGGAACTCCTCTAACAAAAAAAGACTGGGAACAAATTTGGACATCAAATTTATCCAACTCCAAAGTTATTAACACTAGGATGCAAACTTATAAAATTATTAATCATTGGTACCTGACTCCCCAAAAACTATCAAAAATTTATTCAAAAAGTTCACCTCTTTGTTGGAAAAAGTGTGGTGAAGTAGGTTCCTTTGCCCACTGTTGGTGGGAATGCAAGCATGTTACAGAGTTCTGGGAAAAATATTACACCAAATAGCCCTTATTACAGCATACACTATTCCCCTAAAACCAGAATCAATTTTTTTAGACATCTGGAAAGACCAGTCAATACCACAAATCAGGAAAAATTTAATAACTACTTTTTTTAGTAGCAGCAAAATCTACAATAGCCTCGTATTGGAAATCCCAAAGTTTACCAAACCTTGACACCTAGTATAACAAAATTTGGGACCAATTTATGATGGAAAAAATAACAGAAAAAATATGCTCTCAAACAAATCTAATGAGAACAACAGAATTTTACACTAATGGGAACCCTTTTTGGAATTTCTCTCAAGAGATGAATTTTTAGTCACAAAACTTCCTCAACAAGAAGTTTGCAATTTGGAAATGTTAGGCTTATGGTAACTCATTAAGAAGCCATAACAACATAATACAAGTTGTAGTTTATCAAAATGCCAATGTATGGAGTTTTATCAACACTTTAAATGTTACAAGTTGTAATTGTATATTCTTTATTGTTACTTGCTATTTGTTATATGTTTTATTGTTATATTTTAAAAAATGGAAAATTAATAAAAATATTTTTTTTTAAAAAAAGTGCAACTGTTTACGTTACCTAGTGACAAAGACCAAAAAGAAAAGGACCAAATTTTAGGAGTCATCTAGACTCTCCCTTCTTTACTTCAGCCCTCCCGCCTCCTGACTGGGATATAAAGGCTCAGGGATCTCTGCTTCTTCCCTAAAACCAGCAAATACCTTAAAATACTGGCAGACTTGGCAGCAGCAAAACATTTGTCCCCCCCCCCCCCTTTGCAAAGCCTGAAACATGCCTTGGAGGAAGGGGAAAGCAGCTATTTAATCCTTTCCTGGCTTTTAAAGCCAGGAGGAAAGTGCAGTAATGTTGCAATGTGGCTATGTTACAATGTTATAATGTTGCTATACTTTCTTGCCTTTGGGAAAAAAAAGAGATTGTGTGCATATCCCAAAGGAGGAAGGGAAAACCAGCCATTTAGCCCTTTCCAGGCTTTTAAAGCCAGCAGGGAATAAGCAAACTTCTGCAAACATGGGAAGCAGAACAGCCGGCAGTTTTTTTCAGCTGATGGGGATTCCTCTCCCATCAGCTGAAAGGTGGCTGGCATTTAAAAGGGGGAAACCAGAAGTTCACATCCCTATTCTGCAGACTTTCTGCTGCCCCGGAAGTGACATTTTCACGAACCACACGAACTGGTTTGGGAACCGGGGTAAGTTCATGAAAGTTTGTGGTTCGTAAAACTGTACGAACTTCGAACCTCCCGGTTTGTTTTTTTTCCGGTTTGTGCCCGTGTCTAGTAGTATGTAAATAAATAGTTTCATTTCCAAATGCTGATGTAAAACAGATAAAAAACGTTATATACATTGGTTTGAATCCTATAAACTGCAAAAATAACACAGCAGGTTGTGATGAAAAGAAGAAAGTGGAAATTGGGCACTCCCAACTTACTCCTGCTTCCATTTTCTTCCAATAGTTCTTACACCATTATAAACCCATCAGTGGAGACTGAGCGGAAGGGATTACATCTGATTCTTTTTTTTTTACAGAACCTTCTCTTATATCTCATAACATTTTGGTTATGTTGCTTCCACAACTCCCCAGCATTATCTTTCTGGAAATCTCAAGAGGTGGCTGAGGAAAGGTGGTGGCAGGAAAGATCTATGCCTACAAATGCTATTGTGATTGCACTTTGTGGGATTCAACTCATTATTCATTTATTTGCAACATTTCTATGCCCATCCATTCGACAAGAAGCCTTAAATAAAACAATACTATGAGTCATATTGTGGTTAGTGTCAGAATAGGTTCTGTTAGATCCAAGTTTGAATCCTCACTCTGTCATGGAAGCTTGCCGGGTAACCTGTGGCCAATCACACACACTCAGCCTAACCTAGTTCGTAGGTTTGTTGTGAAGATAAAATGGAGGAATGGAGAATGATGTAAGCCACTTTAGGTCCCTATTGGAAGAAAGGATATAAATGAATACTTTTAGATACTTTGACACATCCAAAGGTCTGAATAAAATAAACAAACAACAAAGTAAACAAGCTATAACATGTTAACACAATAAAAACATTGGTACAGAAACTATTATACATCACATAAATAGCATATAATGCCATATCAATATCAGTCCAAAAACCACCACAAGACATAACAGCAGGAGGACAAAGGAATAATGCACATAAAGGACAGGTATAATAGAGTAAAAACAAAATCCACAGGGAAGCTAATACAAAAGCATGTTTATTGTTAGACATGGGCCCGATCCAAAAAAAATTCCGATTCAGCCATTCGTGGATCTGGGCTGCTGCCGAACGCAGGCCACCGATTCTAAACGATCAACTCTCATTTCCGGTTTGCAATCGGGAGTCAGGTTCTTGTGCGTGCTCGCGTGCTCCTGAGTCACCCCTGCCCACGCAGCAAGCCGGCTGTACCGGTGCGCTGCAGAGCTGGTGGCAGCGCGAGTGGCTCGGAGGCTGCCCGCGCCATTCACCTGCCCCGCAAGACAAGGGGCGGCCGGCTTGCATGCGCACCCCTTGTCCTGGGGAAAGGCAAACGGCGCAGGTGGCCTCCCAGCCACCCGCACTGCCTTTTGCCTTTCCCCAGGACAAGGGGTGGCTGGCTTGCCCAAGTGCCCCTTGTCCTGGGGAAGGGCAAATTGCACAGGCAGCCTCCCAGCCTCCCGTGCTGCCTTCTGCCTTTCCTTTGTGCCCACCCCTCCCCCCTCCCTCCCCTGGGTTGCTGCTCCGTGGCTGGAAGGAAGCCTGCTAATCAAGGAAAGCTGGTCTTCCATTCAGGTTTCGAGGGCAACAGAAGGAGGGCAAACACAGCTCATTTCCCTGACTCCGTTGCCCCGGGAATAAATTACTAGCACCAGAGTGTCTGCAATTCCGAACAGAAACTGATCCATCCGATCAAGTCCCGAACAAGCAAACTCCCGACCGCTGGATCGGTTGCCATGGACAGAACCGATTAGCTGAGTCATGATGGCGAAAACACCAAAATCGGGCGGGGGGGGGGTTGAAATCGTAATTCAGATCATGCCCATCTCTATTCATTGTTACTGTTGTTATTATTAACCTTGCTTGCATAGCTTGATTTCAATGGGCTTAAACTGGAGTAACTCTTCTTAGGATTGAACTGCAAGACACATTGACACTTCCAGGCCATTCCAGCTGCTGACATTGTGTTCGTTGCAGATACCAGGCACTTTTGTACCCATTCTGTTCCATTACCACCATCCTCTGAACTCTTCCTTTTACCATTTCTTCAAAATTATGACCTCAGAAAGTAACATTTTTGTATGATTATTGAAGTAAATGAAAATTACCCCTCCACTAATAAAAATAAGAGATTGAATATTAACAGACAATTAAGCATTTATAACGCACTTCAAAAAACTAAGTGCTATGCAAAATTACTAGTCATTGTCAATCTTAGTTAACTGCATAAAACCAATGAACAATACCCCTGTAAGTCCTTGCATTTCTTTTGGTAGAGCGAGATATGACTTCTGTTTTCATATTGCTCAGCATGATTCCCCAGGGCTTAATTCTCCAAGTGACCTTGGTGGCTCTCTCACTCCTACAAACAATATCTATACCATTAAGAAGCTTGCAAGTTACCTCTTGAATACGCATCTCTTCTGTATTTGTCTTCTGATAATAACCATTCATATAATGAGATAAAAAACAATGGTTTGCCTCTTTTTCTCTTCCCAAAAGCTCCTTTCCTAACTTAGGTTTAGTGCATATTTTCCCAGTGTTTCAAATTCTATGAAGCTACTTGAAACTCCACAATCTGAATAGGAATCTAAAAGCATGTACTACACAGACAAAAAATGTTCCAGTGTCTTATACTATTTCACAAGCAATCAGGTTTATTTCTTTTTTATTTTTTTCAGAATAAAAATGGGGGGGGGTTTAAAATAAAATGACCGTAAATTATGTATGGCATGCAAAATTTGACTGAACATATACATTTTGCCACCCCAGTCGGAATGAAGAGGCAGACACAGGAGTTGGAACTAAAGGGCCACTTTATTAATATAACATCAACCATTAAATACGGCAAGGGCAAACTAGCGGTACAGGTCAAGCCACGGGGTCACCCCTGGACCACCGCCTTGACCTGTCTGGGTGAGACTCACAGCCCTGGGTAGGAGCCATCCATGTAATGGCTTTTCCCCAGCCAGCCAGGCAAAATGGTTCCCTCCTTCAAGCTCCTAAAGCCTCAGCCATACAGCATGAGGGAAGGACTTACACATGGGGTTCACTGCAGGCAGTCTCCAGGTGGTGGTAGCTGTCACAAGCATACCATCCGCTCCTGGTAGACCCCATTTCCCCACCAATGGGGAATTGCCAAGGGGTGCTCACCGGCCCGCTCCCTATCCCCAAAATCTCTCCTGCCAGTGACTTACAATGATGCACCACCATTGCCAATTACCTCAAACCTCTGCCTGCAGTGCAAGGTAGGCGAAAAACCACCTCTCCCACCTTGCCAATATGGGGAGAGGAGAAAAAATTCCTACCTGGCTCTGGGAACAGCAGCCGGCTAATCCTGAACTACTACAGGGTGAGGTGGGTGGCCGAGCATGCAGAGCAACTGCCAGCAGGGAGGGCGGAGCCGTCTTCTGAAGGCTTTGTCTCCGCCCCCCCAGCTATATCCCCATATGCCTGGGAGATGTCTCTGCCTGCTTCTCCTTCCAAAGTGGCAAAGTACGGTCCCCAGTTCAAGCCACTGTGTGGCAGCTGGGAGTACCGCATTACTGAAAGGAATAAAATTAAGCCCAACTAGCCCACCCACCTTATCACAACTGGAATCTAGTTCAGATAAGGTTACCAACTCCAGCTTGGGAAATTTCTGAAGATTTGGAGGTGGAGACTGGGGAAGACTGAGTTTTAGCAAGGTAGGTACCACAGTGGAATAAAATGCCATAGAGTCCTCCCTTCAAAACAGTCATGTCTCCAGTGCAACTGACAGGACTGCCTGGTCCCACAATGTGGTGGGGATCCCTGCCTCTGCCCCTGCCAGCCTTCCTGGATGCTGGAAACCATTGTCAGAAGAATACTTTAAAGATTTCCTGTTACCATATAGTTATCTTCCTGGGCCTTGATTGGGGTGCCGCCACCTTCTGAGGTTAGGCAGGTGGCAATCTGAGAGCAAGCCTGACTCATGATGCTTGTAGAACTTCCTCCCAGGGGTGTTAATCTGTCCCCTTCTATCACTGTCTTCTACCAGGGTGTGTGTGTGGGGGGGACTTTTTTGTTTTGTCTGGCATTCCCTCAATAATCCCTCCTCCTTGACTTATGCTTTTAATCAATGACTCTTGGTGTGGATGTGTGGGTCCATGCTTATATGATTAATTAGGCCCCTCAGACTGAATGAACCAAATCAAGAGACTTGACATAGACTCAATGTTGGACCATTGACAACATTCAGACAATAGTCAGTGTGATACCCAGGGATATGAGTTCAAATTCTGCAGCCATGAAGGTCACTGGGTGACTTTGGGCAGATCACCACCTCCCAGCTGTATTTACCTTGCAGGATTTTTTGTGGATAACATGGAATAACCACCTTGAGTTCCTGGCTAGAAGAGTGGAATGCAAATGTTTCTTTGTCTGTCAGGTAATCAAAAAGCAATTGCCAAGTTCTGAACTGTGAAAAATGATAAAAGATATCGCTGCAGGGAAAAGGATAAACAAAGCTCCCTGTACAGGGACGCTCTTTCACGTTAATTATGCTACAGCCGAGAGACCTTATAGTTAATTTGCCCTGGAACAGGTAATAGTTATTTAACAAAGTGTATCCTTTTTGGACTCCCGGAAGGAAAGACTAGCAAAAACACTACTTTCTTGCTACTCCTGCCAGTTATATAGTAAGCATGAAATAGGGTTGTTTTGGATTTCAAAAAAGAGAAATTTCAAAAAGAGAAATTTCCAAAGAAGGAGGGACAGGAATTTTATTTCATTTGTTTTTATTTTATTGGATTTCTAGTCTGCTCTCCCTGCAAGCAGAAGAGAGGTTCTGCAAAATTTCAGAATTTCACTCTGTAGATGCTCAGAGGCAGACAGTGTCTCCAGTCCTGCCTATCTTCCTACTACTCTTGGGTGTATAACATAAAACTGCAAGGGTTGAATTTACAAAAGGGCACCTTGATTTCTCTTAGAAGAGAAATGTAAGAGAAAGCCTGCTCTCAAAAGAAATAAAAGAGAATAAGAGAAGGGTGGCTATATTTAAAAAAGTGAATTTCAAAAAAATAAATTTCCCATCCCAACAAACCTAGCTGTTGGTCATAACAAACTGGCTGCAATGCAGGGCTTGCTTTGTTCAGGCCCAGATCTCTCAACAACAGTGCCAACAGGTGAAGGCTCAACCCTTGGGAGTCCCTGCTAGAGATGAGCATGAAACGGGAAAAAAACAAACCCTGAGTTTCATGGTTTGTCATGTTCCACGAAGCACGAAATTTCACAAAATTGCCCTGTTTCGGGAAATGATTTGTTAGGTTCATGATTTGTCAGATCCTGGGGCCCTACAATGGCCCCCTTCATACCCAGAGATGCCAAACTCTCAGGGAGACTTTGGCAGGCTCTCCTACAGCCACCCTCCAAGTTTGGTGAAGATTGCAACATGTTGACTGGGAGACTGCCTCCCTTCTGTCCCCCTGGGTGCCATGGGCTCAGGGGGCGTGGGGTGGCCTATGTCAAGTTAGACCCCAGAGTCAGGCAATGCCCTGAGACTGGAGTGGGGTGGGGTGGAGGAAAAAAGGCACGCTCACCCAACAACTTTCCTAGCAAGGACAAAAGCAGAAAATAAGAGTCTTTTTAGTCTCTTTTGAAGCAGCAGCAAATCTCTCTCACTCCAAATCCCTGCAACAGGTCCTCCCTCTCCCTCTGTCTACTGGAACTGAAAGCAGGAAGCACAGAATTGTGCCTTATATAAGAAACACTCACGTAGAGCAGAACAGGAGCGCTCTGGTTGGTAGACAGACCTGCCTAACGGGGTTTAGAGGGATGAGATTGGTGTTTCCATGGCTACAGAAGGCCCATCTCCCCCCTGCTCATTGCTCTCATAGAACAGACTGGGGACTCTCAGGTTGGCAGGGAGAGCTGCCTATCAAGGTTATGTGGGCTAAGATTGGGGTTTCCACGGCAACAAAAGGTCTGCAGACATTCTGGGCCTATGTTGCCTAGGGAATCAATGGATTGGCGCCAGCCTTTCTGGCATCATGAAGCATTCATGAATCAAACAAATTGGCCCCAAAAGTTGTGGATTTCATGAAAAACGTGGCCCCACGAAACACATTTTTGCAATACATGAATCGGCCCGATTCGTCACAAAATTTGATTCATATTTCGATTCATGCTCATGTCTAGTTCCTGCTCATCGTCATCATTTTCAAGGGCTGCAGCTGAATTAACTGGGTCCCTTGGTACAGCCAGCACTGTAGCAGCCACTTGGGGTAGCCTGCTGAAGAGCTGTTTTTAATATAGCACCCTGTATGCAACATTGGAAAAGTGGCATTCCAATAATGACATTTCTTGAATACTGAATTTTGCTTAACTTCTGTACATCTGCTTTATTAATTGCTGGATTTGAAGCTTTGCTTATTCTCAGAACTAGCTAAATTAACAAGAAGGATGTATGGGGAACAAAATCCCTGAAACTTAACACTGGTTAAGTGCACTTTGCTGTCTGTACATTTTGTAGAACAACCCATGCAATGCTGAAGTGTGTTCCTTTTCTGCTGTCCCTTATAACTCCTTCTTATCAGCTTCAGCTCAAAAACGTACATTCATTGTTCCACCAAAAATGTGTTGGCTTCCAGCTCTTGCATGGCTGTCTAATGCTATTTTCCATTTTGTACAGAAGCCAAACCTCCTCATTCCCTCAATAACAAAATTCCCATTTTATTTCTTTCCCTTCAACCGTTGCATGGAATCAGAAACTACTCATTTTGTGAAGGTCTTTCTGGAGCAATTCCAACCCTCTGCTCAAATATAGGATTCTCCAAGAGTGCTCTAATCCTTTGAGAAATGTCTGTTTTCTATTTCTGAACAATACAGATACTTGAACCACCATTACTGGTATGGCAAGATACATTCCGTATAGTGCTCAACTTGGATTGCATTATATGATTTCCCTTAATTCCAATTACTATTGCAAAGCTCCCTAATCACACATAGACTTTTAATTCTTACTCTGTAAAATAAGCCACTAAACGAACACTTGGCAAGCCACCCCCATCGTGCTTAAGTATATTATTCCATCACAGTAGTATCCAGATAGTCACAGCTGTATCAGAAATATAAATGGGAAATAAACACTTCATGGCTAGGAGCCAAAGAACCAAGGAGTGAGTTCATTGTGCCCAGGGGGGCTGTTACACTTGCTTTATTTAAACAACAGCTTCCCTGGTTGCATTCAAACTGCTTTTGAACCAAGGGAACTTTCAGTAGTTTCAATATGACATAGGATCAGTTGTTCGAAGGGGAAAATTCACTGGCCTTGAGAATCATCTGATACAGGTCACAGACAATGACTTGGATCCAACCTGCTTTTTCACTGAATCTCACCTTATTGCCCTCTGTGACAGAAAGGAGACTGTCCCAGCCCTGCAAATTAAAACAGCCACTCAGATGTTTTATCCCTGAGCTAATGAAAATTCTGCTCCAGCATCCAAACACTTTTTAGAATGGGGATGGAATGTTGGAGGGAAGGACAGCAGTTGGTGTCTTTCTGCCTCAGCAAGTGAGCAAAGAGTATCAAGGGGAGCTTTGCCTGGTTGTGTGGCAGAGTCGTTTAGCTCTATCACTGGGAGGCGACAGAGTTGTGAGGCCTCTCTCTGGTGATGAGCAGACCTCCTACCCTTTAGTCTGACTCTTGGGAAAGGGCAGGGTGGTGTGAGTGAAATCTTCTGCAGGTGTGAAAGGTTCTACACTGGTGGTTAGTCAGTGAAAACCTGTGTTTACTTGAAAGCATTGAAGGGAATTAAAATCACACTCTGAAACCATAACTAGCTTACATGCATGTACCTCAGCCTGGTTTCTCCTTTAATTGTTGAGAGACTTGGGCTGCTGATTTGTTCTTTAAATACAAATTGTACATAAATTAATCTTTTTTGTTACTTTTATAAACCTCCTGCTTTGAGTTCTTAGTCACCTCAGATAGACTTCACTGGCAACAATAAGAACATCTAACTGAGAGGAAGGTTTACATTTCAAACAAACCTGGTCAAAATAACTATAAGAACATCTAACAACTGAGGGGAAGGTTTACATTTAAAACAAACCTAGTCCTTCAAAATAATAGTAGGCTGTGTGGGTTCTCTCAGTTGGAAGTAAAGTCCTGTCACACCCTCCTTATTAGAGCCCCTGTCCCAATTGCTTTTGCCCATGCAGGTCCTGTGATACCAACCATATCCTTTTTGGTTGGTCTTCCTCCCTTTTCACCAGTGGAAAATCTGGTTGAATCAAAGCCAATAGCTTCAAAATTCACAACAAACCTTTTAGGGATGGAAAGAGGAGGTGCTTCCATTTCCAACTGTTCCAAAGTGCAGTTTTATGCATGATTATGCAAAATAAGTCTCTTCATTCCATGGGTCTTACTTCCCAGAAAATATGCATAGGAATGCAATCTGAGTTTAATAAGCAAGAGAGAGACAAAATGTATTATTTTAAATAAAAGAAATTGTTGATAAAATATGCTTAGCCTGATGGTAACATTTATGTGTTGTGTGGTAATTACATATGTTATAATCAGAGATGTTTCCAAATTCCATTGTGATATGATATGAGCTGTCCATTTTGCAGAATGTAATTACTAGCATCATAGTGAGGGTTTTTTTTTTTTTTTACAAAATTCACTTTTTTAGATACAGCCATGATTCCTCTTATATCTTTTTTCTTTAAAAGAGGGATTTCTCTTTCATTTCTCTTTATAGGTCAATGCTTTCTTTTGTAACTTCAGCCTACACAACAGGGTGCTTCTCTTCTCTAGCAGGAGGATAGGAAGATTTGAGAAGACATTGCCAGGCTCTGAGCATCTACAGAGTGAAATTCTGAAATGTTGTAGAACCACCCTTCCTGATCCTCCTCTCTTCAATGGTTTTTATCAAAATACTGACCCAAATTTCTATGAAGAGGAAAATAGATTATTGGATTTTAGGGAGAAACTGGGTAAAGAGGGATTAAGAGAATTTCTCTTAACACTAAAATCTAGGTATTTATTCTTTATGCTAATTTCCACTGGTTTGTCCTTGGAGAAGGATTATATATTAGACATGCATTCATCCTTCACAGCAACTCAAGTTCCATGTAAATTTTTGTCCCATGATCCCTCCATGGGTTTTTCAGGAGTAAAAGGATGCCTTTCCTCCTTCTTGAACCATGGGAAAAGCTGCTAGTATCCAACCTTATAGAAGCACACATTACAACATGTATTAAATATGTATAAAATATCTTATATATATATATTATATTGTCAAACACATTGACTTTATGTGCACATTCATACAAAGAAAGTCCAGAGGAATTCAATGAATCACTGAAAGGGTACAGAAGGGAATACGCAATATAGCAAAACAGAACAAATAGAGAACAGAATGAGTAACATTAATTCAACCTTGTTCTAATTGAATCATGAATGTATGATTTATTATCTCCCAGGTGAATTATGATAACTAATAGGGTAGCATATAAAAACATCCTATATTGTAATTATGCAGTAGTCCCATTCATGTATTCAGAGAAGGCAGATCATGGCAGGAGCTCCCACGTGGCAGCTGGTGTCACTTGGTAAATCAGTGGGTATGGTGGAACAATCAGACAGAATGCTTAATTTTAGTCTTCTTGTATATTCCCTTTGAAATTACACATGTGATTTAGACAACTGAAAATACTTTAGACAGAAAGCTATATGGACAGGAATAAGGTTTTGTAACTTAAGGGCCACTTTGGACAACCATTGGCTTTATGGTACATGGAAGCTCCCAAGCGATGACACCCACCTATATACATCCATCAAAATGCACAAAATCCTGTATCATCCTAGTGAAAACATAACTTTCACAACTGGTAAAGTTTAGTGGTTAAGAGTGACAGCTGTAAGCTGGCAAGTCTCTGGTACGAATTTCTTCTCATTTATGAACTCATCAAGAGTTCATACATAAGTCATTCTTTCTCCCTCAACTTCTCCATCTGAAGCATAACAAGTTGGATGTAGAATACCTGTGAATGTATTTCTCCTGGTGGTATAGGTAGTAGGGTAGCTTTCCTCCTTCACTGTATCTTGGCTACACTTTGCTTGGGCCAAATGGTGTTATCAGTGCAGCTGGAGCAGAGTGTCTGGGAATAGACCTTGGGAATTTCAGCTCTGCATCTCTTTCAGGACTTTCTTGCCAACTTCAGCTAACTCTTGTTTGGACTGGAGGGAGGGGACCGGAGATATGACCTCTCAGGGAAGACTTGGCTTTGGCATTCCAGGCAATTACTCTGTACTCATGCACTACTAGGGAACATTATCTAATAAAGACCTTTAACTCATACAACTGTGGTTGATGAAGTGAATAGTCTGAGAGAATCCCCTAGCAGGCCTGACATAGAGACTGCAGTACAAGAAAATTTTGGAGGTGGAGCTATACAGCCTCTTCTTCCCCCAGCCAATTCCCTCCATGCCCCCAAAGACTGAGGCTCATGAAACTCTCATGGATAAAATGTCACATGACATAGGGTTGCATTGGGGTGGGAGAGTTGGTCAAAATATCCCTTCTCTCACTTGAGTTAGCTTCCTCCAGTAGCACAAGGAGGAAGGCAGAATGGGATAACAAGAGTCTCTCAGCCTTCAACATGAGTATTTCAGGAGTCACAAGGGGCTGCTAGGAGAAAACAAAACGAAGGTAATGTCTGTCATTGCAAAATCCTTGTATAGGAGGTTCAAGGGACAAAGTAAATGAAGCACTTTGAATATTTTCAGCGACTATATACAGATTTTAAGTATCATTATATCCATACGTAATAATGTGGATTCTTATGCTCTGCAAGCTGAATCTGAAACATAGTTGCTGATTTATATGACTGTAGGCTACAAGCCAGCTTGCACATAGGTATATTCCCCCCCCAGGGCTAAATATACCCAATTATTGTTTGAGGAGGCCATAAGAAATAACTAAACTAATCTATTTGGATAGATGAGATTAGAAACAGAAGAGAGAACAATTCTTTGATAAATGTTTCCCTCACCTCTCATGCCAAGGTTCAGAGTAATAACAACTGGCGTCCCGACAATGCTAAGTTAACAAATTTGTCGTAAATTGCCACGTGAAGAGGTATCCAAAATGGCTCTAACTTTACTCAAATGAATGGTGCTGAAGCAACAACAATTACTTTTCTTTCCCAATTAGGCAAATTAATTAACAGTGCTAAAGCAGTGATTCTGTAATGAAGCTAATTAGCACAATGTCTTGTGCTCCCTTCCCAACACGAAATAATCTCTAGATGCTCTTATTAAGACAACACATGCAATTACTGGGTTTCCGTTCCTGATATTAGCTGTTTAGATGAGATTAGATTTCACACAAACATATTTACTAGGCCATTAATTATCAAAATAAGGACCCTTTCCTCAAGTGGACCATACCTATAATACAGTCCATAAAACCACTTTAACTGGCTGGCCACAGTTGTCCTTGAACAGCATTAGACTTATTGACTACTACTGGCAAGCACCGCCTTTCAGGACGTAGCTGCCAGCTTGATTGGCCATCCCTGTCACTAGAGCTACTCTGGGCTAAGCAAATACCCTCAGCTGTTCTTGCTCTCAGCCATGACTGTTTTTTGGGAGGGAGGGGTAGTCAAATAGGCCTTGTTTTTACTCATTAGGTCTTTGACAAGGGTAGGCTAGATCATGCTGGGCTAGGTATATTACTTCCTGAGGCAGCTGTCGATAGGGGGAGCTGATCAAACTCAGCATTGGAGGTTTTCCGTATTACTAGAACCTTAACTTAACCCACAATGCTGTTTGGTGTCTTCATTTGGGTGTGTGGTAGCAATTATTTCCTCTTTTTTTAAAGCTGAAAACAATATTGGAGGCCAGCTCGAATAATTGCCACAATGGTGAGGAGGTGGTCTTGATCCCCCCCCGGACCATTTCCCACAGTTCAAGTTCCTTGGTAATTGCTTTTCAGCCCCCTGAAGGAAATGTACAGGTACCATATGAATACAGGCAGCTCTGAGAGATGGGATGAGTTGTTGGGGGGAAAGTATGAGTGAAGTGTTAAATTTCATTCATGCTTTCCTCCCAACTGCTGTTCGTCCTTTAAAATTGTGAGAGCTCTTACTCATGGATTTCTCAGAGCACATCTACTTTGGCCCTTAGCCATTGGTCTCTAAGGTAGAATTGATTCTCACATGTATGCTTTTATCCATGGCCTCATAATGGATCGATCCTTCCTTATATCTCACCATTTGCTCAAACATTTTTGCGTTCTCTTCTCAAATAGTCTCGCAACTTCCCCTGAGGACAGGATTTCAACTGGGTACATGAGGAATAGCTGCAGTTTGCAGGTTCCCATGCTCATTCCCTCTGAATCTCTTTCCATACTCTATACTTTTTCAAGAGAAGGAACAAATAATACCTGAAGATTTTAGCCAAAATGATGGAACCAACGAAATCTTATATGTGGTGATCAAATCCATTCTACAGCTAGGTTTTGTGGCACAGAATAATCACATGGTGGCAACCTGATGTGATTCTACCAATGCAAACTTCTAACACATCCTCAAAATAGCATATTATCTCAATGTTCAATATCACATACATTCATCTCTTTTATTTATTTATTTTTGTCAAATATATAACTGAACAACACTTTCTTTTTTTCTCTTTTTGCAGTGGTCCAACAAATTTTCTGAAATTTCTTTTAAAGAGATCATTGCTCCCTAAGCTGTAACCGTTATGCCCAGTTTCATCTTTAAAGCTATATTTAGGGCTATGTTGTTTCAAAAGGGGATTGATTGTAGAAACCCCACATTAACCTTTACTATATGTTACATATTGAACCTTTTTAAATGCCACCCACCCACACCAACATCTGTATTGAAAGTTACAGAACCAAGGGTGAAAAATAGATCCAGATGAGTTAGCCATGTTAGTCTGTACAGGGGTCATTTTGTAGAAAAAGAGCTGCAGGAACATATTAGCATAACACATTAGCATAACTTATTAGCATATGCCACACTCCTTGCCATCACTGGAAGTGTGTCATTAGCTTAATTGATTTGATCGGGCCCGAAATGGCCAGGATTCAGTTGCTGCCAGACAGGGGAGTGTTCCCTCACCTGGCAGTGGCCCAGTCAGGGCCATTTTGGCCCCAATCCAGACCGAAATGGGCCCAAAATGGCCCCTGATCCCAGCCATTTTGGCCCCAGCCCTGGCGGAAATGGGCCCAAAATGGCCATTTGATTCCTTTTGGGCCCCTGCCCAAAATGGCCAAAAGTCAGGTGGGCAGGGCCACCCTCCAAATGAGCCCTGAATCTGTAGCTGCAAAATAATAAAGGGATGCCTCTGAAGAAGAGAGCTGCGGTTCTCGAAAGCTTATGCTACAATAAACTTGGTTAGTTTTAAAGGTGCTACAGGACTCTTCACTAAGAATGAAAAAGTTTCTTTTCAGTCAATGAGACAGAAGAAGGGATGGGTGATATGGTTAAATTTCAGGATTTCTTTGCAGCTTTCAGTGGATTTGTTCCAGGTTATTTAGGGTTATGAAATAAAATCAGTGAAATTATGTTGTTTACTGGCTGAAAGCCACCTTAAATCTGTAAAAAATAGGACCTGTATATCTAGTCTGCAACTAGGAGACATATTTTCCTGATGTTATAACCATGATGACATTTCCCCTGCTTTGTGAATTATAAAGAATGTGAAAGAGTGGTGTGCTCGACAGGAGAAAACAGACAATGAGAACAAGTTTAGTTTTATTTTTGACACTCTTTCAAAATTCCTAACATCAGTATTTGAGTAAAGTCAGGGATATATATAACATTAGGACATGGACATACTATGAAGCGAAGGGGCAAAACTGATGCAGGGATACCATTGTTGGCATCAGCCACATGTATTTATTAACTCTTCAGAATGGATAGGCTGCATTTGAGCCATTTCAAAATGTCTCTGCCCCATTTCAAAATGCGTTTTGATTATAGTCTATTTGGACCTGATAATGGTGAACAGGGATGTAGCGTGCTGAAATGTCACCTCAACCATTCAATCCATTATAACATATAATCTGAAGCGTAGCTTCCTAGAGATACCGTAATGTGCTGGCAACCATAAACTTGCTATAAGACATTATAGGTGGAAGTCTTTAACATCAACAATTACTTGCTACAGGAACAATCTTCAAAAGAGCACCAGTATAAATTATTAATTCTCCAATTATTCAGCGCTGTAACAAAAGGAGCCTAGTTAAAATTCTCACGTGGTCCGTGCTCATTATGATTAACTAGAAATGCCAGTAACATTAATTTATTATTTAATGGGCCATATTTAAACTGCCAGCAGAAGCTTTGAGTTAAACACCGTATCAGTCTGTCAGTTCCGGTTAACTCTCAAATTGCATTATGGGTACTGAATAGTCATGCAACATAATATTACATGTATTTAAAAATAACCTCACCATTTGGGTGCTTCTTTTCCAAGGCGATTATTTCCCGACGGCATACATGCTCTGTGATAATGGTTGGGTATGCCAAAGGAGGTATTATGTCAAGCATGGACATGTCTTGTGTTTATAAGGGTCCATGTCAAATGATCACTGTCTACAGTACAACATTCTCAACTGGCGGACAGACTTCTAGCTGGGACTTTGCATTCTATCAGGATTTCTGAGAGATTCTTACATTGGTTGAAATCACTGGCAACAGTTGACAAAAATTAGCTTTACTTCCTTGAGCCATTCTTTAGTTTGGTTGTATGAAATAATGTTTTTTTCTTTTGACATTATTCTAAACATTTGTGATAGTTTTTCTTTACCATTCCTTGGAAAACTGAGGCTAAAAAAAGCACTGAAGGGTTAAATCTTCATGTAAAAAGTTTAAATAAATTAGCCAGCTACAGTGGAATCCTACTCGGTGCTATGCCAGTTTAAGCTCATTGAAATCAATTAGCTGAGACTAGAGTAACTGCATAGGATCACCCTGTTAACATGCAGGATTATGACTAGACAGAGCCATCAAGCCACAGGTAACTAAGGGTAACCCTGTAAGGTTTTCAAGGCAAGAGAATTCAGAGGTAGTTTGTAATTGCCTTCCTCTGTATAACAGCCCAGGACTCCTTGGTGGTCTTGCATCCAAAAAACTAACCTGCCCTGCTTAGCAGCCAAGATCTGATGAAATCGTTCTAGCGTGGGCCATCCAAGACAGGGAAGGAAGACTTGAATTCAATTCCCCACTCAGCCATGAAGCTTGCTGAACTATCTCAAGTAGTTACTTCCTTTCACCCTACTCTATCTGACAGGGTTGTTGTGAAATTAACAACTATATGGAGAACTGCATATGCTGCCCTGAAGTTCTTGAAAAAGTCTGGAATCATACTGTAACAGAAGGATACTAGGGTTTCACTCAAACAAAATGATAGGCACTCTTCTCTCATTCCAAGCCTTGTTGTATCTGTGATCTCAGCCCCAACCGTGGCCACTGTTGGTTGAGAGCACTCAGTCCTTCCAACACACTAGTGTGAGGAATGGATTGCTTACATTATCACTAGCACTGGCAGAGTTTGAACAGTTCTGGAATAAGTTCTCTTGCATGGATACTCCTCGTTCGCCATCAGTTTTACACCCAGTGGGGGAAGAATTTCCTTGGGATGACCTCATTTTGTCATCAATCTGTCAACAGGTATAGTTGAGTTCCCCGCCCCACTAACACAGAGACAATTTACCATCAAGGCATTAAGAGGGACTTTTCTTCTTCTTCCTGGATGGCCTGTAGGCAGTCAATGAATGGAACTTTGTTGTGCCTTTACTTCCTACACAAGTTTCTTCACTAGAAAGCTGCTTGCCCACGCACAATATTATTTAGCTTTCCAACAGGTTTCATCTCTCCCTTCATCTCTTGCCATCAGCACATTCTTTAATTTTAAAAACTGTTTTCACAGCTCTCCTACTGATTCTCTCCCCCTTGAAAGTGATCTCTTAGAGTGATCCATGGTTGACAAGGAGGTCACTTTAACAAACTGACCGTGACCCTGATGAATATGTGTCTTTACTAGAGATGGGCATGAACCGGAAAAAAACGAACCATGCAGTTCGTGGTTCATAGCATTTCATGAACCACGAACTTTCATGAACCTGTCCTGGTTTGCGAACTGGTTTGTTTGGTTCATCAAATTATCACTTCCGGGTCAGCAAATCGTCACTTCCAGGTCAGCAGAAGGCCACTTCTGGGTCAGCAGAAGGTCTGCAGAAAGTCCATCCCCTGTTGCCTAGGAAACTGATTGATCAGCGCCAGGTTGTCTGCAGTGACAAACCAAAAAACAAACCAAATGAACCAGCCTAAAGTTCATGGCAGTTCATCAAAAATGGGTTCTGATGAACTGGCCTGGTTCATGCTGAATTTTGGTTCATATTTTGGTTTGTGCCCATCTCTAGTCTTTACTAGTGATTTAGTCTTAGGGAGACACTTACGTGTTTTGGGGAGCTACTTACTGTTTTTGAGAACCTTGTGATCAACCAGTGACAAAATCACTTGATGGGTGGAGTCAGTCATGATATAGTAGCTTGCATAAAAATCACATTTTTCAGAGCAGGTGTGCAAAGTCTGGGTGAAGGAACCTTTCCTCTGCTGTTTTCTCAAAGAAAAGCACCACTACTGCCCTGGAAGAGGAAAATATACAGTTTTTTTCTGGAGGAAGTTGTGGGGTGAGAAGTTGATAGCATGCTTCTTTCCCATCCAGAACAAAAGTGCATGTGTATGTGCATGAAAGAGGAGGAGACACCGATGGGAAAAGATGCTGGTGCTGTTGTTTAACATCCGAAGCAAATATGAATGCATGCCATTGCCTCTTTCTCCTCAGCACAAAAGAAGGAGGAGAGAATCTGCTGCAGTAGCTGTAAAGGGAAGGATCAGAAAGTGTTACAGCAGCAGAGGTGGAAGAGCTCCTTCTAGTTGCATGGAGAGTGACCTGGTCACTCCCAAGGCACCTTCTGTCCACCCCTGATTTATATGGTTTTGTACATGGACTGCACAGGCACAAAAGAGACTACAAATTGCAACAAATAAGATAAGAACTGAAAATATTTTCCAAGGTTAATGAAACAGTTTTTGTATTACAGTCTAGGCCTTCTACTGGTGCCACTCTGCAATTGCAAATGGGCAAGATCAACAACTGACATGTGCATTCTTTTGTAGTCACTCCCACTAGGATTGCCAGGCAGGAGACTTGGCACTCACCTTTGTAGGTGCTGAGGTGGCACGGCCAGCCCTGGATCCAAATGGCCCTGATTCCGCCTGATGAGAAGTGCAGAAGTGCTGCTCGGAGGGCTCTGGAGAGCTCCTGTGCTTCCCGGGGGGCCGATTTAGGCCCTATATGGGCCCAATTTGGCCGTTTAAGGCCAAAATTGGCCACTGAGGAGTGCAAGAGCATGCCATACCACCTGTGAGCATGCCCTGGGAGGCAGATTCCCCCTACTTTTCCTCTGCTGGCCAGGTAAGTGGGGTTGCGGAGTGGAGGGTGGGAGCAGGAAATCCCCCACCCCCAGTGGGGGACTGGCAACCTTAGCTCTCACCTTCTTGCCTGAGGAGGTCAGGAAGGCTCTCACCCCTTTGTAAGTGGGGCCTGGAGATTTCCTGGAATTACAATAGATCTCCAGAGAACAAGGATCCATTCCCCTGAAAAAAATGGCTGCTTTGGAGGGTGAACTTTAGCTCATTATTCCTAGCTAAGGTCCCTCCCCTCCCCAAACTTCATCCTTCTGAGACTTCAGTTTGGTGTCATGCTTAAGAGCGGCAGGACTCTAATCTGGAGAACTGGGTTTGATTCCCCACTCCTCCACTTGAAGTCAGCTGGGTGACCTTGGGTCAGTCACAGCTCTCTCGGAGCTCTCTCAGCCCCACCCACCTCACAGGGTGATTGTTGTGGGGATAATAATAATAATATACTTTGTAAATCTCTCTAAGTGGGTGTGATTGTTGTGGGGATAATAATAATAATATACTTTGTAAATCGCTCTAAGTGGGTGTTAATCTGTCCTGAAGGGCAGTATATAAATTGAATGTTGTTGTTGTTCCAAATCTGCAGAACTCTGCAGGAGGGCATTTATATAAAGGATTATAACAGAACAATCAGGAATATGTTTCAATACAGAGAACAGGACTGTGATCTATAATATTTATTATCTGTTCCTATATGCTTTTATCTTGCTCTCATTGCATAGTATTTCTACTTCTAAAATAGTTTGTCTCAATTGGTTAATAGGCTATATTTAATACTTATGCCTTGTTTCAACATTTCTGAAATCCTGGTCCTATGACATTGTTTATTATATGCCTCCTCATCCTATTGATTGTACTGATTTACATCGTGCAATCCACCTTGAGTCTCAATGAGAAGGGCAGGTTATATATAATGTAAACAAATAAAAATAAAATAAATAGGCAAGTGAAAAACTGCTCCATGTGGTGCCACTACGCTAAGAAGAGAGAGAATCTGATCAGAGATAAAGGCCATTTTCACATGCCCCTGTAACCCTCCGGAAAATCACACAAAACTCATGGCATGAAGTGTCTTCCTAGCACAATTTCCCATCATGATCCTGTTGAATGGTGTGATGACATCAGAAACCATACCATTAAACGGTATCATGATGGGAAATCGCGCTAGGAAGACGCTTTGTGCCGTGAGTTTTGTGCAATTTTCTGGAGGTAACAGGTGTGTGAAAATGGCCTTGTATGCCAATGATCAACTTGATCTCAGTAAATTTAGTTGGTGACTGCATTCACATCCATATTTTTAGCATCCTTCAGGCAGACTACAGTGTGTGTGCTCTGTAAGGAGGTTGTGTGTGCAGCATGTAAGTAGTCATGGACGACAAAATAGTATGTTCCTGCCTTTGACATTAGCAAAGAAATTGCTTTTGTCTATCTCTGTTCTATAAAAGTTAGCTTTTATTACTCAGAACAAGGTGGTGTTACTTAAATTCAAGTTACAGGGAATGACACAGGAAAAGATGTCTAGAAGCATAAAAACCCACCAGTAGAATTCATCAGAGCTGCTCTGACAGACATTCCTCCAAAGACTTCCTTAGAGGGAGACTCCACAACTTTCACCAACTCTAAGCTGATGAAGAATGGAGATGTGGCTGTATGTTAATGAAAATACACTTCAAGATTGTATTTTGCCACCTCATTTTGCTCTATAGCTTTGCTACACGGCATAATTGTATGGATTATCAGCACATTACAGTCCCTTAGTTTCATTAGAATATTTAGTAGGATATTTAGCATAATAACCTAATTTATTTCAATCCTGGCAGTTATTTAATTAGCAATATCATCAAATAAAGCCAAACACGCATAAATTAAGCTTGAGTTTTATCAGTTATTAAACAGTGTTTTCCCATATCATAATTTGAAGTGGAAAAGACAGATATTCATTCATTTTCCCCAGAATTTTGTTTGCTTCTTATTGCAGTTGCTACTGTAGTTTCCAATAGAGATGGATTCCAAACTCCAGACAAGGATATCTACCTGCTTAAAATCAGTATTTTCTGGTGTCATGGTGGACAACTTGATGAAAGTGCCATCTCAGTGTGTGGCAGGAGTGAAAAAGGAAAATTGTAGGTGAGTGTTTATTAAGAAAGGGACCAATAACGAATGGCCAGGATCGCGATGCCTTTCTGGTCACTGAATCTACAATGAATGAATGAATGAATGAATGAATGAATGAATGAATGAATGAATGAATGAATGAAAGGATATTGTAGCACTGGAAAAGGTACAGAATTTAGTCTTCAGCCTATATGGTTGGAGGAGTACCTTATGCCACCCCCCGTTTTAAATAAGTCCCAAAAGAACTACTGGTTCATAGTGAGCCAGAGCTACCTGATGTGGAGCAAGGCTCGCCAGTTCTCCTGCTAAGGTGGGAGACCTCTCCCTGGCAAGCTTCTTTGCCAGTGGCTGCTCAGAGCAGTGGCAGGGGAAAATGTTTAAAAAGTGACATAGCCAACATTACTATGTCAATTCCAGGTACCCAGAAGTAACAAAAGGTAGCTCTTGAGGAATCACCAGAAATGACATGGTTTTACCAAAGCTACTTCCCAACTCTTGGTGTTTCAAAGCTACTCCGCCACTCACAGTGGTTGAACAGCATCAACTGAGCCTTAGTTGCTGAAGCAGTGCATGGAGGATGAGGTATACACCTGACGGTCTTTTTTATCTGCAGGTGAGGATAAACAAAGAGAGCAGTAATGCTGGCCAATTCTGGAGTTGAGGTGGGCTTGTCCAAAATGCTGATAGCCACACAGGCTGCTCATCATCAGCAACTCACGCTATTCAAGGTTAGGATAAGGGCCTTCTGATGGATTAGAAACTGGTTGAACAACAGGAAGCAGAGACAAACACTAAATAGAGTTCTTGCAATGGAAGAAAGAAAGCAGCAGGGTTCCAAAGGGATCAGGATTCGTGCGCTTAGTAAATGTTCACAAATGTTCTGGATCCCCACTTCTCACCACCAATACATTCACACATACACTGTCTCCTGGACTGAGTAGGACATTGGGATTCCCCATAGTAAAATAGTTTGTTACATATGACTTGGAAAGATAGGAGGTAGACAGATTCATACTTAATTCCATAGCAGCCAAGGGAAGAAAATATTGCTGGCCCTGTTATGGATGAGGGTTTTTTGACGCATGAACAGCAGACATGGAAACCTTGTTCACAAGTTACAGTGAATTCATGTACAATCCATGTACAGTGAATGTACAGTGTACACTTGACTGTTCTTTGCATGTGTGCTAGTTCGTAATGTATGTACAGCTGATGGTGTGATACAAATCCCACGTTTGATACTGTTCCCCGGTTTCATTGGTAAAGTAAACAGAACAGACATTGGCTCTTGCTTACAAGCAGATGTATGCATGTACACATACAACGTATGTGGTGTGTTCACTGTAATGTGAACACTGCTTGTGACTGTACAGCTAGGACACAGTAACTGTCGCTGAAATTTGGGAAATGGTAGTTTAGAATATCAAGTTGTTCAGCTCAGTTTCTTTTCACTTGTAGCCTAATCTTCATAGTCTCATATCACAATGTCAGTTCTGCCCAACCTCAACATCTGGAAAGCTAGAAAAGTAGCATTTAAGGCTTTAAAATCTCTGAAAGAGTTTTGTAGCATGTACTAAAACATAGAAAATATACACACTCCCATTAGTGGGCTCTTGGTACATATGATTATAAAAGGGCTCATGTATAATGAATACAATTAATGCACATGTTATGTCAAAATACCGTATGAATTGTTTATAAATATTGTACATGTGTACACAACAACAACCCACAGAACCAACAGTGAAATCTTGACTGCAATATACAATGGAAGAGGGAACCATTCATCCTCAGTCAATATCTGTGGGTTTTTATCAAATGCTTTTCAGCATTGCAGTTTCTCTTATGATCAAACTATATGGTCCTCTAAAGTCTAAAATATCTGTTATCTCAGTCCTGCCACCAGTTATTTAGTGGAAGCATCATCCTGGCAGATTTTACATCAGGGGAGGAAAGTTCACATTTTTACTTCTCAATGGCTTGTTAAAGTTAGTATCTGTCTCATCATTTTACATTGGTTATATTTTAAAATACCCACTATAACCATGAGCTTTATTCAACTCAGGAAGCTTTGAGACTGCTTGCGAATCTTATTTTCCCCCAATACTGGATGCTATGCTTATTGAGAATTCACTGAAAATACAAAATTGTACAAGTTCACAGTACTCACATGATGTATTGTTGTATTCTATGAAAATGATTCTTTGCCTATCACGTAGACAAAGAATTCAGTTTCATTGTTCATGTACAGTTTCAGTGCTGTTTGTGCACTCGTAAAGCACATTAAGCATGTATTACATGTATGAATGATGCAAATTGCATGTATTAATTACCATGAAAATTTTG
The DNA here is from genome assembly GCF_028583425.1 of Eublepharis macularius. Taxonomy (NCBI): domain Eukaryota; kingdom Metazoa; phylum Chordata; class Lepidosauria; order Squamata; family Eublepharidae; genus Eublepharis; species Eublepharis macularius. The sequence continues at coordinate 118,968,467 of NC_072796.1, read as the reverse complement.
TATAAAAACTGTGCCCTGGTACTCAGTGACCATTCAACTTCATGAGCAATTAAAGCTTGATAAATCTTGGATGTTCCTATCGCTTACGCCAGAATCCAGAATAGCTTCTGTGAGGATTAAGAACTGGACCTTGGCCGTTTCCAGATGGCTTACCTGAAGCCACTCCATGCTGCAATGTTGTGGATTGTACCGGGGAAAACGCAAAATATCGCATTTTCTCGTGCGAGTTTTGTGCAACGTCGCTTATGAACTACTTTGAAACCAATATGTTTATGAATTACTCTGAGCCAAGCTACAAGTGATGCCTGACACAGGTTGTTCACTTGTCAGCTTACCTCAAGTTTTGATGGGAATGCGGCTCTCCCAGCGCGGCAGAATGCCGCTCAAGCTGGGAGCCGTCCTTTGCGGCCCCGCCCTGGAGGAAAGGAGACAGGCTCCCTTCCCAGGCATCCTGGGCTTAGCTGGGGGGTGGAGCCAAGAGCCTGATCCAGGCGGCTCCACTCTCTCCAGCTGCAGTCTCTTCGAGCGCTCGGCCCACACACCTCACCCTGTTTTTAGTGCAGGAATAGCCGGCTGCTGGGTTCAGAGCCAGGTAGGAATTTTTCCCTCTTTTCCCTGATTGGCTTTTGGGAAGGGTTTTTTTCCGTCTACCTTGCACTAATTGCAGTGTTCTGAGTTACTGTTGGGTTGTGCTGTTTCGTTAGTAGTTGGCAGATTTTGGGAATAGGGTGCGGGCCGGTGAGCCCCTGTGGCATTCCCCAAGGTTGGGGAACAGGGTCTGTCATTAGGGAGGTATGCTTGTAGAGGCTACCGTCAGGGGGGGCAGACGCCAGAGGGGATCCCCTGGCACAAGGCCTAACCTCATGCTAGATGGCTGGGGCACAGCAGGTGCTTGAGTGGGGATCCTATGGCCTAGCTGGCCGGGTTGCAGCCATTCCTGAGATGGCCTACACCCGGGGCATTGGGGCTCGCCCAGACAGGCAAGGTGGTGGTCAGTGTGCTGACCCCAGGGCTTGACCTGTACCGCTTAGTTAGCTCTTGCCGTGCATTACCTTTATGGTCATTTTAATAAACGGCCCTTTATTCCAAACCTGTGTCTGTCTCTTCCTTCCGGCTGGGGTTGCAAATGTAGGCATCCTAGTCTTGCAGCTTGGCTCTCTGACTGCTGTCCAATGGACTTTTCAACTGTCACTTGTCCAACATTCTGCCAAGCTGCCTACATTTCCCATCAAAACTTGAGGGAAGCTGACAAGTGTCCAATCTGTGCCTTTTGTCACTTGTAGTTCCGCTCTAAGGTGAGAACTTTTGGTGGCAGCAAAAATCTAAGGGAACACTAAGAAAGGCAGGGAGCCAATATAATATAGGTCTCATCAAGGTGGCAAAACACCACAAGAATTTTCACTCAGGGCCAAGCTACACATGACGAATGACACTTGAACAGCAAGTGTATTTCTCCCTGTTCACTTGCCCTCCACTCAATCCACTTACCGTTCAAGTGTCATTCGTCATGTGTAGCTTGGCCCTGAGTCTCACAATTCTCCTAATTATTACAACTCCCATTCCTCATGCTTCTTGTCCATTCAGGTTCCCGTGATTCCAAGCACAGTCTATAAGGTGGTAAAAGGAGGCCTTTGCCACCCTTTTTCACAGCAGAAAAACTGTGGGGGTCCAACCCTATTTTAACTGAACTTGCTTCCACATAATATAGATGCTGTCAATTTCACTGCCCTATTCTTTCATTTTGAAAATCCCATTTCATTTTTGCTTTTCCCCTTGTGCCAATGAAACCCATGTGGCTTTATTTTTGGTTCATTTTCTGTTTCTTTGTACCAATATTTCCCCATGAAATGTATGCAATCTTAATATTATTTTTTCATCAGTGGGTGACCATCATCATCATCGAATGTAAATAATGTACACATGATATATTTTGTGCAAGCCATGAGAAAATTGCATAAATTGTGTAAACATAACAAACAAATTGAGAACACCCACAATAGAAATGGGTAAAACGAATATGCTCACAATGACATATGAAACCAAAAAACAAAACTGCAGAAACTTCACAAGAATTTATATTTTATTTATTTTATTACAGCGTCCATTGTGGAATCCAATGTGGCTGGCTCTAATCAAATGTCCTGCTGATGAAAAGGGAGGAAGCAGCTTCCTTTGACCACCAAAAAGGATGTCCTGGGGATCACGGGACTTGCATAGACAAAAGTTATGGGGGACAGGGACCGGAGTAAAGAGGAAAATTAAGTGAGTTTAAGCACAAATGCTGTCTGGATCCAACTCCCTGGGTTTCATTTGCACCACCAAAAAAGCTATGTTGTGAATCATGGGCCCTATATTAGGGTTCCCAGGTGCCTGCCAGTGGCGGGCAAACTCTCAGGAATTTGCCCCTTTGCCCACCAATCTGTCAGTGATTGGTGGGAGGTGGCAAGACCCCTGGAGGTTGCCACCACCATCAGGCATCCCAGGAACAAGCATGGTGTGCGCGCTCCCAGGGGGGCGTGATGATGTCACTTTTGGGAGTGAAATTGCGCCACCTGCAGGAGTGTTCCCGCACTTTGTTTGGGGCCGAATTGGCTTACACAGCTCGTATGATAATGTCACTTCTGGAAATAATGTCATTGCACATATGCTGGGAGCACACGCATGTGAGGAGAAACATGCCAGAGGCACGAGGTAAGTACTAGGTCCCCCCGTCCTGGACTTGTGGAGTGGGGGTGTGACAAAGAGTGCACTTACAACAGGCTGGCTGGATTCAACTCATATATTCCTAAGAGGGCTACTGTCTAGGCACCGACCACCCTTAAGCCTGCTTAGCTTCAGCAAGGTAATGGATCGTACCTGTTCATACCCTGCGAAACACCAGGATCTGTTTCAGCGGCTTCCACAGCAGAAACATTTGTTTTCTACATATTTCTAACTCGTTCCTCTTTGCTGGGTACCTGCAAAACTAGGGAACTTGATGCAGGCATTTTAAACAGCTCTTTGGCTCAAAGCTAAAGAATATTTATTTCAACATTAGAAAAAAATAGGCTGGCTTCTAGACTGTTTTTTTCCTTGATGTTATAATGCTCTAGATACCACAGTCCCTTAATTTTTCCTTCTCTACCTAGCCTATAATTTCACACATGAACACTGCACTTCTATTTGACTGTAAGAGTGAAAAGTGATTTCCTCTAGCAATCTTCATAGAGAGTAAGAGGGCTCCCCAGTGGTTTCCATTTGAGCCTAAGTGACGAACAGTTTCAAAATAATAGTACATGTAAGATATGTCCTGTTAGGAATGTGTTTCCTGGGCTTTTGGGAGATGGTTATCAATAAAAACAAAAGGAAGGATATCAAAATAAGTTGTGAGATGCTTGGATGACTGTGAAACACTTATTTTTTTTCCTTTATATCTTATCTCTATATACCTAGCCTCCCCTCAAGTCCTTTTCACTATTTGTGGCCCCTTGCAAAAAACCATTGAGGTGGGGGGGGGGGAAGAGCTATGCTAAGAGAGATCAAATCATGATGCCTTATGGCCTTAATGGCAACTCAATTGACCAGCAGGCCAGCCTGGCACCAAGTTCAAAGTCAATGACTATCCTTTTCTTCTTTTCACTTGTCCTCCTGACCTCCTCCCCTCTCTTTCCCAACCCCTCATGCTACCTACCCATGCTTGGCAGCAATAATGCCATCCTAATCAGCGTTACACCCTTCTAAGCTAGTTGATGTCAATGGACTTAGAAGAGTGTAACCGTATTTAGCACTGCACTGCATGACAACTCATGGGGTGAGTTTTGCCGTGTTGGTACTGCTGCCATTTTAAACCAAGGTACTCTGGTGAGAGGATGGATACATATGACCTTTTCATATCTTTTGGTTTCAGTATGTTGCCCTGGTGCATGGCATCAGTCTGCCCATTTGCTTAGGTGGTCTTGGCAATGTTTCTTTTATGCATTTACATACATTTCACACAATTTATATGTGCATCATTGATATGCACAGTATGTGTATTATACTTAATTGACATATAAATAATTTTGAAAAAGCTGTGCAATAAACACAAAACATTTGGCATGGAGGAACACAATGGGATGAAAATAAAAACCAATCAATTGGATGTATGGAGGGGAGAATCACAATTGCAATAGGAATGTTTGAATGGAACCCACAACTTTGTGGAATGAGACAGCATCATGAAGCTACTTGAACTGTCCAGCGGGGTTCATACTGGTTGAGCTTAACAGGATAATGGTAAGATAGAGGCGGCAATGGGTAATTCCACACGGCATATTTTAAAGCTGGTGCTACTGTGCACTCACGTTGATTGGCGCTGAATCGGCTTGGCTGCTGCCTGCAAAGCGATTTGGTGTCTGCTTTCTTGAGGCAAATGATGCTTTCCCCATAGCACACTTTAAAGCTGGCACTGCAAGGTGATTTGGTGTCTGCTTTCTTGAGATGTTTGTCTGAAGCCGCATTTTGTGGAGGCCGGAGATGTGTTTGCACAGCCAGGGAATAAAAGGAAGTGTGTGCCCAATTGGGGAGGGACTGATTTGCAACAGCCGCTTCTGAGCATGTGTAACTGTCCCTGGCTTAAGGGTGGGGGGGAAGGAAGTGTTTGCACAGCCAGGGAGGGAGGGATTTGCAGCAGCTGCTTCTGAGTGCATGTAACTGTCCCTGGCTTAAGGGGAAGAAAATAAAAGGAAGTGTGTGCACAGCCGGGGAGGGAGTAGTTTCCACGGGGTGGCCAACCAATCAGCACCCACGGAAAGGAAAAGAAGGGGGGGGAGATGCAGTTGGGGACTTGAACTTCCACACACACATAGGACGCAGCAGTGGCAATTCAACAACGGCTTCAAAATAAAAGTTGCTGTATGTGTGCAAAAAAAGTCACTGTATGTGTGCATGGGAAAAGTCCAAGGAAAGCCAGGGAAAGGTCGGTTCTGCATCTCATGCCTCCTTTCCCTGTGTGGAAAGCTAGAGATCAAGAGAAGCAGAACAGAATCAGAGTTGCCCTCTCGTGTGGAAAGCTGGAGATTGAGTGAAGCAGAATGAAATCAGAATCACTAAAAATTGACCGTGTGGAAAGCGTCAATGCCTGGGACAGTCTAGCCACTGCACCACACTGGCTTGTGTGATAACTCTTCTTTTTAGCCTGAACTATAAACGAGCTATTCTTTTCTCTTACAATGCAATCCTATGCAGAATTACTCTAGTCTAAGCCCATTGAAATCAATGGCCTTAGACTGGAGTAACTCTCCATAGGATTGCACTGATAGGAATACTTGAACAACAAAGATAAATAACAGTCTCCAAAGTTAAATTCATCTTATGGCTTTAATCAGGCATTATTTTTTAAACTATAGCTCTCTTCCCTGGATTTCAATTTATTGCACATGGTCTTCCGCTACTGACAGTTGGCAATGAGATATCAGATCAGAATATGGATTGGAAGATTAATATATAAATATAGTGGTGGATTTTTCTTGTATCAATCAATTTTAATTTTTTTCCTTTAGGACTCTCTCCAGCAATTATAACAAGATTTAGAGCTTAATAAAGTCAATAAAAAGTACTTTGGGGTGTTGGATCTACAATTAGTTGGGGAAAGTGTCCTATGTGCAAAAAGTCACAGGTCACTGTGCGATGTTGGGTCTCTGCTGGAATTGCTGCCTTTTTTCATCCATAGGAGGCAAGGAGACAAAGACTGAACGGCCTAAATAGTTCTGCCAGAATGGAATTGAGAACCACTGATTTAAAAAGATTGCTCTTAGCTGAGATCCAGATAAAGATGTGCTTTCTGTCTTTGAGCGGCTTTTTTCATTATTTGTACAGGTATATTGCAATAGATCAGATGCTGTTGGCTTGCCAATATATATTTTTAATTTAAACCTTGCATACTGTTTTTTCTATGTTCATGGTGGTTTTTGTCAGACAACACCATTTCTTTATGTATTAAAAAAAAATCTTAAAACAGCAATGGGAAATCGAGTTACAATGGAAGGTCAGTAATTGAATGGCAAATGCAGATCACTATAAACTTTTGAAGCCTTTTTGAAAAGTTGGAAGAAGATACGGCCTTCCAGATCTCTTGAGGGAGGGGATTCCAAAGGGAAGGAGCTGCCACTGAAAAGGACCTGTTTCTCTTTGCCACTGACTTTGCAGATTAATAGAACTGTTAACAGGAAATGCTGTCCATGGAGATACAGAAATGCTGTGAAATCATGTGAAGTTGAACTTTCTTTCCCAACTACTTTATGACAACAATTATCTAAAGAATAAGGGCTGCCAGGCCCTACCTGGCCAATGACATGGTGGGGACATGGAGCGTATGTCATCTTCTATGTTCTGATACCACTTCCATGAAAACTCATAAGTAGACATGGGCATGAATCGAAATACAAATCAAAATTCGTGATGAATCAAGCCTATTCATGTTTCACGAAATGTGTTTCGTGGGGCCGCGGTTTTCACAAAATTCATGACTTTTTGGGCTGATTCGTTCAATTTGTGAATGATTCATGATGCCAGACAAGCTGGTCCCGAACCATTGATATCCTAGGCAACATAGACCCGGAATGTCTGCAGACCTTTTGTTGCCATTGGAAACCCCAATCTTAGCCCACATAACCTTGATAGCCAGCTCTCCATGCCAACTGGAGAGCTTCCATTCTGCTCTATACAGCAAGGAGCAGGTTAGGTTAATCCCCTAGGAAACTGAGGAGATGGGCCTTCTGTAGCCATGGGAACACCAATCTCATCCATCCAAACCCTGTTAGGCAGGTCTGTCTGCCAACCAGAGACCTCCTGTTCTGCTCTATGTGAGCATTTCTTATATAAGGCACAGCTCTCTGCCTCGTGCTTTTCAGTTCCAGTAGACAGAGGGAGAGGGAGGACCTGTTGCTGGGGTTTGGCGTGAGAGAGTGGAATTGGGAGCTTTGGGCTGGATTTGCTGCTACTTCAAAAGAAACTGAAAAGCCTCTTTTTTATTTTCTGCTCTTGGCCTTGCTGTTCTCTTGGCCTTGGGTTCTGACAAATCACAATACTAACACATCGTTGTGTGAAATGGGACAATTTTGTGAAAGTTTGTCATTCATGATGCATGGAATGCAACGACATACAAAACTCTCATTTCATTTTTTCCCCATTTCGTGCCCATCTCTACTCATAAGTGACACTGGGTAATTCTAGGAATCGCCCAAAACTCTATGGTTTTACCATAGAGTTTTTGGTGATTCCTAGAATTACCCAGTGTCACTTACCCAGATTCCTAGAATTACCCAGTGTTTCTGGTGACTTCTATAGCTACCTGATGCCACTTTGGGGTTTCCCATAGAACTAACATTGTGGCAGAGATGTCATCATTTTTTTCTCCTGCCATTGATCTACACACCAGTAGCAATGTGGACTGCCAGTGGGAGGCCTCCTACCAGAGCAGGAGGCATGGCAACCTTATGAAGAATGGATATAAATTATATACATGGGGTGGATCCAGCCAACCTTTTTGCTCAATCTCATACAATTTCTCTACTTATCACAGCCCACATCGCTCTGTGGCTCTTGTCCATCAGGTTTAATGATTCAGTAAACAGCCTTTATGTTGGTCAAAAGGTCATAGAGTTCTACACACACAACATGATTTTCTCATCAAGCCAACCTGAAATGCCATCTTCCTGGATGTACACTCTCCGCCATGAACAGGGTTTTGGGGTGTATGGCAGAACATCCCTGCCAACCTACCGGCAGTGCTCTTTTCTGCTTGCTGAGATGTCTAGGCATCAGTGGCTGTCCAGGTCCCTGCTCTGTCCTGTACCACTGTCCTGGCTTTCCTGACCCTCTGGTTTCCCCCCCTCTTCCTTCAGTACACCACTGTCACCAACTAGCCTTTGTGGGAATTACCCACTGAGAGGAAAAGTGCTCCCAGCTTCCTTTCCCAGTGTTGCTGTTCTAAGGCCCTGCCTCATGTCTGTGTCTCTTGCAACCCTGCGAGACAGTTTAGTGAACGTGTGCACCACTGGAGGATTAGCAACTTGCCAAATGGCTTGCCCTCTTCTCCTCGTGCCTGTTTTAGATAGCACATTTGAATGATAGAGTTCTATGTAGTACAGAGAACAACTACTAGCATTAAACAAAATTGTAAAATGTTTACTAAAAAAGAAAATATCCATACACATACTCTGAGAACAGCAACGGACTGAGCAAGGAATCCAAAAGAAAGATGTAAACATGTAGTTCCTCTATCCCTCACTTTGCATATGTCCTAGCAGCTCTTATTCTAAGGTGGGCTCTTAAACTTACCAGTTACAATGTTCTAAAGATTTCCCATTTCCTTGGAGGCTTTTTTCAGTCTGGCAGCCTTCCACATGGCAAATGTGGCCGTCAGCAGGAGCCCAGCTGTAAGAGCTCCTTCTCCCTAGATGGAACCAGCCCTTCCATGCCAAGGGGTTTTATTATCTCTGTTTAAACACCTTTCTGTGGATCAAGCTTTTGGTGTAGTGGTTAAGAGCAGCAGGACTCCAATCTGGAGAACCAAGTTTGATTCCCCAGGCCTTGATGCCTGTCAGGGAGAAAGTAGTGAAGCATACAATTAAAACAAAAACATAAAGAAAGAAATGTGAGAACAATCCTAACAAAGTCTATTCATAAGTAAGTCTCATTTAATTCAATGAGACTTACTCCTGGGAAAGTGTTCTTAAGATTGAAGCCTGACAGTGCAGTCCTAAGCAGAATTACACCCTTCTGAGACCATTAACATTGTGCATAAAAGGGTGCAATTTTGCCAGTTTGTAGTGGTTAAAAGCGGCAGGACTCTAATCTAGAGAACTGGGTTTGATTCCTCACTCTTCCTCTTGAAGCCAGCTGGGTGACCTTGGATCAGTTACAGCTCTTTCAGGGCTCTCTCAGCCCCTCCCTCCTCACAGGGTGACTGTTGTGGGGATAGTAACAACATACTTTGTAAACTGCTCTGAGTGAGTGTTAAGTTGTCCTGAAGGGCGGTATATAAATTGAATGCTATTATTAATGTTATTATTAGCATCTTAAACCTCCCAAATCTTTGTCTTTTGCTTGGTGTCAGCTTCTAGTGAGAGGTGTTATGTGAGTCAGCACACTGCTGGTTTGAATCTCTGGGTAAGCCACTCCTCTCAGACCCAGTTCCCCACCTGTACTGTTGGGATAATAACACCAACTTTGTTTACTGCTCTGAGTGGGGCACTAATATGTCTAGAAGAGTGGTATATATTATTTCATTGTCTCCAAACATGGAGGCCATTACCATTTTTAAAGCAAGGCTGGGTGAAGCTGGAAAGTATTTGATTTGACTTCTCTCCTCCTGCCTGTTCTCTGCTAAGAGAGAGAAACTTTTTAAGACTAAAGGTGAAAGTTTAGTACAGTCTAAACCTCCAAAGTAAAACACATTTCCCCACAGGGGGAAGAAGGAAAATCATGGCCTGTGGATGATAATCAGTGGCAATGTGTAGAAATATCTAGTTTGGGGATCCAAGCCAAAGACTAACTCCTGTTATAATTTTCACTTCCCTTTTCACATATTGACTGAATACTTTACCACCACAGGTTACTAAATTGTGAAGCTAGGGTAATGAGTTGCTAAACTCTAGTTCACAGAGGGCCAGCTGGGATACTAGCTGTGGGTTATTCAGTTATGCTGATTTTGCCAGATAATGTGTTGATATGATGGAAACAATGATTTCCCTTGTACTGCAAATCCTGATAATAAAATCCTGTTCTTTCTACCCCATACAGCGGCTTCCTTTTTTTTTTGGCTTCTGAAGCAGCAATCATATATCGTCAACTCATTTTTATTTGCCACTTTGTTCCCAAAAGATCCCCCAAACTCTGAGCTAATCTTTTTTAAAAATGACACACATGGATGGTTAGGAGAGGCTGAAGTGCCTTTTTTTATTAAACTGGAGTATTTCTTGTTTCCATAAATAACAGCAGCTTCACATTTCTCCTGCATGTGGTTTTGGGAGTCTCCCTGCCAAATGAAGTGGATAAATTGGCTTTATGCAGATATTCAAGGGCCAGTGAAACACGAAAGGGGGAATTTTCCTCTCAGGCAAACATCATGACTCCCAAACTGTACATTTGGAATGCTTGCCTATATGAAACTCCTGTTGCCATTAATATAGGAGAGGCCAGGGAGGGGGGAAATAAGCAACAGCAGTCCAGAAAAGAAAAAAAAACATTCTACGTTTTTTAAAAATCCTATCAAAGCAGAACAAAGCTGTTAAGCTTTCTCTCTCTATGCTAAAGAAGCATACAAAAGAAAAAAATATCCTCTTCTCAATGCAGTAAGTTAGATGTATGGGCTATCTAGCTAGCATCAGCAGATGCTGAATGTCGGCATATACTACTAGAGCCTGGCATTGATCCCTGATCCCCATACTTTCTAGTTGGGGTAAAAGAAACATACATTTATTATCGATACCGTCTTTCTTAGGGGATAGTCAAAGGTGAGAGGTATCATTTTGGCCACTTCTTATTTATTTGGATCTTTAAAGCCTGCTTTTGTCCCCTATGGTTATGCAAAGCAGCTTACAACATATTTTTCTTCTTCTCTGTTTTATCATAACAAGAACCAGATGAAATGGGTTAAGCTGAGGGTTAGAGCTATTTGCCCAAGGACACCCACTGAGTTTCTAGGGTAGAGTGTGTATTCAGTTCCAAGTCTCCCAGGTCGTAGTTGAACACAACACCAACTCTCTTACCAATGCTCTGTACCAATCCATACCAGTTTGCTTTTCATCCCTGCTTCTAGCATTTTGTAAATATTGTCATAAGAAAATAATCTCCTCACCGAATAGGGTGAGGATTATCAAGGCATAAATGGGTTTTTAATACAATATCTGAATCAGCCACAGTTCTTTATTGATAGGGGCATAAAGCATCTTACAGCATTGTAGGAATGGAATGGAGCAAAGTGTATTTGTTAAGTTTTCACCTTATCTGGGAACTGCAAAGAAATATCTTTCTTGGGATAATGACCTTCAAGGGTAGGACAGAAACTGCAGTTCACAATGTAGTAACACTGCAGATAGAAAAGCAATATTTCTCCTAGAAGCCAGTTTCAAGCTTAAGTCAAATGTGTGAATACAACCAATTTAATATTGCAAAACAGATATAATGGTGCTCTGCATAATTGTGAATCATATAATTTCTTCAGACAACAGCACAGAGAATATAAAATGTGCAAGGGTGTTTCCACATGGGTTATTTACCCCAAGTTCGATGCTGTCAGGTGGGTTTTCCCCTCTGCTTCAGAGCATCGTGATGAATTCCCAGGGTTTCCTTAGCCTTTCTACAATCTTTTCCAAATCTGCTTTGCTGTGAAGTTTCGTGAAAGATCACAGCAAAGTCTGAACGGATGCTGGCTGGGTGGGTAAGTTTGGATTTTCCTGGTTCTGTCCACACACCTGACATTTTCCCCATTATGTCAATTTCCTCTCCTTGTCACCAGGGCTTGCTTGCTTGTTTGCCTTCTTGCTTTCTCACAGGAAATCCTTCAGGTTCTCATATGCATGCAATTTGCCCAACCTAACTAGTACATGTCTTTATAGATTAAATTATGTACCATAAATATAAAAATGCACAGGTCTTACTCAGATAGGTATCAAAATGGAATGGATGATTCACATGACCTGGAAACCTGCCATTTAGGGAAAGACATCCTGATTACTAGAAAGCTCATACGATCTGAAATCTGACAGCTAAGGTGTTCAGTTAAATAATTTCCTCTTTTAAAGCAGACAAGACACATTCAAAGTTAGTGGATATTGTTGCAATCATTTGGCAACATTGCAATAGTCTTTATAATCACTCCAAGCATCTGGGTAAAGCACAGCTATAAAAGCACCGCAATCATCTGCATTGAAGTTATGCCAATGAGACTAAACTACGTCTTCCAGGAAAACAGCAAATCTCAAATCAGATGATCTGAACTGATATTCCATGCTCCTCGGCTGCAATGTGGGTGATAGCAGCAAAACCCATGGAGACATGATGTGAAAGAAGAGATCTGGATAAGGCCCCAGTACTTGTATCTTGCTCTCTTGTTAAACTTTACCAAAACTCTGGACATGTTATCCTGTGAGAACTTCAGTTCACTTTAGCTGTAAAGATCAGAGGTAGGGGGCCCTGAAGGAAGGCCAATGGCTGTTTGGGTAAACAATATCACTCCACAGCTTCAGTTCACTTTAATGTTAAACCTGGTGTACACATTATTCTCGCCATGGGGAAGTCTTGAAAATGGGCTCGGATCACGTTGTGAAAAGTCATAGTCCTGCTCCATGCAGGGTCGGGCAAATGTCACTTCTTTTGTTCTTCGTCTGTAGTTTTGCAGCATCAAATTTTCAGTCTTGTATCCTTCTGGCAATCAACAATCTGTGCCCTTCTTTCATGTGGATGTGCATGCAATGCACATTTCGGTCTTTTTTTTTTTAATATGTATTTTCAATATATGTTGTGATCTGGGTTGAGAGAGTTTTTTTTAAAATCCACCCAAATCTCTCTGCTCTCTTTTCTGACATGAAGCATTTTATCAGGCATACAATGAGCATCCGCAGAAGTTGTTTTCATGCTGGAAGCAAGGAGCCTGGACAGGGTATAAATAGCAAATACACATTTTATCTCATATCGGAAAACAAAGGATCTCTGACAACCAGCAGAGGAAGAGATAGATTTGCTGGTTACTTATTACTGCCTCGTGGCAACATATATTAAAGCAGTAGGACCACTTAGGTTATTTAAACCTATGTGACACAAGTGTACATTCCTCAGGCAGGCTGTTTGCAACAATCTATGACAGACAATAGCATCATGAGATAAAACAGAGATGACAGAATCCATAAAACACACTACCCATTCGCCCCAAGTCTTGGATGGACGGACAAGGGGCTGTAATAGAGAATGGCTCAATGTAAAAGATTTCACCTGACGTATTTTTCAAATGCACTTGAAGCAAGTTTTTGTACATTATTTTCAGAAGGCTGTGGCTCAGGGGAGGGGCATGTTTCAGTGGTAGGGCATCCTCTTGGAATGGTTGATGATGACCTCTACCAAGACCTAGACAGGGAGACTGTAACTCTGCTAGACCGGCTGGATCTCTCAGGGAATTTCATTACTATTGACCATAATATCCTGCTGAGCCAGCTCTTGGCGATGGGACTATGGGACGCTGTGTTATGGTTGTCTGTGTCCTATTTGGGAGTTCAATCTCAGAAGGTGGTGCTGGGGTTTTTTGCTCTGCCCCTTAGCCATTGACCTGTGAGGTTCTGCAAGGTTCAATCTTATCCTCCATGCTATTTAATATCTATATGAAGCCACTGGGAGAGGTCATCAGGAAGTTTGGGCTGTGCCATTCATCAATATGTAGATGATTCCCCAGCTCTACCTTTCTTTTCCAGGATGCTGCTGATGTTTTGAACTGGTGCTTGGAGTCAGTAATGGGCTGGATGAGGATGAACAAGCTGAATCTGGATCCTGACAAGACAGAGGTTCTCTGGGATAGTAGAAAGGCAGACCTGGAACTTGAGATCTTTCCTGTCTTGGATGGGGTTATACTTTCCTTGAAAAGTTAGGTTTGTAGCTTGGAGATACTGCTCGGCATAGCAGGTGCCTTAGAAAACCAGGTGGCTGCGGTGGTTCGGAGTGCTTTTGCACAGCTTTGGTTGGTGCAACACATGTGCCCATTCCTAGTTCAGTCAGATCTAGGCACAGTGATCGATGCCTTAGAGCCAAGCTACAAGTGACGCCTGACACAGGTTGGACACTTGTCAGCTTCCCTCAAGTTTTGATGAGAAATGTAGGCATCCTGGTCTTGCAGCTGTAATGGAAAGCCAAGCTGTAAAACCAGGATGCCTACATTTCCCATCAAAACTTAAGGGAAGCTGACAAGTGTCCAACCTGTGTCAGGCGTCACTTGTAGCTTGGCTCTTAGTTACATCTAGAGTGAACTATTGCAATATGCTCTACGTGGGGCTACCCTGAAGAGTGTTTGGAAGCTGCAGCTAGCGTAGAATGCTGTGGCTACACTGCTGGTTGGGGTCAGGTATTGGGGGAGCATGTGACCCAGGTATTACAGCAATTACACTGGCTACCACTCCACTCCCGAGCCCAATTCAAAGTGTTGGTTTGGGCCTTTAAAGCCCTACATGGCTTTGGACTGTGGTATCTGAAGCACTATCTTCGCCCATATGTTCCTGTCTCGAAGTTAAGATCACAGAGAGAGCCCTCCTGACTGTCTCATCAGCTAAAGAAACTCACCTGGTGGGTACATGAGAGAGGACCTTTTCAGTGGCAGCCTCACGATTATAGAACAGCATCTGCAGGGAGGTGCACCTGGCTTCCTCACTGCTGATCTTCAGGAGGCAACTGAAGACATTTTTATTTAGGACAACTTTTAATCTCCGGCCGTGAAAGCCTTCGACAATACAACTTTTAATGAACTTTGTTTTTATGTTTATTGGCAGTCCTAAACTGTTTTAAACTATATTCATTTTATGATTATTTTATTTATAGCATAAGGTGCCTTAAATTTCTGGAAGATAGAAAGGAGGCTTATAATTGTTTTAAATAAATAAATTGAGACAGTCAAGAATCAATCCCCAGTATCTCCTGTTAAAAGAACCAGGTCTAGGTGATGTGAATGGCCTACCCCTGAGATCTGCTGAGCTTCTGCCATACTCATTGCAGACCTTGATACTAACAGTCAGCTTTGTGCATTCAATGCAAAATGGGCAATTCTTTCTTTTTTCTACAAAGGGGAAAAGAAAGTCAAGTTCTCTCTCTTCTTCCAGTAAACTGGAGGCTTCTGTGTTTTAAATGTGCAAGAGCATATTTTGAACCTATGCTTGCATAACATTGGACGAGATTGAACAAAGCTCTCCTTTTCATTTTACAGGGTCTATCAACTTGCAGGACTCTTTATCCCTATAGCAATTTGTGTATCAATTACACTCCAGTGACTCCCACTAAATATTCCTTTATATAGGGTTACAACTAGAGATGGGCACGAACAGCAATACAAACGAAAAAAAAAAAACCACAAACAGCCCAATCTGCTGTTCTTGAACAAGCTGTTCATGAGGCCCCATTCTAAATGAACAGGTGGTCACTGCAAGCCTCGTCCGTTGCTGTTTGTTGCTGTTCATCAAGCCAGACAGTCTGGCACCTGCAATCAATCCCCTTGGCAACTTAGGCAGGGATTATCTGAACTCTGTCTGAACTGTTGCCCTGGAAACCCCAATCTAAGCCCAATTTATCTTGATAGGCAGGTCTTCCAAGTATGGACTGGAGCTCCAAATTTGTTACAAGAGGAAAAGACCAGGGGGGAGGTGGGCTCCCAGCTCTGGCTTTCAGGGAGAGACAGCTGCTGTTAGAGAGACAGGGTGAGTGCATTGGAGCTTGAATTTTCTTTGTGTGTGGTGGGATAGGGTTCTACCCCTTCAGGTTCAAGGGCTGCTGCCAGGCTCTGGGGCCAAGCTATTATTTATTATTGGTACCTTCCCTGCTGCCTGTTCAGGTAGGGTTTCTGGGAGTGGTACGGTAGGGATCTACCCCTTCAAGTTCCAGGGCTGCTGCCAGGCTCTGGGGCCAAGCGATTATTAATTTTGGTGCATTTCCTGCTGCCTGCTCAGGTAGGTTTTCTGGGAGTGGTGCGGGAGGGATCTTGATGGCTGGAGGAGACCCTGCTAGCCCCCATGAACAACGAACAAAAAACATGTTCGTGAACAGGATCATGTTCGTCAATGTTCGTTGTGGGTTGTTTGTGGGTGGCAACGAACAATGAACACCACGTTTGTTTTTTTCTGTTCGTGCTCATGTCTAGTTACAACCAGCGTAATAGTTTCCTCTGTCAGGGCCAGCATCAGCATACCCTGCGGCAGGCCATCTGCCGGGGCCCACTGCCACCAACCCTGGCCCACATACCTCCTCTGCCACCTGTCCATATACTTTTTCGTACCCATGTGCAAGTGCTTTAACTCTTGTGCTCCTGGCTGCCTGGGCTGCCTTGCACTGCCAAAGAAGAGCATTTTGTGGTGCCGGCATGCTCCTGACAGTTACAGCAGAGGCTCTCTCAGCCAGACACACACCATCTAGTGCTGTTTTTTTTTTGAAAAATTTTTTATTGGGTTAGAATCCATAATTTTTACATTTACATTCGATTTTCCCCAATTTTTTCATCTCTAACCCCCTCCCTTCCCCCCCTTTTTGTTGACTTCCAACAGCTTTCCAACCCTTTGTCCCCTTTCCCTTACTTTTGTTAGCTTCCTCTATCTAAAACAAATATATATTCTCCGTTATTCTAAGCAGTACATCCTTAACTATTTTTAACATTGTATGCCCAAACTGTAAGTCTTTGTTTCCATCTTAGATAAACAATTTATCCCATTTTTCCATTTCAAATATTTCTATATATCATAAACCATATAGATCATACATTCATTTATATCAAACAATTTGACTTATTCTCTATATATTACTCATTTTATCTTTTTGTAATAATTCTATATATCTCTCATCACGTAGTCAATCAATTTGACTCATCTATATCTTCAGACATTCAGTTTGGTACAAAACGTACCAAAAAGAAAGAAAATATTGTTAGTTAATCAATCCTTATATTTAATCCTTATAGTTAATTATTTTCTATCTATATTCTGTTTGTTAACCTGTATGTATCTATATATATATCAATCTATTAATCTGACTGCTTATTAATTCACATTTATCTCTTCCCCCCCCCGGTAAAGTCTCCCCCCTCTACTTCAGTGCTTCAGTAGTTCTCAAACTGCCACAGTTTTCCTCCCACCTCCCATTTCTTCTCCAGGTGTTGTTTCAGCTTCTCCCAGTCTGTGTTGAACTGCCCTGAGTCCAGATCTCTCAGTTTTCTTGTCATCTTATCCATTTCAGCCATATACAGCAATTTGTAAATCCAATCTTCAACAGTTGGCACTTCTTGTACTTTCCATTTTTGCGCATACAAAAGTCTAGCTGCTGCTGTCATATAAAATATCAACGTCCTGTATTGGGCTGGAATTCCCTCCATTCCCAAGTTCAGTAGCAGGAGTTCTGGGTTCTTATTAATTTGAAATTGTAAAATTTCACTCATTTCTCTTATTATTTCCCCCCAGTACTGCCTAGCTACCTCACACGACCACCGCATATGATAGAGGGAGCCCTCATGCTTCTTACATTTCCAGCATTTATTAGAAGTATTCGAATTCCCTAGCGCAATCTTCTTTGGTGTCATGTACCAACGATAAATCATTTTGTAGATGTTCTCTTTGATATTAGTACATGTCGTTGTCTTCATTGTAGTTTTCCACAAGTATTCCCATGCCTCCATTGTTATTTCTTTATTAAAGTTTATAGCCCATTTCACCATTTGTGTTTTAACTATCTCATCCTCGGTATACCACTTCAGCAGTACTTGGTATACCTTGAATATTCTTTTCTTATCTTCTTTAAGAAGGGTCTGCTCTAGTTCCGAGTTCTCTATTCGTATACCTCCCTTTACAGAGTCCGAATTATATAAGTCTCTGATCTGTCTATACTGGAACCAGTCGTAGTTAGGTGATAGTTCCTCTTGTGTCTTTATTCTGAGTTTGGATGCTTCAGTTTTAGTTATTTCTTTGTACGTTAAACATTGTTGTTCATTATCAACAGCTCTCGGGTCTATCACCTCATACGGAACCACCCACAAGGGGGTTCCTTCTTGTAGATAAATTCTATACTTCTTCCAGATTGTGTATAGACTTCTCCGTACAAAGTGATGCAGGAACATCGAGTTGACCTTTACTTTGTCATGCCATAAATATGCGTGCCATCCAAATATTTTTTTATATCCCTCTAGGGCTAGTAGTTTCTTGTTCTTTAATGTCATCCATTCTTTCAACCAAACTAGGCAGATTGCATCATGATAAAGTCTCAGATTGGGCAGTTGCATTCCGCCTCTTTCCTTTGCATCTTGTAAAACTTTCACTTTCACTCGAGGCTTCTTGCCTGCCCAAACAAAATCTGATATTTTCCTCTGCCATTTTTCAAATTGTTTAGAGTCTCTGATGATTGGTATTGTCTGTAGCAAAAACATTACTCTTGGTAACACATTCATCTTAACTGCTGCAATCCTACCCAACCATGACAAATTCAGTCTATTCCATTTAATCAAGTCTCTCTCTATCTGAGTCCATAGTTTTTCATAATTGTTTTTGAATAGATCTATGTTCTTTGCAGTTAATTCGACTCCCAAATATTTCACTTTACTTGTTACTTCACAGTCCGTTGTTTCCGTTAATAATTGTTGTTTCTGCTTAGTCATATTTTTACATAATATCTTTGACTTCTTTTTGTTAATATAAAAACCTGCCAAGTCTCCAAACTCCTTGATCTTATCTATCACTCTTGGCATGTTCTCCAATGGGTCCTCTACAATTAACATTATGTCATCCGCAAATGCTCTGACCTTATATGAATAGTCCTTTATTTTTATTCCACGAATTTCCTCATCTTGACGTATTTGTATCATCAGAATCTCCAATACTAAAATAAACAACAATGGAGATAACGGGCAACCTTGTCTTGTTCCTTTACTTATCGTCAATTTCTTGGTCAATTCATCATTCACCACGATTGCTGCAGTCTGGTCTCTGTTAATTTCCTTAATTGCTCTGATGAATCTTTCTCCCAGTTGTAGCTTTTCCATAGTGGCAAACATAAAGTCCCAGTTTAAATTGTCAAACGCTTTTTCAGCGTCTACAAAGAAGAAACCAACCTCTTTGTCACAACGCTTGTCATAATATTCAATAGCATTGATCACTGTCCTTAAATTGTCTCTTATTTGTCTGTCTGGCAAAAAGCCTGCTTGTTCCTCCTCTATAACTTCCGAGAGCCACCCCTTCAATCTCTCCGCCAATATCTTCGCAAAAATTTTATAGTCATTATTAAGTAGCGATATAGGTCTATAATTTTTCACGTTAGTCAGGTCTTGGCCCTCTTTTGGGATCAATGATATGTTCGCTTCACTCCAAGTGTCTGGAATCCTTTGATCCCTTAAAACCCCATTCATCACCTGTTTTAGGAATGGTGCCAGTTCATTAGCCATTGTCTTATAGAATTTAGCCGTAAGTCCATCTGGCCCTGGCGCCTTTCCTAGATTTGCAGATTGTATTGCCTTACTTATTTCCTCGTCAGTTACTTCACTGTTCAACTTATTTCTCCAAGCTTCCGAGATTTCTGGAAGTTTGGTTTTCTCCAAATATGACGCTATTGATTCTTTGTTTACTTCTTTTTTATTATACAACTTAGCGTAGAATTTATAAAAGGCTCTACTAATGGTAGTCTGCTCCAAATACGTTTTGTTATCTTCACAAATTTTATTTATTATTTTCTTTTCCCTTTTCTTCTTCAATTGCCATGCCAGGTACTTCCCAGGTTTATTAGCACCCTCAAATGCTTTTTGGTTCAGTCTTTTAAGATTCCACTCCAATTCTTTGTTGCTCATTGCTGTTAGCTGTTCTTGAAGTATTTTAATTTCCTGGTATACCTTCTTTTTCCCTGGTCTCTTTTTTAGCTGTATTTCTTTGGCTTTTATTTTCTCCTCAATCTCTCGTCTTTTCTCCTCTTTCTTCTTTCTTGCTCTACCATTTAAATCCATTAGTATGCCCCTTACAACCGCCTTGTAAGCATCCCAAACTTTATTGGTTGGTACTTCTTTATTCACGTTATATTGTATAAAAAACTTTGTCTCTCTTTTCAATATTTCCATATTCTCTCTTTCCTGTAACAAGTCCTCATTTATTCTCCATGCTTTCCTTTTTCTCCTCTTTCCAAATTTCCACATAATTGGGTTGTGATCTGAGCCTACCATCGGCATTATTTCTACCTCCTTAGTCCATAACGCTAAGTCTTTTGAGGCCCAGATCATATCAATTCTTGATAATGTAAAATGCCTTGCAGAATAGAAAGTAAACTGTCTGCTTTTAGGATATTCTCTCCTCCATACATCTTCAAGAGTCTCTTGTTGAATCAACTCAAAAAAAAGCTTTGGTAATAGTCCTCTTTTCTTTTGTGCCGTTGTAGTCTTTTTGTCTAGTTCCAAGTCTGTCACTCCATTGAAGTCTCCAGCAAGAATTATCTGGTCATATGCAAGATCGTCTAAATGCTTCCTTAAATCCTCAAAGAAGCTTTCTTTTGCACCGTTAGGTGCATAAAGTCCGACTACCAACACTCTCTTTAAATTCCAAATACATTCCACTGCTACAAATCTGGCTTCCACATCTCTCATAACAAATTTTGGCTGTAGCTCCTCTTTTATGTACAACACCACTCCTCTTTTTTTCTTGTTGGAGGCCGCTAAAAATTCTTTGCCCAGTTTTCCGGATTTTAAATATTTTACATCCTGTTTTCTAATATGGGTCTCTTGCAAACAAACAATATCACATTTTTGTTTTAGTAGCCAGTGAAAAATATTTTTCCTCTTATTCGGTGAGTTTAGTCCATTTACATTCCAAGATAATACTTTACACTCCATATTCATGATCTTGTTGGTAAGTCTTTTTCATTGTCCTTAATAAATCGCTCCATCTCTCGCTCAGATCTGATGCGTTTTTTGGCCCCTCCAAACTCAAAGGACACTCCTTCCGGTAACTCCCATCTGTACCTGATTTTCATGTCCTTCAAAATCTGAATTAGCATTTTATATTTTTTCCGGTCCAATAACACTGATCTGGGCAGTTCCTTCATTATAATGATCGTCTTGCCATCAATCTCCAATGGATCTTGAAACTGTTTTGTCACAATCCTCTCTTTCATATTTCGTGTTGTAAACTGCACAATCACATCTCTTGGTAGTTTCCTTTGGGTTGCTATTCTCGAATTCACACGGTATGCCACATCTAGGATAGCCACAACTTCCTCCTCCTCCTTCCCCAGGTATTCAGCCAACACCTCAGTCATCTGTTCTTGCGCTGACTTTCCTTCCACTTCTGGCAAGCCACGAAAACGTAGCTGCTTCTCCATATGTTTAGTTTCTGCAACTGACATTCTCCCCTTCACCAGTCTCATCTCTGTTTGTTGCGTGTCTGCTAGATTCTCCATCGCATCTTCTACTGTTTTAACTCTCTGCTGCGTTCCTTGTAATTCACTTCGTATTGTTTCCATACCTTTTTTCACTTCTGACAGCTCCGATTTTACTGTCTGTGTAACCTCTTTAACCTCTTTTATCAGCTCCAATTTCGTGTCCTTAAGTTCTTTGATCATATCTAAAAGTTTTTTGTCCAGGTTTTTATCCAGGTTTTCTATTGCCGATTGCCACTCTTTTTTTGACATCGTGGGGCTTGCTTTAGCTCGCTCCCACGAATCCGCTCTCTTCCTTAACTCCATGGCGTAAAATTTGACGTTTTTCTATTTTAAATGTCCCGGTCTTCTTGCAAAAATTAAATTTTAAAGAGTCCAAAATGTCGGGCGTCTTTTCTCTATGGTTTCTCTATGATTTTGTAATCCAAGATGGCCTACTTCCTTTTCCGCTGAAGCCGCGACCCTTCCCCTTTCAAAAATGGCGATTCCCTACTTCCTGCCCTCCAGCAAGGGCCGCTTCTCTCCAGCCGCTCTATTGTTGTTACGCACTTCCTGTCTCCCGTCTTCCCACAGCAGATCTCGCGATGGTGTCTTTTTCTCACAGCTCCAAAGCCACAGGTATTCAAAACAATAGTCCGATTTCTTTAATAACTTCTTTAAACTTAGTCTCTTTTCAAATACAATTCCTGCCGAGTCTTCCCCTCCTTTTCGCTAGTCTGTTGCAGTTTAAAAATCTACTTTTTTTCCTCTCTGTTTTTATCAATCTGTCCCGTATCAGAAGATAATGATCTTTATCTTCTCTTCACTTTTCTCGGGTTGTAATCGCTGTTTCGATTTTAAGTTCTCCTCTCAGCTTCTTCCCCCAATCGAAGCTTGGGTATGTAGGTCTTGTGCCAGCCGAATTGGCCCCAAAACTGCCGCAGAGATTATAGCCGACCCGTCGCAAGGTGGGACCTCAAGGATCGGGAGGGAACCCGTTGTGTAGAGCCCCCCCTCGTCCGAGATCTAACTCACCCTAGGGTCTTGAGCGTTCTTTGCCTGCTCCCCGCCTGAGAGCAGTCGGCCGCGGGCTATTTTCACCCCACCGGCTGGTTAAAACGGCAGTCCGGTCAGCTCCGCAAGTGGAGCTGCGTTAGACCTCCATGAATCCCAAACCGGAAGTCACCATCTAGTGCTGTTGAGGGAAGAGTGGGCAGGTGGTGATTACCCTGGTTGGCAGGTTGGATCAGGAGCAGGCAGGGGAAGACTGCACAGGTAGGTGGAGGATATGTGGGTGGGGGCAAGAAGGGAGCTGTGGAAAGTCCTGCTGATAATGGGTAGGAGAAATCTCTGCCCAGGGCCCCTTTAAACCCTACCTGAGCAGACAGCAGGAAATGTACCAATAATAAATAATTGCTTGGCCCCAGAGCCTGGCAGCAGCCCTGGAACTTGAAGGGGTAGATCCCTACCGCACCACTCCCAGAAACCCTGTTCTCAATGATAGCCCTGTCTCTGTGGAGGAGGATGTCAGACAACTGACCCCCCCCCCTTATTAGAATTTATGTGATGCAAGAGGCATGTTTAAAACTGGCTTTTGTGATTCTAGTGTGATTCTCTGTTTTTGTGTCCTTGTTTCTTTGTGTCTTCTATTTTTGTCAAATTGTGAACGGCCTTGATGCCTGTCAGGGAGAAAGTAGCACAGCATAAAATTTAAACAAAAACATAAAGAAAGGAATGTGAGAACAATCCTAACAAAGTCTATTCATAAGTAAGTCCCATTTAATTCACTGAAACTTACTCCTAGGAAAGTGTCCTTAAGATTGCAGCCTGACAGTGCAGTCCTAAGCAGAGTTATGCCCTTCTGAGAATATTAACATTGTGCATAAAAGGGTGCAATTCCACTTAGGAGTACACTATAAAGTCACCTAAAGTGGCCCCTTCATATATAAACTGAATTCACAGAGAAAAATAAAAAGTTTGTTACTGTTTTCAAAGCCAAGTCAGAAGGTCCAGTGATGGAAAACATAAATGCAGGCCTGTCACTATGGGTGAAGCTACAAGTGACGAATGACACTTGAACGGCAAGTGTATTTCTCCCTGTTCACTTGCACTCCAGTCAATCCACTTGCTGTTCAAGTGTCATTCGTCACTTGTAGCTTGGCCCTATGCTATGTGCAGCGCAAAGAATAAGTGGTCCAATTGGATGCAAAAGATCCTCTCTAGGTGTGACCTGAGTAGCCGAGGCTGTGATGAGGAGGCACAAACATGGGGGCTGGGTGTGTACTACACACATCTTTCTTTTTTAAAAAATGGGGAAACAGGCAAATCCTGCTAATAGCCTTAAAATGAGTGTCTTAAAATAACTCCTCTCTTCATTGCTATGGTCACGACTTACTTTGCAAGGCATGGATTCTTTGTTGTTTTCAGCATCTATCTCTAACCTCTTCACCCTTTCAGTTGAGGCACCTCATAATTACTTCTCTTGTCTCATTCTTCTCCTTGTTTCATTCTCCTCCCTCTTTTTGACTCCTCTCTGTGTTGTCTTCCAGCTGCACAGGATGCGTCTTTTGCTCGACATGCCAAACCAGCTTCCTTACTCTCTTCTAATCCATCCACTCAGTTGGCTTGCTTTTGCATCAGTCTTGCCTTTGCTATAAGGTTTGCACCAAGCAAATCTTTGTCCATAAGCACATTACTAAATTTTCAAATGCCAGAGTTCTGTGGTGAGAGACAGAAAATTCCCTTTGGAAACAATACCACTCTCCAAAATGTAGGTTAGCAAAGACAGCCTATACTGCCTTGGTCAGGCTGCACCTGGAGTACTGTGTGCAGTTCTGGAGGCCTCACTTCAAAAAGGATGTGGACAAAATCGAGAGGGTTCAGAAGAGAGCAACGAGGATGATCAGGGGTCTGGAGACTGAGCTCTATGAGGAAAGGCTGAGAGTCTTGGGAATGTTTAGTTTGGAGAAAAGGAGATTGAGGGGGGGCATGATTGCTTTCTTTAAATATCTGAAAGGCTGTCATTTGGAGGAGGGCAAGGAGCTGTTCCAGTTGGCAGCAGAGGATAGGACTCAAAGCAATGGGCTTAAATTACATGCAGAAAGGTACCGGCTGGATATTAGGAAAAACTTTTTCATGGTCAGAGTAGTTCAAAGGTGGAATCAGCTGTGGGGGAAATTGAAAAAGGAGGAAATTGAAAAAATACTTAGAAAAAAGATGGGATGTTAAAGGACAATTATGGTCTTTTGAGTGTTATTAAGTAAGATAAGATATAATGTAAATCTTTACCATTAAGTTTAAAATGACAATTAAGAGATAGTATTTGTAACAAGAAACGGGGGGTTGCAGTGCTGTTGGAAGTCAACAGAGGAAAGGGGGTGGGGAGGGGGTGGGGAACATACTATATCTATAGGGGATAATTAGTAAGTAAGATGTAATAACATTATATATGTTATGTTAACCATCCAATAATTTTTTTTAAAGGTGGAATCAGCTGCCTAGGGAGGTGGTGAGCTCCCCTTCACTGAAAGTTTTCAAGAAGAGGCTGGATGAATATTTGTCAGGGATGGTTTGGGCAGGGGGTTCGACTAGAAGGTCTGTATGGCCCCTTCCAACTCTGTGATTCTGTGTGACTCTGTGATTCTGTGACAGGAATCCTCCCCTAAGAAACCTGTGATAGCAATGCCTAAGACAGAATTGTAGCTTTTGTTATCCCAAAATAACCATTCAAGACCAGGGAAGTACAATAAGTTCCAGCTCACAGGGGAACATGCTGGCCAACCAATGCAAGAAATAGGTTAGGGTACCATAGAAAAATGGAAACAAAGCTGATCCCCCACACTCTGCTTTGCGTTATGCTTCTGCCTCATGGATATCAGTGTTCATACCTGTTCCACCATGTGGGAGAAAGCATGCTTAGAAATGTTTAAATAAATAAGACCAGATGACAAATGAGACCCGAGTGTAATGCTTTCCTTTTTTTTGTTTATGGTTGCATCTGCCAAAACTCCAATTTTTGCACTTCTGTTAAAAAGCACAAAGTTCTGCTTTCCTCTACTACTGATCACTTCATCCAAGATGGATCCAAGATGGAAGAAACAATTCTGTCTGTGTTAATAGCCCTCTCCAATTCCTTTGCAGGGATACCATTTATTTCTATTCATTTAATTTAATTCAGTAAGTTTTTTTCTGATATTGTAAATTCTCTGGGTATGGGCCCTGCAATTTCTACATTTTATCATGTAGATACCCATTGTTTAGGGTTGCCAGGTCTCTTGACTCCCCTAGCGGGAGATTGGGAGCCTAGCACCTACCTCACTTCACCCCTGGATCCTTGTTTTGTGTGCGCTGTTACGCTCAGGGCTAGGGGTGCCCATCCCAGTTGTGGGGACATCGAGGTGGTCGAACAGCTCATCTGGCTGTCCCACAGAAAGCAGATAAGCATTAGTCCTAAGCCAGGGGTCAGTCCAACAGAGGAGCTAGCAAACGGGAGTCCACAAGCAGAGACCAAGTCAAGAGCCAAGAAGTCAGAGCAACAGAGGGGCAGGCAAGTGAGTCCAAGACAAAGCCAAGGTCAGGAATCAGGAGTTCAAACTGGGGAAGGGCAAGGCTCAAGGCAGGATTCGAAGCTCCCAGGTGCGGAGCTGCTGGTCATAGGGAGTGGTGAACAAAGTCTTCCTTTTATGCTCTGGTCAGCATACGAGAGTGAGGGGCAGGTGTTTCCTCTTCACCTGTTTGCGACACCTTGCTCTTGGTGATCAGCTCCATCCAACGCTGAGCCCTACCAATGCGGAAAACTACTCCAAGGAGTAATACTGCATCCACACAAATGCTATAACTCAGCTCAGGCTACAATTGGGATGTAAATCTTACTGAATCCGAAGGGAATTACTTCTACATAAGCCGGAATAGGTCCTGGTATAGATACAATCAACAAGTAAGGTCAGAGTCAGGGCCTGTGGTTATGGTAACTAAGGACCTAACCAGGAACGTTTGATCACCAGCCTGTTCAGCTCCTGTTCTGTGGAACTGAATGTTTGATTAATTTAATCTTCGTCAGAACAGCTTGTGGGAAAAGACAGCTGCAGACACACAAGTACATGTTTCTTTCATGTAGCAGCTGCCCTTTCACTACTTCATCTGGTGTCTCTGTTGCCCCCAACTTAAAAGGCATTTTGTTAAAAAGAAGTAAAAAAGGTTTGCCATTTTGTGTTGAGACTCTGGTGCATCTATGGGCTTTTTCATAGTATAAATTACATCTATGGCACCCTCACAAATTTAGGTGGCAACTCTTGCATTCCATTCTTGTATTCAGGGGAGAGGCTACCAACAGTATAGGTGCAAAATGCAAGCAACGTTTGACATTTCAGTTAAGTATCCTACTGTGCAGGTGCAATGAGCATTGTGAGTATTGAATTTCAGTTGGGATAACCATGCAGTGGTAGAAGAATTAACTAGCCTTTACCCCTCCCTGTTTGCACACCTCCAACTATAAACTGGCTGAGAGCGTGTTTGGCCAAGGGGAGGGGCCATGGCTCAATGGAAGAGCATTTGTTTGGCATGCAGATGGTCATTGGTTCAATTCCGGCATCTCCAGTTAAGAAGATCAGGTGGTAGCTGATGTGGATGACCTGAAGGCACTGGAGAGGTGCTGCCATTCTGAGCGGACCATACTGACCTTAATGGTCCAGACATCTGATTTAGTATAATGCAGCTCCCTGTGTGTTCATGTGCGTGCCACCAAGTTAGCTTCTGTGGCAGACTGGGATTTGAACCTGGGTCTCCCAGTCACTCTAACTGCTACACCACACTGTCAGTCTTTGTTGACTTTGTTGGGATATCTTTAGACTTTAAAAAACAAGAAATGTAATCAAAAATAATGATTCTTGCCCTTATTATTTTTTCCAAGGTCCAAGTTGGTTAAACATATCAACCTGCCACCTGGTGTACATTTTTAGCTTTGGCCTGCTTTGCATATACTGGATAGTTTCTGAGAGCTGTTTAATGATTGCCAGGGTCACAAATACATACAGATGCTCCTCAATATGTGCTTGGCAGAGGATGCTTTTGGCAAGAGGACTAGGGCACCCTAAACTTGAAGTAGCAGATAAATACATTTTTTACAAAATCCGCAGGCCTCAGAAAGCTTCCTACTGTGTATCTGCCGACATGTTTCTCTAGTCAGTCATGAGGATCCCTGTTGAGTTAAGCACCACTGAAGAAATTCCATTTCTCTCCCTTGACACACTCAATGCTGCCTCAGAGCTGCAAAGCATATTTTCTTTCACCAGGATTCTTTGTATGTTATTATTGGAGGATGATTTCTTTAACACTTATTAGTCCATGAAAATGCTGTAGAGTTCTTCACTAGAAGCTCTTGGCTCTTAAAGCAATTCCACTGCAGTGGAGTTCTCCCTTTTCTGTTTCTGAAAATGAACTGATACGTTTTGGGTGTTGAGTCAACAGCTTTTCCCAGCTTGGAGATGCAATGTTAGGGAAAACTGTGCCTGCTGAATTTCTAATATAATGAGGTGTTCAGGTATAGAACTTCTGTCGGGGGTGGGGAGTGGGAATCAGCAAGCTTTGTCTTTCCTATAAAAATAGTTTCAGGTTGTTAGCTATGTTGGTCTGCATTACAACAGCAGGACTGGAATCCAACAAGATTTTCAGGGTATAAGCTTTCCAAAGTCAAAACTCCTTCTTCAGATACAGGGAAGAGTGGAGAAATCCTGAGCTTTTATATCTCAGGCAGGAGTTAGGTGGGGTGAAGCAAAGCAAGGAGTCAGGAGGATGTCAATGTACAATGCAGCCTGATTAATTAATATCTGTAGTGAGATAAGAACTCTATGTCTTTGTTCAGTCCCGGGGAGTGCCATTGTTTTGAACGCACAAATGAACTCAAGTTTAGCAATCTCACATTGTAATCTGCCTTTGAAGCTTCTTTGTTTGAGGACAGCCACTTTTAGGTCAACAATGGGATGTTCAGTGAGTTTAAAATGTTCTCCCGCTGTTTTTTGACTGCTGTGATTTTTAGTGGCAGATCTATGTCCGTTTCTTCTTTATTTTCATGATCTGGGGGCCATAGGTTTGCCAGCTCAGAGTTTGGAAATTCCTGGAGATTTGGAGGTGGAACCTTGGAAAGGAAGGGTTTGGAAAGGGAAGGACCTCAGCAGGGTAAAATGTCATATAGTCCACCCTCCAAAGCTGCCATTTTCTTCAGGGGAATTGATCTTTGTAGTCTGGAGATCAGTTGTAATTCCAGGAGCTCTCCAGGCCTCATCTGGAGATCAGTAACCTTATACCTGAAGGATTGCCTCTCCCTGCGTGCTTCCATATATCAGCTCTGCTCTTCTCCCCAAGGTTTATCAATTCCTTTGTCTGTTAGCAGTCAAGCCAAACCCTCATGCTAACAGGGAACATTATGAACGTGGCTGTATCATAACACTCTCTCCTTGTGTGCTGCAAGCACATGGCTTGTTGCTGCCACAGTTGAAATAAAGAGGCAGACACATAAATTGGGATCTAAAGGGCTGCTTTATTAATGTAACAGCAGCATATTATCAAACACAGCAAGGGTCTAAATTAGTTGTACAGGTCGGGACGTGGGGTCACTCCTGGACCTGCACCCCAACCTGTCTAGGTGAGTCACCCACTGCCCTGGGAGCAAGCCATCCATCGTATGGCTCGGACCCAGCCTGGCCAGGCTAAGTGGTTCACCCCTTTAAAGCTCCCCCACCCAAACATTAAGCTGCGGGGGGAGACTGGCTTGTCCAGATATTCCCCACCAGGGTGTCTGTCCTCACAACTGGGGCGCAATGCAGCCAGCCGCTCCTGACAGACCCCAGTTTCCCCACCAATGGGGATGTGCCAAGGGTGCTCACCGGCCCGCTCATCTTCCCCTAACTTCTCACCTACCCCCTAGTGGCAGTTGACCTCACCAAGCCAATTACCTAACTCAACTAACAGTGCAAGGTAGGTGAAAAACTCCTCTCCTAGAGGCCAATTTTGGGAAGATGGGGAAAAATTCCTACCTGGCCCCATACAGGCAACCAGGTAATCCTGCACTGAAATAGGGTGAGGTGGGTGGGTTGAGCACAAAGGTGCAACTGAACTGATTGGGGCAGAGCAGCCTGAAGAGGCCTATAAGTTCCACCCCCTGACTGAGACTTGGATGGCCAGGAACGCTTGCCTGCCTCCATTCCTCCATGGAGGCAAATAACGGCACCCGGCTAAGGTGGCAATTGCCACCTATTTGAAATGCCACAGTTCTTGATCTGACTGGAAGGGAAAAATCACAAGAATATGAATCATAGGTGAGGCTGGCTAGCTACCCAACACCCCAGAGATGGGCAAAGATGTAATGAGAAAAGAGGTCTTCCCAAAGTTCCTGAATTAATCACCCACACCCTCCCAATCTTCCCTCGCCCACCTTCCTAAGACCTGATAAAGTCTTCCCTTTCGCTAATTGCGGGTCATCAATCACTTTTCTTACCCTTAATCACACCCAGGAAGGTTTAATCAAGACTTTCCCATTGTATTGTCCCTCCTCCAGAGACAGACATTAAGCATTTGTTTTGGATGGAAGATGTGATCCTGCCCCAGGGCACATTTCACTGTATAATTGAGCTGCCCTTCACCATAGCAGTGTATGTGTGTTCTTGGGAACCTATGTGTGTGTTTGAGCTTCTTCTTGTTGCAAGGTGCTGGTCACTCAGAGCCAAGCTACAAGTGATGAATTACACTTGCCTGGCAAGTGAACAGACTCACATGTATTCTTCCCTGTTCACTTGCCATTCACTTGTGCTCCACTCGATCAAGTGGAGAGCAAGTGGAGGGCAAGTGAACAGGGAGGAATACACATGAGTCTGTTCACTTGCCAGGCAAGTGTAATTCATCACTTGTAGCTTGGCTGTCAGCTGCTACTCTCTACAGACATCCTCTGTTTTCTAGACTGGTAAATATCATCTGATTCTGTACTCCTCTCCCTTTCCCTTCCTATTTTCTATTTAGCTCTGTGTATATGTTATATGTGGTTTCTCATATGTTTGTTTTTGCTGCCCCTTAATAAAAATCATTCCTGTTGAACACCCGCCTGGTTCTTTCAAAGGGAGTTCTCTAAGGAAACGATCATCATGTACATTGGTGTATATCCTGCTAGTTACCCCCTCTCACTGCTACTTCTTGGTAACATGTTGACTAAGGCATGTTCTACCACACACCACACAGGCCTGGGCTTTCTCATTGGCTACCCCTTGACTCCTGGATGAGGCCAGGAGGGAGAAGCTTCTACTTGTTCTGGTGAGGCTGAAAGACAGCTTTCTGGAGATTTAAGAGAGCAGACCGAACTGCTGGGCAAAGGGAGAATTTTTTTTCAGTGGGGCAGAAGTTGTCTGTGATTGATTTTAATATGGTTTTATTGTATTTTATACCCTGACCTGGATAGCCCAGGTGAGCCTGATCTCATCAGATTTCAGAAGCTAAGCAGGGTCAGCATTGATGAATAATTGGATGAGAGACCTCCAACAATGACCAGGGTTGCAAAGGGAGGCAATGGCAAACCACCTTTGTTAATTTCTTGCCATGAAAACCCCACCAGAGGTCACCATAAGTCAGCTATGACTTGAGGGCACCCTTCACCACCACCAATGTATTTTATATCTGTGGCATCAGTTGTTTTAAACTGTTGATACCTGCTATGGGTCTTGAGAGCCACCAAGAGGAAAAGTTTTAACAAACAAACAAACAAAAAAGATACTCAGAGAAAGATGTATATAAATATGCTAAATAAATAAAAGTCCTATAGACAACTTGTCTCCTCCTTTATATTAACATTCAGTATTATGAGTATCTTCTGTGCAATCACTATTGGAAAGCCCTTAAGATGAACAAATAATCACTAGTTTTTTCCTAACTTCATTGGGCCATCAGCAGAGTTGCAGACCCAAATGCCTCAGCTTCTGAGGTGAGGCAGAACGTGACTGGAAACAGGATTGTTTCAGCTGACCCTTCAGAATGAAGACACTAGATACAGCAATTGGGCAGGGTGGGGTGGGTGGAGGACCACAAACGTGTTGTCCTGAGTTCTTTAGTGGGAAGAAAACATAAAAATATATAAATTGTGTGTTTCAGAGAGAATTCCAGTCAAGAAATATCCCTACATGCTCCCTCTTTTTCAGCATGGGTTACTTGCCCTCACGTTGAGAGCTAGGGAATTGTTTTCTGATGCTAGCCTCTATGGGCAACACATCTTTGCTCAAAGCAACAGAGTAGTTTATAGAAGTTTTCATTGTTCCTGCCTCTAGGAGATGTTGCTATGATTGTGAGGAAAGGCCTGCCTTGGCACCATTTAGCCACCCCTTGCCACCCCTGCAGGCTCCAGGACTGATAAACCCAGCTACCCCAACCACATAAGGGAAGGGAATGCCTTGGGGCTTTCCTCCTCCCAAGACTTGTATAATACAAACATCAACTTTCCCAATCTCTCTCTCATATTCTCTCTTTCTTTCACTGTAGGTTATGTCATGTAGCAGACCTGGAATGGCCCCAGGTCAAACAAACCAACAGTCCTTTCAAGATTACTTTTCACAGAGAAGTAAGGAGAAGGCAAGAATTTATTGAAGAATACAAAGAAATAGTCATCAGAACAAATAACTTCCATAATTCCCTGAGGGGTTTGGCGAACTTAGGTGCTTCACAATCCAACTCAAGGTAAAGTTGCAAAAAGACACTCAACAGAACATAAAAATCCCTAACATATTTAGCAACCATCTGTCTCCTTTCTCTCTCTCTCTTGAGGCTAGGAAAATATATCCAGTCCTGGCACTTCTAATAAAGCCTCCAACAATTGAAATAAACAAACAGTTCTTTTCCAACTGTCACCAGTCAATAAAATATTCACTGATTGGCTTACCTACTCATGACACCTTTTTACTTTGGTGTAGTGGTTAAGACTCTAATCTGGAGAACCAGGTTTAATTCTCCACTCCTCTGCTTGAAGCCAGCTGGGTGACCTTGGGTCAGTCTCAGCTCTCTGATAGCTCTCTCAGCCCCACCCATCTCACAGGGTGATCATTGTGGGGATAATAATAACACACTTTGTAAATCACTCTGAGTGGGTGTTAAGTGGTCCTGAAGGGTGGTATATAAATTGAATGTTGTTGCTGCTGCTGTTGCTGTTGTTATTTCATCTTGTATATCATGGATCCATGGGATCCAGGCTGTTGAGCTTGGGGGGTGGAGGGTGGGAGGTCAATGAGGGCACCAGAAACCAGATCACCTCAATCCAATAAGGAGGGTATTCTAAGGGCCAAGCTACACATGACGAATGACACTTGAACGGCAAGTGGATTGAGTGGAGGGCAAGTGAACAGGGAGAAATACACTTGCTGTTCAAGTGTCATTCGTCATGTGTAGCTTGGCCCTAAGTCTCCTTTTTCCACTATGCACACATGAAGCTGCCTTATTCTGAATCAGACCGTTTGGCCCATCAAGATCAGTTTTGTCCATTCAGATTGGCAGCAGCTCTGAAGCTCTTAGGCAAATATCTTTCCCATTATCTACTACCTAATCCCTTTAACTGGAGATGTTATGGAGTGGGCATGGGTCCTTCTGCATAACAAAACAAAAACAGCTGCACTACCACTGAACAACAGTCCCTTCTCATATCGGAGGGATATTCTTGTCCTTCCATCTGACTTGGCATTGGACCTGCCAGACTGACCTAATAATTGTGATAAAATCAAACAGATCATAGTAATCAAGTAAGATTAAGACATTAACCAATCAAACTGAAACTGGAGTTATTTTTATCGTATCCTACCTCTCAGAAATTCATTCTTGTGTCCCTATTGTAATCTTTAAAAAAACCAGGAAGGTAGTTTAGGATGAGTGAGAATGGCGAGGCTAAGGTCTCCAAGTGAGCTTTATAGAAGAGGTATTTGGACCAAGATCTCTCAAATTCTAGCCTGCCACTCTAACTGCCACACTACACTGGTTATTGAACCAATGAGCTTCTGAAAGAATTGTGAAGAATGGTTTAAGACATATTGGTAGCCATTATTTTATATGGCAGTTAAGTGTGACACTTTTCTCTGAGTGCTGGGAGAAGTTTCATCAGCTGTATTTCTGCACATCACAGAGTTAAATAAAGATCCAGGACTCTTGATAGAATATAAAGGGTGAGATTTTAAAGTTTTTAAGTACACTGACATGAAATACAGTGACATAAAATAGGAACCAAAGTGATCCAAGAATTCTTGTACAGTGGGAAGCTATTCCAGGGCATGCTCTGTTAGAAACAGAAGCCCAGAGCAGCCATTTTGTGACTAAGAAACCTGAATTATGTCCTTTAGACCACTAATGGTGGTGCTTTCCTCTGGTGCAAGAAGTCCTCTGTGGATGCAAGACACCCTTCCTAGTGCTAGGGGAATGTTCTGTACCCTGGTCTCCAGAAGTATTATAGCAGGAAAAATTACACTGGGTTTCCTTACAAAACCTATCGCAATTGTTTACACTTACATGCTGATTTTATAATTTTATTTGTTGATTTACAGTGCATGTAAAATGTTACTGCTGACTTAAGGTTGTGACCTCACAACTTAAGAAAGAAAGAAAGAAAGAAAGAAAGAAAGAAAGAAAGAAAGAAAGAAAGAAAGAAAGAAAGAAAGAAAGAAAGAAAGAAAAAGAAAGAAAGAAAGAAAGAAAGAAAGACCTCTGCAACGACAGCCGATTGAGGAACCAATAGATCTATTTTGGAAAGTAAAAGGAAGAAGGATGGACCCATGGTTGGATTGACGGATTATTTTTACCTTCACTTGTCTCTGACAAGAGAGATGTTCATTAATGGGTATATGGTGTTCAGAAAAGTAGGGTTTTTTTAATTATTGGGACATATTGTAAGTTTGTTTTATGGGGAAATAATGTCTTCCTTAATGTAGAGTTACTCATGAAATTGATGGGTTCATTTCAAACTTTCCAAAGTAATTAATTCCAGTAACTTTCACTGTGACGATACTGACATGCAAAGAAGTGCAAATCATTCAAACAATTAAGTGATTCAGACTGAGTTAAGTACAGTATTAAAAAGTTAGTAAGATATATATATATATATATATATATATATATATATATATATATATATATATATATATATATATATATGCATTTTATTAGGTCTTTTTCCTTTCTCTGATTTTCTTTTTCCAAAGACTGCATGATGCAATCCTAAACAGAGTTAAACCCTTCTAAACAAATTTACTTGAATAGGCTAAGAAGGTTATAACTCTGTTTAGGATTGTTCTGCAAATCTTCTTGTGTTACAAGTTCCGTCTAGAATTGTTACGAAAGAGAATTAAGAAAGAAGTCCTTTGGGCCCTGTTTTGCCCTGAAATCCTACAATCTGTTTAATTTCA
Organism: Eublepharis macularius; assembly: GCF_028583425.1. NCBI lineage: Eukaryota > Metazoa > Chordata > Lepidosauria > Squamata > Eublepharidae > Eublepharis > Eublepharis macularius. Next base: position 118,933,983 of record NC_072796.1, on the reverse strand, counting down.
TATGTTTCAAATAAAATCCATTTTGATCAAGAAGAGAAACTTGAAAAGAGGAGAGGCAGGAAGAGACGTTCTGCAAAATTTCAGAATTTCAGAATTTCACGCAAGTGAATGGCAAGTGAACAGGGAGGAATACACGTGAGTCTGTTCACTTGCCAGGCAAGTGTCATTTGTCACTTGTAGCTTGGCTCTAAGAAGGGATTTTAAGAAATCTGCCCCCCTACAGGGGTAAAAAGGGGTTAAATGTGTTTTCCCATAGGGATACAGCTTTCCTGTGTGGCTGGCAGGCTTCTGCTCCCCCCCAACCCCCACCAACTGCCAACTCAGCCACTCTTCCCTGAGGTCATTTTCATATGCGGCCTAATTGGTCATCATTCCAACATTCTAAATAGTATGCAGTTGCTGTTGGGAGTCATTGAATGTGTCCTGAGGTAAAAATACACCTCCCAATTTTTCCCCTCTAGGGCTGCCAATCTCCCTGTTGGGTCTGGCTTTCCTATGTGGCTGGTAGGCTGATGGGTCAGCTGTTGAACTCTGTATTCTGAGGTAAACATCAGATAAAGGAAACTGCAGAGAGTTGGAGAAAGACAGTATAAGACTCCTGAAAAAGGATTTTATATAAAAGTCAGTATGGCAACTGACTTTTTAAATGTTCGTGGGGAGATGGTACATGGCCTTTCTAGGGGACATTTCAGTGCAAACTTCTCACATGAATCTGCTGAAGTGCCCACCACACAACCTCTCCTTCAGTCCAACTTCACCTCACACCTTTCGCAGCCATCACTTCTTACTGCCACAAAGAAGCCTTCTGGCAGACGTCATGCAAGATACACCAATGCTAAATGGAGGAAGCAACTTAGAGATGCAGCAAAGAAATATGCACATCCTACTCCTGTGGCGCACCAAGCAGCAGTGGCCAAGTACCAGCAAGATCACCCCGAGGTGCACAGAGTGGCAGAGTCTCTCTACGAGCAAAGCAATCCTGGAAGACAAATAGAGAGGCGCTCATTTCCATGGAAGGTCAAGGCTCACTCAGGCATGGCATGTAATCCTTTGCTACCTTCAAGCTGCCTCTTAACCTCATCCATGCAGAAACACGCCTGTTCAGCATTTCAAAACAAAGCAACATGGCCCAAGTGCTGTGGAACTGTAAGCTCATTGTTTGGGATGAGAGCACGATGGCACACAAGGAGTGTTTTGAGGCACTGAGCATAACCCTCAAAAATGTCAGGGGCAATAAGAGAGTGATGGGGGAGTCAACATGCTGCTGGCTGGAGACTTCCAGCAGACTCTGCCAGTAGTCCCAAGGGGAACTCAAGCTGACAAGTTTACTGTGTGTGTCATGGCATTGTATCTGTGGCCCTTCATCAGGAAACTCTCACTAAGAAAGAACATGAAGGTTCACTTGAGAGGCAAGGTATCCACTGGGGAATTCTCTGAACTCCTACTAAAAATAGAGGATGGAGAGTATCCTGAGTCCAAGGGAAAGGTGACCATCCCTGCAGACCTGGGCACAGTAGTGATGACCCTAGTAGACCTAACAGCCAAGATATACCCTGATATCACCACTATCACAGAAAAGTCCATGGACTGGCTGTGCAAGCGTGCCATTCTGATCCCCAAGAACAACAAGGCTGCCATCATTAATAAAACACAACTCCCTTGAATGGGTAGAAATGGAGTACACAGTCCACTACCCCATGGAGTTCCTCAACATGCTCAGCCCTCCTGGCTTCTCAGTCCACAAGCTTCTCCTCAAAGGGGGGGGGGCTCCAGTGATGCTGCTCTGGAACCTCAACCCACCCAAACTCTGTAATGGCACCAGACTGCAAGTGATAGTCCTCCACAGGGACGTCATCAAGGCCACACTGTTTCCCAGCAGTGCTCAGGGGGTGGGGGGGAGTCAGTGTTCATACCATTCATACCATCAGATATCCTCTTCGAGTTCAAGAGACTGCAGTTCCCCCTCAAGGTCTGCTTTGCTATGACGATCAACAAGTCCCGGGGGAAGATATTGAAGGTGGCAGGAATTGACTTGAGAGACGACTGCTTCTCACATGGGCAGTTCTATTTGGCCTGCTGCAGAGTGAGCTCACCCAGCAGCCTGGTGATCCTAGCACCTGAGGGGAAAACCACCAATGAGGTCTACAAAGAAGTCCTTCAGTAGAAAAAAAAAGGTTATATGTATTTTTCACTTTATTAATTGCACTACAATCTTTTCCTTTTAAAATTTCTTCAAAAATGTTACATTTAAAAATTTGCTTCATCAGTTTTCGGCATCAACACACCACTTTATTCAAATACCTTTGTGAAGCTCAGGTACTATGCTATTATACTACAAAACCAACTAACACCCCCCCCCACACACACACACAAATAAAAAAATGTTACATACCCATAAGTATTATAACTGAAGTTAAAGTAGTTAAATACCTTAGCAAAGCATAGGCATCATCATCATCATCATCATCATCATTATTTATTAAGTGTATAGTCCACCCTCCCCGTGAATGGTCTCAGGGTGGATTACAACATACAGATAAAAACATTTTGATAAAATGGTACATTAAATAATGAGAAAAGTCAGATTTAACAGCATAAAAACAAACAGCACTGTGTTCTGACTCTGCACTATGTCCCAGGTTCATGTCACCCTTCCCTGCCAACCACAAGGGAAGAGAGGGGTGGGGACGTGAGTTGGTGTGAGATTGGCCACCATTCCTACATGGGACAGAAGACTCAATATAGCCCCCCACTAATAGGACACAAGCTAGTCTATCTATATCTAAAAATAGTGAATTTTAAAAGAAAAGAAATTCCACTCCCCATAATAATCCCAGCCCTTTCCAATTTCTCACTAGCTCAACCTCCTCCCCTCTGAGGCATTTCTTCATTCATATCCTACCTTGATATGATGGTGGTGTCTACTCTTTTCCCTTTGCTTTCATCAGGCATTTCCTCTGCATCATTCATTACCTACCAAAGTTTATTACTGGTGTCTATATTTTCTATCCCTGCCGCAAAATGACCAGGCATTATGTAATGATCGGTATAGAATAGATGCTGTTTTACTGCCTTTTGTATGTTATACAGGTTAATATTTTACAATTGTAGGTTCAGCCCAGTAACCGTTTCTTTGATGTCATGTCCTTTGTTCTCTCCATATGGATTGGAATCAAAGTAAACAGTACATCCACTGTCCAAGGAAGAAAACTTTTCAGGCTGTATAATGCTGACAGCAAGAAATTCATTCCAACAAACTACCATGGCATAAACAGCTTCCTTTAAAGTGTAGAGTTTAAGGAAATAAATGATAGCTCTGACTAGAGCAAATCACACAGATTTTATGTCTCACCCTGAAACAATGCCCTGATCCGTGATTGGAATGGCTATTTGGACAATCAGTCTAGTCTATTATGTTTCTGCCCCAAAGACCTCGGAAGTGCACGTCCTTCACTTTATCTTCATAACAACCCTGTGAAGTAGGTTAGGAAGAGACTGATTACGCCAAGGTCATTCAACATGCAAAATGGCTGAGGACAGATTGAATCCAGCTTCCCATACCTAATCTGTCACTGTAAACACTACTACACCACACTCTTGATGCTTCTTCTCTGCCCAGTTCTTCATCTCTCTACCTATATCACTCTCTGCAAGCTATTTTTGTGGAACAAGCATATTAGGCAAATAAGCATATTGCTGTTATCTGGTAATCCCTTGGCTGTGTCACATACTCATGCAATCAGCCTTCTTTCTTTGGTCAAGCTGCTCAACAATTGCTCCAGGTCCAGAATCCAGGGAAAATGTTCATTGGCTATCCTGGCTAGAGATGGGCACGGACTGGAAAAAAACTGAACCATGTGATTTACGATTCGTCAAATTTCACAAACCACAAACTTTCACAAACCTGCCCCTGGTTAGTGAAAAAGTCACACCCAGGTCAGAAAATCATCACTTCCGGGTCAGCTGAAGGTCACTTCCAGACCAGCAGAAGGTCACTTCTGGATCAGCAGAAGGTCTGCAGGAAGTCCATCCCCTGTCGCCTAGGAAACTGATTGATTGACATGAGGCTGTCTGCTGTCATGAACCAAATACGAACCAAATGCACCAGCCTAAAGTTCATGACGGTTCATCAGAAATGGGAGCTGATGAACTGCAGTTCGTGAACCACGAACTGGCCTGGTTTGTGCTTAATTTTGGTTCATATTTCGGTTCGTGCCCATCTCTAATCCTGGCCCCAATGGGGATCTTAATTTTTAAATCTGATCTGGGTTAAAGTTCATGGAGTATTGATGCTGAGTATGCAAATAATTGTTCACTTCTCTTACAGGATTCTTAGGTGCGTTGCCCATTTATTTCTATTAGTCACTTGCAAGAGTGTGCATAGAATTAACCAAGGATGTGTATCAGCACCAAAATCAAGACTGGAATTTTTGGCTCAGTATTCAGGATTGTGCTTCTTCAGATTCAGATCTGAAAATGTTTGGAATTTTCTGAACTCTGTTAACGCCAGCTTGTCAAGTAGGTATATACTTTCACAGGTCATCTTTAGTCTTCTATGATCCTCAATAAGTAATCAAATATATGTATTCTACTAGCATAGGGATGGTTAATATCCTAGATAAGGGGGAAAGGTATGGTGAAGTGTGGGCTTTGGGATTTCATCTTTCCTTACCTCATATTATCTATATAACAACAGTTGTGCTGGCCAGCATTGCCACTGCTGATGGTGTTGACTTAACTCTGGAAGGCACCACTAGCATCATACTTAGGTGTTTAATAGAAACTGCATAGCATAAGACAAAAGACAGCGAGCAAGCTGCAGAATGGAAGAATGATGAAAGAACTGTGTTGACTTGTAATCATCCCTCAAGACTGAAAGCTTATTCAAAAAGTGATTGCAAAACATGATTCAAGAATCCAGTAAAGGAAATGGCTAACTGGTCATTTATAGTTCAGGAACTTGTCCGGAAAAAAAAGCAGTATTTAAGAATGGTGCTATAGTGCAGTAAAAACAGCATAACAAAAATAAGACATTTCGGTGCTTAACCAGGGTTTTTTTTTTAGAAATTATATAGAAACTGTTAAAAGTACAAATATTCATTTATTTATAACTTATCCTTTTTGGGTAGGGTTGCCTGGTCCCTGGGAGTCAAAACTGGGGGATGGGTGTGTGTGTGGAAGGGGTACTTAACTTGCATGAGCTCAATTCATATTGCCCCATGTCACACCAGGAATTACATTATTCCTGGCATGACATGGAAGTAATGGGTTATACTGGAGGCTGACTGAGTGAAAATCAACCCCAAACACTAAATTAGGTGTCAATTTTCACTCAATCAGCCCCTGTCACTACCCATTACTTCCACATCACACCAGGTGGGTGTTCTGGAGCACGTATGAGTGCACTTCACCCTCACTACTGCATTCCTGCACCTTTCTTCCCCCTGCCACCAGCCAAGTGAGAGGCAATGGGAGATAGAGGGAGACTAGCAAGCCTCTTTCGGAGCCAAACTTTTCTTTTGCCCATTAGTTGAAACTGTGATGGATTGTCGATTGAGCAGTGTGTCTTGTCCTGCTGGAAAACATAATAAGAGCAGACTACCTATTAACAAGTAAAATATCTTTGCTAGGTATCCTTCAATATGGAATTGGATGCCAGTTTTTAGTTCATTGAGCCTTTTCAGGAAAAGTTGATTATCTTTTCCTTTTTAACTGTACTGGAAATCTGAACAATGGAGCATAATCATTTTAATTAGGGATGCTGAGAACTTAGCTGCAAACATGTTCAGCAGTCAAGCATACCATTCTTTGGAAGCCATGACCACTTTTGAAGTGTGCTGCCAATCTCCTTACCTCACTGACGTCTAGGGTTGCCAGAACGGGACTGGTGACCAACGGGAGACTTGTTGTAATGAAGAGGCCCTTGGCAATAATGTTGTGACATTGCCAGTGATGCACTGATATCAATTTCAGCATGACCTGGAAATTACTACCTTGTATCACCAGTGACAAATGCTGGATTATCACCTGATATGATATCTGGGTCAAACCAGAGATGATGCAATGGCATTGTAATGCCACTAATCACCCTCTGCCTTCCCATTTTTCTCCTGCTACACAGCTGAGCAGTGGCTAGAAGGGCTGGGGGACAGGGGGTGTCCCACTATAGTGAGTGGCAAGCCTGTTGCCACCGGATTCAAGCACCAGGCTGAATAGCTTTGTAGTTTGAAATAGCTGTGGTGGTGGGGTTTCATTTTCTTACCTTACAAGCACTTTTGCACCTGCACAGTAGGTGAAACCAATTCTTCCCTATAATAATGGATAGTAGGGTCAGGAATTAAATGATGCTGGGGGGGGGGAGTATCTACTTCCCATAAATCTATGTGAAAATGCACATGTGCAAATAACATTGGAATGTGAAAAAGGAGAGGATCCCCTTTGACAACCCAAAAGACTTTGCTGGGGATTATGGGACCTGCACGGACAACAGTGAGCAAGCCTTTATTACTATTTCCTTAAACGTTATGACTAATTATAATTTTATCTTCTTCTTGCATCTCCCACCTTCTCTGTGAACCACATAGATGCTACACACCCCCCCCCCCCAGTGAAATGTGGTTCTTGCAGCTTTAAATGTTCAGAGAAATGTGCAAGCTTTTCTAAACATTTTATGTTAATGAACTAATTTATTTTGCTGTTAAATATGTCAACAGGAGACCATACGTAAGTGCAACTATTATTACAAATAAGTAACACTTCTTAATTAAAGAAAATTCCATGGTACTTACCCCGGGGCCTCCATGCATTAAGAGGACCAATGCTAAAGTCTAAGTACAATGACCATTCTGAATTCCTTGTCAAAAATTGTGATGAGTGTCTTCCTTTCAGTTCATTTGTTTGTTATTCTGTGGGTTCTCTCTGTCCTGAATTCTGCTCCTCCTTATTTTCAGTTTAACTAATTTCTCTAATTAATTCTGGAATTAAAGTGGGCACAGTTTCCCACAGTTTCCTTGTTTCTTCAGTTCCTGAAACGAATGTAGCTAGAAATGGAAACTACTTACTACACGAGCTACCATGTTAGAAGCTTTAAGAGTAAAGAAAACCAGACAGTACACCCTGTCTATCTACAGACCTTCAGACAGAGATACATTTAAGTTATATGATGGAAGTGAATTGAAGTAAGTGAATATTTTTAAAAGGTTGTTCTTAGTCTTTAAAATGGATGCAAAAGCTTATGAGGAGATATCAAATCATCTTTTGCTAATACATGGGTACATCACATCTCTCTCAGCTGTGGGTGGGTACATCACATCTCCCTCAGCCTCTGTTCTGACTGTTGCTGCTGCAACTCACCACTCAAGGGGAGCCCCTATTGATCTCGTTAGTGGAGAAGATGGGAGCTTGTGGTTCATAGAAATCCTCCTCCACTTCAGGTCCATTCATTGCTTACTGAGCTGGAAGTCAGAGTGACTCTTCCTCAACTTTCTTTCCCTGCTTTATGTAGCATTCAGCAACACACACATTTAAGATGAGCTGTTATAATGTAGTTTTAATAGCAGATTCTTGATAGGTTAAAGAGATTCAAAGAAGAGGAATGGAAACAAAATGGCCACAGGAATAAGTCAAATCCCAAATAAGGGAAAGTCACAGTTGTTGAGGGGCTTTCCATGCTAAAACCCAAATATGGGAAGTTTGGAAAAGGTCACAGTTATTTTGCAGAGTTTTATTGATTTTGGGAATTTCCTACCAAGGATGAGGTAGATTCCAGAGGATCTGATTGGTTGAGAGAGGTGGGCATATCTGCCCCAAAGAGTATAAAGGCCAGGGTGAGGCTTAAAGAAGGGAGGTTAGGGAGGAAGCCATTTTCCTCCCCACCCCACCTCTATTTTGCAGGCCTGCTGTCCAGAAGGCAAAAGTGAAACTCTTCCTCTCCTCAACGCAGACCTCTTGGATAGGTGAGATGCCCTGGTATACTATGCTATGCTGTGACACCCTGCTTTGCTATGACAGTGTATATTTCAACCTTTGCTACATTTGCTGGTCTTTTATTAATAGAGATAAAACTAAGTTCTAGGTTTTTGCTATATGTACTTCACGTTTATCCATATGTTACAAGCTGGTTTCTCAGAGCTCTGCATTATAACTTTTAAAAAGAAACTTAGTCTGAATAAAATTTAAAATCTTATGAACTAGTTGTTTGATTTCTTTTCTTCTCCTTGGAGATTCTCCCAGAGCAAACTAGAAAAGATCCTCTCTCGCAGGGCAAGGTTGATTTGGTCATAGAAGGCCAGTTAGCACCAGAATCAGGGCCGGCGCGCCCATGGAGGCCAGGTAGGCGGTGGCCTCGGGCGCGTGTGCACGGGAGGGGCTCTGGAGGGGGTGTTGGGGGTGGAGGCGCGCGCAGCGAAGCTGGAGTGACTGGTCTGCCTTCAGCTACTGCTGCAGCCAGCCAGCCAGCCCCTTGCTGCCGCCGCCGCCGCCGCCACACACGCCAGCCGGGCACAGCCTCTGTGCGCCGCTCAAGCAGCGGCTCGCGGCTTCTGCGCCCAGCTGGGGCGTGCGGTGGCGGCGGCACGGAGCTGGCTGGATGGCTGCAGCAGCAGCTGTAGCCAGCCCACGCCAGCTCCGCTGCGCGCTCCTCCACCCCAGCTGGGCGCAGAAACCGTGAGCTGCTGCTGGGGTGACGCACCGAGCAGCCTCCGCGCGCCTCCCCAGCCCCGGCTCGCAGCTTCTGCGCTCGGCTGGGGCATGTGGCGGCGGTGGCACGGGGCTGCCTGGCTGGCTGCAGCTACTGCTGCAGCCAGCCACCTCAGCTCCGCTGCGCACTCCTCCGCCCCGGCCGAGCGCAGAAGCCATGAGCTGCTGCTGGGGCGGCGCGTGGAGCAGCCTCCGCGCGCCGCTCCAGCAGCAGCCCGCAGCTTCGGCGGTCGGCGTGCCGCCCAGCCCCCCTGCGGCATGTGATGACGTCTGCGATGACGTCATCACGCCGCGCAGAGGCGCAAGGCACGCTGCCGCAGGCGCCAAAACCTCTGGCGCCGGCCCTGACCAGAATATATTCCTTAAGCTTGTCCACTATCTCAAAAATCTTTCAGCAGTGACAGAGAGTGGAAGGCAGCTTTGGGCAATGTTGGACCTATATTATGAAGTTTAGCAGCATTAACTACCTACTTCATGTGTCTGGGTGCCTTGAAAACCTCTGTCTGCCTCAAAAACGATACCTGGAGGCATACCATACATTTTCAATAGCCCATTTCATTGTCAGCTTGTGTCTTCCCCAAGCAGTATACCCTGAGGCAAACTATAAATTTTCTAGTGGCCGTGGCCACTTCATACTCAGGCAACAATTGACTATTCAGTATAGCCTCGCCAACGTAAAGCTACAGCAGACTATTCAGAGTTCAGAGAAGAGTCCTTGCAAAAGAGAATAGTTGGTCAGACTATATTGTCGAAGGCTTTGAAGGCCGGAGAATGATGGTTGTTGTGGATTTTCCGGGCTGTATCGCCGAGGTCTTGGCATTGTAGTTCCTGACATTTTGCCAGCAACTGTGACTGGCATCTTCAGAGGTGTAGCACTGAAAGACTGAAAGAGGTGATGCCAGTCCGCTGGAGCTTTGGACCGTGTTGTGCCTTTGCGGCCTCTGACCCGGTGCTGATCCCGAGTGGCCCCCTAGTTTTCTGAGGAGCTGAGGGAGATGAAACGCCGGAAAAGACGCCTAGAGAGTGGTTGGAGGGCCAGCCGTTCCGATTCTGACCGGGCACTGGTACGGTCTTATATTAAGACCTACCTAGGGGCGATAAAGGAGGCGAAATCCAATTATTTTTCCACTTTGATCGCGTCTGCAGATAATCGCCCAGCCACCCTGTTTAGGGTGACCCACTCCCTACTTCACCAGGGAACGCGGGAAGACCCTTTACAGGGCAGGGCTGAGGATTTTGTCCAATATCTACACGACAAGATCGCTCAGATTCGGGAGGGTCTGGACTCTGACTGGGTGGGTATAGATGGGGGGACAGAGGTGGGTCATGTGAATGTCATCTGGGAAGAGTTTGACCCTGTGACTCCCGAGGACATGGACAGGATACTGGGTAGGCTTAGCGCTGCTACTTGTTTATTGGACCCGTGCCCCTCCTGGCTGGTGGTGGCCTCCTGGGAGGTCACATGAGGCTGGCTCCAGGGAATTATTAATGCTTCTCTGCGAGAGGGTTTCTTCCCAGCGGCCCTAAAAGAGGCGTTGGTGAGGCCCCTCCTCAAGAAGCCTTCCCTGGATCCGGCTGTATTAGCAAACTATCGTCCAGTCTCCAACCTTCGTTTTGTGGCGAAGGTTGTCGAGAGTGTGGTGGCGCAACAACTTCCCCAGCACCTGGAGGAAGATGTCTATCTGGATCCATATCAGTCGGGCTTCAGGCCTGGACATAGTACGGAAACGGCATTGGTTGCATTGGTTGATGATCTCTGGAGAGCTCGGGACAGGGGTTGCTCCTCTGTCCTGGTCCTATTAGACCTCTCAGCGGCTTTTGACACCATTGACCATGGTGTCATGCTGCGGCGGTTGGAGGGGCTGTGAGTGGGGGGCACTGTGTTGCGATGGTTCTCCTCCTTCCTCTCCGACCGCTCGCAGTTTGTGCTGACAGGGGGGCAGAGGTCGACCCGGAGGCACCTCACTTGTGGGGTGCCGCAGGGGTCGGTCCTCTCACCCCTTCTGTTTAACATCTATGTGAAGCCGCTGGGTGAGATCATCCGTGGTTTTGGGGTAAAGTACCATCAGTATGCTGATGACACTCAGTTGTACATCTCTACCCTGGATCACCCCAATGATGCCCTTAACGTGATGTCCCGGTGCCTGGAGGCCGTGCGGATCTGGATGGGGAGAAGCAGGCTCAGACTCAACCCTTCCAAGACTGAGTGGCTGTGGTTTCCGGCACCCCGTTATAGCCAGCTGGTTCCATCGCTGTCTATTGGGGGCGAGACTTTAGTCCCCACAGAGAGGGTTCGCAACTTGGGTGTCCTCCTGGATGCATGGCTGTCATTAGAAGATCATGTGTCGGCCGTGGCCAGGGGGGCTTTTTATCAGGTTCGCCTGGTTCACCAGTTGCGTCCTTTTCTGGATCGGGACGCCTTGCGCACAGTCACCCATGCCCTCGTTTCCTCCCGTCTGGACTACTGTAATGCTCTCTATATGGGGCTCCCCCTGAGGACCTCCCGGAGGCTGCAATTAGTGCAGAATGCGGCCGCGCGGGTAATTATGGGAGCAACACGGCGTGCCCATGTAACACCTCTCCTGCACGAGCTACACTGGCTTCCGGTGGTCTTCCGGGTGCGCTTCAAGGTGTTGGTTACCATCTTCAGAGCGTTCCATGGCTTAGGGCCTAGGTATTTGCGAGACCGCTTGCTGCTACCGATAGCCTCCCACAGGCCGGTACGCTCCCACAGAGAGGGCCTCCTCAGGGTGCCATCGGTCAGACAATGTCGGCTGGTGACCCCCAGGGGGAGAGCCTTCTCTGTCGGGGCACCTGCCCTCTGGAATGAATTGCCCCTGGAGATACGTATGGTCCCTGACCTACACACCTTTCACCGTGCCCTTAAGACGTTATTATTCCAACAAGCGGGGCTGGCCTAAATGTGTTTTAACTGAACTGTCCTGTTTTGAGTTAAATTATTTAATATGTTTATTTTATATTCTTAGTGTTTTATATTTGTATGTTTTACTTTTGCTGTACACCGCCCTGAGTCCTTCGGGAGATGGGCGGTATAAAAATTCAATTAAAGTAAAGTAAAGTAAGTAAAGTCACAGCTGCTGGCGAAACGTCAGGAACTACAATGCCAAGACCACGGCGATACAGCCCAGAAAATCCACAACAACCATTGGTCAGACTGTCTGACAGGCAAATTTGAGTCAAGGTGGTTATAATGTTTTTATCGTATGTTTTAATTGTATATCTTGTTGGAAGCCGCCCTGAGCCCGCTTGCGGGAAGGGCGGGTATAAGCCGAATAAAATAAACATAAAAATAAATGTAACTGTGAGTGGGAACTACCACAAAGATCTCACAGTGATGAAAATTTGCCAAGAACATCTAGATTCTCACAGAGTAAGGCTAAGGGTGGCAGTATAATGTTTGGCAAAGGTACTTTCCACAAGTGTCATATTATAAACATTAGCAGGGTGTACATGGTTTTGTTTTTATAACTTTCCCTGGCACTTTGGAGGATTTATCCCACAAGTCATTGCAAGCTTGTTAAAGGAAGTTGTAAAAAACAGTACGTTGAAAGGAGAAACACACAATTGGCTAGACATTTTCTGTTCTTTCATATGCTTCGGAATCAGAATTGTATGACCAGGCAGTTCTGAAAGCCTCCTTCCCCAAAAAGTATAATACAAACATTCTAATAGCCACAGGGTGAAAAAAAAGTCACAAGAGACCTTTGCAGAATTGTTGAGGAGAATTCCTATGGTGGCAAGTACATGTGATAGATTTTAAAAATGAACTAATATATCATGTGAAAACAGAAATCCCCTCATGATGACAAATCATCTCGAGCAAACCCAAGTTATTGTGAAGCCGCTGCTCATCATGAATTGTCCAACCATGCTCCCGTGCTGCGTCATGTGCTTCTTTGGTATTCCAGAGAGTAAAGGAAACTTCTATATGACTTCCAGTCAAGTTCAACTTCTTCACCAAGCAGACGTGCCAAGAAATGTTGGAGAACATCTATTTTCATTAAAATAACATGAACTTTAAGTTTACTTTAAGTTTACTGGTGAGCATTTTGTTAATAAAACAAATAATCTAATGTATACAGTTAAAATGTGAAGTGCTATGTTAGTGCTGAAGCAAAACAGGATGGGAATAAAAGACAGACTTCATGGTCATTCCCATTTTAATCTGCTGCTAAAAGACACTAGCACGTAGCAGAAAACAGAAGAAAAGAATCCTTTCAAAGTACGAACGTCTTCTGCCTGCCACATTATTTAATGCATGTGGGTGCACTACTCAACTAGCCATACTGAGTTCTAGAGATATTGCTACTTACATCTAAAAAAATAACACCATATCTGTGGCTTTTCTGGATTTCATATCACAAGCGTGTCAGTTCCAATGCCATGACATTCAAATCTTTGAAGATTTTGGTAGGGTCTGAACAAATGTTATCCACTTTCAGACCTTACAAAGGGTATTTGACAGCTATCTGAAGCAATCTCTGAAGGAAAGTAAAAGAGAGTGGAGAAAAATTGGTCAACCCATTGAGCTTGTAAGATTAGAGAAACCTCTTCATCTGTCCAAACTGATAGGTTTTGGCATTCCACAAGAAAATGAAGAGTTACTGCAGCTGTCAGCCAAAGAACACTTCTATGAGAAAGAAGAGATTTGGACTTAAGCATGGCATTAAGTGGAACTGTGACTGTAGGCGGTAAGTACAAGACATTATGAAGTTCAAGAATACAGTTAGCTGATTGTGCCTATAGAGGAAGCAGTTGGCTTTTTGATCATCCACTTGTCTGATGCAGTATCATCGAGTTTCACACATATCATCATGCTGTGTAATGATACACAGTGTTCAATTGGTGTAGATCAGACATTATCAAGTATTAACCTGCATACTAGTATAGGGGTGGTGGTGGCTCTGGTACAATTATTTTCTAACCCCAACTAAAGAACTAATATGGTGTAGTGGTTATGAGTAGAGGTGGGCATAAACTGAAATACGAACCGAAGTTCATCACACTGGGTAAGTTCGTGGTTTGCGAACCGGTGGTTTGTGGGAGCTCATTTCTCACAAACTGTGACTAATTTTAGCCCGGTTCATTTGGTTCATATTTCAGTTCATCACTGCAGACAGCCTGGCACTGATCAATCAGTTTCCTAGACAATGGGGGTGGGTGGGCAAATGAACTGATTCATGAACTGGGGCAAGTTTGTGAAAGTTCGTGGTTTGTGAAATGCTATGAACCACGAACCACATGGTTCGGAAGTTTCCCAGTTTGTGTCCATCTCTAGTTATGAACAATAGCTAAAATAGTGGTTCAAATCTTGAAGGAGTTTCAAAATATTTATGCTGCCCCCAGCATCTATCCAATGCCACATTAAATATGTTGCCAGGTCTCCTGCTATGGTGGAAGACCTTCCTCTAGCAACTATCATTGCCTGCTGCCACTGTGGATAAAATAAAAAATGCTGGTGTCACCTATAGGGTGATGTCACATTTCTGAGAAAGAACTAGATTGGTTAACCCTTCCTTTCCTGTAAGTCATTGGGAAATTCATCATACTGAACTTATCACTCACACATACCCAAAATCAAGAGTTTGTCAAATCTTTTAGTACATTATGGCATTCCTGCTCTTGAAAACTGACCTGTAGCAATTTTTCCAATTTGTGGATCCAGCATTTATGAGGTTGTAGATGATACCTGGCTTTCTGATAAAGTTGGGTACCTTGGTATAAATTATTTCTTTAACTGTACTCAAGAGATCGGTGAAAAAAAATGTTGTCTTATAGCCATGCTTGTAGATTTTGTGACTGCTGACATCTTCTGCTCAGAATTGTTGAGTTTCTCAGGGAGGTTATTTTTTTTTATGTTTAACAGTGAATTACTTTTTTCAGTTCCCATGTCAAGGTGAAAATTGTAAAGGAAATTGAATGAAGTAGTCAGCAAACGAATTCGTGGGGATCCTGGCCATTTGTGCAGCAGTAGGCTCTACAGCTCCTCAAAATGTAAAAAATTAACATTATCTTGAAAAAAATGGAACACTCTTTTCTTTTCTTTTCTTTTCTTTTCTTTTCTTTTCTTTTCTTTTCTTTTCTTTTCTTTTCTTTTCTTTTCTTTTCTTTTCTTTTCTTTTCTTTTCTTTTGAAGTTTTTTTATTTTTTTTAATTACTAGTACTACAAAAGGGAAAAAATAGGGACAGGGAGAAGGGGAAGAAACAACACATAACAACACACACACACACACAAAAAACCCCACGGAACACTCTTAATGCACAGGACCAGCATTCTCTTCTTGCAGGCACTGGGCCAAATTCAGCTTACGATTGCAATTCTAACAGTGGAATCATATGAAGAGTTACTCCATTACTTAGACTGGACTAACTCTTCTTAGGATTGTACTGTAAATCTACTAAAAATCTTCCTTATTTGGAAGCAGTTACATTGAAGGCAAGGGCTAGAGTTTGTGGGTATGCAAGCCAGAAGCATCTTTGCTGTTCTCACACAAAAGTGAGGGGTTGAAATTTGTAGCTTCTTACTATAAGCCTGCAAGGTTAGGTGCTATTATTCAAATAATATTTTTAAACTTCTCTTCATAAGCTGATTTGAGCCCTAGGGTAGGAGAAAAGTGGGGTAAAACTTTTAATTAATTAATTTTATTTATTTATTATATTAATTTTTTAGTCCACCCTCCACACCAGGCAGGCTCAGGGTGGAGTACAACATTGCAATTTACATAAATAAGTTAAAAACAGATAAAACATTTTACAATTAACATTAAAATAACTTTATACATTACATAAATACAGCTTCTCTTCAGATGGCAACAATAAAATACTACATTTCAGGGCCTAGCTCATATATAGTCTCATATATAGGGTGATGGATGGATCTTTAGTGTGGCTGGTGGGGGCCCAACCTAGCCTCCACCATATGCCTGGTGGAACATCTCTGTCTTACAGGCTCGGCGGAAAGATAACAAATCCCGCCGGGCCCTTGTTTCCTCAGACAGAGAGTTCCACCAGGTTGGTGCCAGGATTGAAAAGGCCCTGGCTCTGGTCAAGGCCAGGCAGGCCTCCCTTGGGCCAGGGACCACCAACAGTTGTTTAAATTAAATAATAATAAATAGTTGTTTATTATTATTAAATTAATAGTAAATAAGTAAACATAAGCAGCTGATCTGGATAGCCGAGGCAAATCCAATCTCGAAATCTAAGCAGGGTTGGCCTTGGTTAGTAATTGGATGGGAGACCTCCAATGCAAACAACCTCTGTTAGTCGCTTGCCTTGAAAATCCCACCAGGGGCCGCCATAAATTAACTATGACTTGAAGGTATTCTCTTTTTTTTTTAATAAATTTTTTATTGGAATTAGAATCATATAATTACATATAACAATCAATTCCCATTTCCCAATTTCTAACCCCCTCCCTTTCCCCCCTTTTCTTTTGACTTCCAACAGTTTTCCAACCCTTTGTCCCTTTTCTCTTACTCATTTTAAATTCATCTATCTAACAAACATATACTTTCCCTTCAATCTAAGCAGTAATTCTTTAACTATTTTTAATACTCTATACCTTATCTTATCTTTAAGTCCCTTCTTCCACATCAGACAAACAATTTGTCCCTTTTTAACATAATTTCGTAGTTTCCTGGTTTCAGATATTTCTATAAGCCTTATACCATATAACCCATACATTTATATAAGTCAACCAATTTGACTTATATTCCGTATATTACTTTATATAACTATCGTCAAAAGTTATCAATCAATTTGATCCATATATTTCTTCAGGTAGACTTATTCAATTTAACATGTTACACGTTTATACCAGAAACAATTTTAATTAGTCGGTCCTTATAGTTAGTTATTTTCTATCCATATTCTATATGTTTTTCTATATATAACAATCTAACAAAATAGCTGCTTAGACATTTTCATTTCTCTCTCTACCCTCCGGTAAAGTCACCCCCCTCTACATTTCGTCATATTTCAGTAATTCTCGAACTGCCACAGTTCTTTTCCCACCTCCCATTTCTTCAGCACATATTGCTTCAGCTTCCCCCAATCTGTGTTGAACTGTCCTGGGTCCAGATTTCTCAGTTTTCTTGTCATTTTGTCCATTTCGGCCATATACAGCAATTTGTAAGTCCAATCCTCAATAGTTGGCACTTCTTGTACTTTCCATTTTTGCGCATACAAAAGTCTGGCGGCTGCTGTCATGTAAAATAACAATGTTCTATGTTGGGCTGGAATGTTCTCCATTCCCAAGTTCAGTAGCAGGAGTTCTGGGTTCTTATTAATTTGAAATTGTAGAATCTCACTTATTACTTTTATTATTTCTCCCCAGTACTGCCTGGCTACCTCACACGTCCACCACATATGATACAGAGAGCCCTCATGTTTTTTACATTTCCAGCATTTATTAGAAGTGTTCAAAATCCCTAGCGTAATCTTCTTTGGTGTCATGTACCAACGATAGATCATTTTGTAAATGTTCTCTTTGATATTAGTACACGTTGTAATCTTCATTGTGTTTTTCCACAAGTATTCCCATGCCTCCATTGTTATCTCTTTATTAAAGTTTATGGCCCACTTCACCATTTGTACTTTAACTGTTTCATCTTCAGTATACCATTTCAACAGTACTTGATATACCTTGGAAATTTCCTTCTTATCCTCTTTCAAAAGTGTCTGCTCTAGTTCCGAATTCTCTGTTCTTATGCCTCCCTTTACACAATCTGAATTGTAGAGATCTCTGATCTGCCTGTACTGGAACCAATCGTAGTTGGGAGATAACTCGTCCTGTGTCTTTATTTTAAGTTTAGAAGATTCTATTCGGGTTATCTCCTTATATGTTAAACACTGTTGCTCAGTACAGACAGCTCTCGGATCTATTACTTCATACGGAACTACCCACATGGGGGTTCCTTCTTGTAGGAAGTCTCTATACTTCTTCCAGGTTGCATATAGGCTTTTCCGTATATAATGATGTAGGAACATAGAGTTCACTTTTACTTTGTCATACCATAGGTATGCATGCCATCCAAATATTTTTTTATATCCCTCTAGGGCCAATAATTTCTTATTCTTCAACGTCATCCAATCTTTCAGCCACACTAGGCAAATTGCGTCATAGTAAAGTCTTAAATTGGGTAGTTGCATTCCGCCTCTTTGCTTTGCATCTTGTAAAACTTTCATTTTCACTCGAGGCTTCTTGCCTGCCCAAACAAAGTCTGATATTTTCCTCTGCCATTTTTCAAACTGCTTAGAGTCTCGGATAATTGGTATTGTCTGTAACAAAAACATTACTCTTGGTAACACATTCATCTTAACTGCTGCAATCCTTCCCAGCCATGACAAATTCAATCTATTCCATTTGATCAAATCTTGCTCAATCTGAGTCCATAATTTTTCATAATTGTTTTTGAATAGATCTATATTCTTTGCAGTCAGTTCAATTCCCAGATATTTCACCTTAGTTGTTACTTCACAATCCGTTATTTCCATTAACAGTTGTTGTTTTTGCTTAGTCATATTTTTACATAATATCTTTGACTTCTTTTTGTTGATATAAAACCCTGCCAAATCTCCGAACTCTTTAATCTTCTCTATCACTTTTGGCATATTCTCCATTGGATCTTCCACAATTAACATTATGTCGTCCGCAAATGCTCTAATTTTATAAGTAAAGTCCTTTATTTTTATTCCGCGGATTTCTTCATCTTGTCGTATTTGTATCATCAAAATCTCCAGTACCAAAATGAATAGCAGCGGAGACAACGGGCAACCTTGTCTTGTTCCTTTACTTATAGTCAATTTCTTGGTAGTCTCGTCATTGACCACAATTGCTGCATTCTGGTCTCTATAAATTTCTTTAACTGCTCTTATGAATTTTTCTCCCATTTGTAGCTTTTCCATAGTGGCAAACATAAAGTCCCAGTTCAAGTTGTCAAACGCTTTCTCTGCATCAACAAAGAAGAAACCAACCTCTTTGTCACAACGCTTATCATAATACTCAATAGCATTAATCACTGTCCTTAAATTGTCTCTGATTTGTCGACCAGGTAAAAAACCTGCTTGTTCCTCCTCAATAATTTCCGAAAGCCACCCCTTCACTCTCTCTGCCAGTATCTTCGCAAAGATTTTGTAGTCATTGTTAAGTAAGGATATAGGCCTGTAATTTTTCACATTAGTCAGATCTTGGCCCTCTTTAGGGATCAGTGAAATGTTGGCTTCCTTCCAGGTATCTGGAATCTGTTGATCCTTTAATACTCCATTGATCACTTCTTTTAGGAATGGTACCAGTTCATTGGCCATTGTCTTGTAAAATTTAGCTGTAAGTCCATCTGGCCCTGGTGCCTTTCCCAAATTTGTTGATTGTATTGCCATTTTTATTTCCTCATCCGTTACTTCGTTGTTCAGTCTGTCTCTCCACGCTTCCGAGATTACTGGGAGCTTCATTTTCTCCAAATATGTCGCTATTGATTCTTTATTGACCTCTTTCTTATTATACAATTTAGCATAAAATTTATAGAAGGCTCTACTAATGGATGTCTGTTCCAAATACGTTTTGTTATCTTCACATATTTTGTTTATTATTTTCTTTTCCTTTCTCTTTTTCAATTGCCATGCCAAATATTTCCCGGGTTTGTTTGCACCTTCAAACCCTTTTTGCTTCAGTCTTTTAAGATTCCACTCCAGTTCTTTATTGTTCATTGCTGTTAACTGTTCTTGTAATATTTTAATGTCCTGGTAAATTTTCTTTTTCCCCGGTCTCTTCTTTAACTGTATTTCTTTGGCTTTTATTTTTTCCATAATCTCCTGTCTCTTCTCCTCTTTCTTTTTTCTGGCTCTTCCATTTAAGTCCATTAGTATGCCCCTAATTACCACCTTGTAAGTGTCCCAAACCTTGTTGGTTGGTACTTCTTTATTCATGTTGTATTGTATGAAGAACTTTGTTTCTCTTCTAAGCATCTCCATATTCTCTCCCTCTTGAAGTAAATCCTCATTTATTCTCCATCCTTTCCTTTTGCTCCTTCTCCCCAGTTTCCACATAATTGGATTATGATCCGAGCCTACCATCGGCATTATTTCCACTTCCTTAGTCCATAACGCTAAGTCTTTTGAGGCCCAGATCATATCAATTCTCGATAATGTAAAGTGTCTTGCGGAGTAAAACGTAAATTGTCTACTTTTCGGATTTTGTCTTCTCCATACATCTTCTAAGGTTTCCTGTTGTATCAGTTCAAAAAACAACTTTGGTAGCAATCCTCTTTTCTTTTGTGCAGTTGATGATTTTTTGTCTAACTCCAAATTCGTCACTCCATTGAAGTCTCCAGCAAGTATTATCTGATCATATGAAAGTTCATCTAGTTGCTTCCTTAAGTCCTCAAAGAAGCTTTCTTTTGCTCCATAAGGTGCATAAATTCCAACTACCAGCACTTTCTTTAAATTCCATACGCATTCCACTGCTATAAATCTGGCTTCCACATCTTTCATTACAAACTTTGGCTGCAGCTCCTCTTTAATGTAAAGCACTACTCCTCTTTTTTTCTTATTAGAGGCCGCTGCAAAATCATTGCCCAATTTTTTTGATTTTAGATACTTTACATCTTGTTTTCGAATGTTTGCAAACATACAATATCACATTTTTGTTTTAATAGCCAGTGAAAAATGCTTTTTCTCTTGTTCGGTGAATTAAGTCCATTTACATTCCAAGATATAACTTTACACTCCATAATCATAATCTTGTTGCTGGTAAGTCCTTTTCATTGTCTCTTATAAATCGCTCCATCTCTCGTTCCGATCTGATGCGTCTTTTGGCCCCTCCAAATTCAAAGGACACTCCCTCTGGTAGTTCCCATCTGTACCTGATTTTCATGTCCTTCAAAATCTGAATCAGCGCCTTATATTTTTTCCGGTCCAATAACACCGATCTGGGTATTTCCTTCATAATGATAATCGTCTTGCCGTCGATCTCCAATGGATCTTGAAACTGTTTAGTCACAATCTTCTCTTTCATATTTCGGGTCGTAAATTGCACAATCACATCTCTTGGTAGTTTCCTCTGGGTCGCAATTCTTGAGTTTACACGATATACCACGTCCAGGATAGCCACAACTTCCTCCTCCTCCTTCCCCAGGTATTCAGCTAACACCTCCGTCATCTGTTCTTGCGCTGTTTTTCCTTCCACTTCCGGCAAACCGCGAAATCTTAGCTGCTTCTCCATGTGTTTGCTTTCCGCAACCGCCATTCTCCCCTTCATCAGCCTCATCTCTGTTTGTTGCGTGTCAGTTAAATTCTCCACCGCGCCGACTTGAAGGTATTCTCTATCTCTACCACAACCATGGGCAGAATTTGCCTGCAAGTCTACAAAGTAATACCATATTCCCAGAGAGCATAAATGGACAGGAGAGAAGTAATATGCCCATATTGCTGGTTTTGATTTTAATGTAATTTAAATGTATTTATATGTTTTATCTGTGTATGATTATATTGCTGTGACCCACCCTGAGTCCGCTTGCAGGGAGACCAGGCTATAAATCAAATAAATAAATCATAATAAAGTACACTATTCTAAGATCTTTGACTTCAATGGATTTAGAAGAGTGTAACTTTGCTTAAGTTTGCAATGACAGTATCTCATGTCCTGGCAAGAGCAATTATTGAAGTAGCAAATCAACCCTTAATAAACATTCCATAACAGGAAAGGTTCGAGCTCTTTACTGACATCCATTTTGTGGCATCAAAATGGCACTCAATCGGATAGCTGCTGATTTACTTACGTTAATAGTCTAGCATTCTAAGGCCATAGTGGTAATTCAGCTCCTATGTAGAAGTAATTCCATTGCAGAGCAGAAATCTGATTTTTTTTCCTTCTCATATCCCAATCAATAGGCATCTTAAACTAAATCTGGAAGCTTACTCTTTGCTCTGGTGAATAAACCTGAAAAAAATCCTAATCATCTTATGTCATGCTTCAATCATTTCTCTTCAAGGGATTTATTCTTATGCTACAGGAACAGTATGAGTGCCTGATGCCTCTACTGTTATGTGTGAATGGGATTAGTCTCTCATGCCCAAAAGGAAGACAAAAGCACCAGAACTAGATTAAACTAAGGCTTTATTGGTTTATTGATGGTTGAATGGCAGTAGGTACTGCTAACAGTACTACTAATACTGTGTTGTAATAGACACCCTAAGAGGCTACCTGATGAGTTCACCAGCATTTGGGCAACCCCACTCAGGCCTAGTCTTCCCAGAAAACAGATGCTGCCCATCAAGACTATTTTCCTAGCTCCATCAGCATAGGGTTGCCAAGCAAGCACTGGAGACTGGGGGTTAGGGGCATGGGGGTAGCCATTGGCAACGGAGTAAAGTCACTTCTGGGACAATCTGGAAATGATTTCATGCCTTTCTAGGAGAATCATAAAACCAGAGAGTTTCTGGTGATTCCTAGAGAGGACTGAGAAAGTGATATCATGCCCTTGGTCCAATGGCTGTTTTTATTTCTTTTTATTCTTCTTCTGCTGCTGCTTCTCTGAGCAGCAGTGGGAAATGGGAGTTGGGAATGGGGTATCCCTGCCCTCTGGCAGGGGGCCTAACAACCCTGCATCAGCATGATGATTCAGGAACTGACATCCACTGTTAAGGAAGCTCACTCCCTAGTCTCCTGAGCTCGTCAGCCTGAAGCATCTGATTTACTTCCCCCTATCTGAGTATATGTCAGAGTGCTTGACAATCTAAATAACAGAACACTAAGGGCCAAGCTACAAGTGACGAATGACACTTGAATGGCAAGTGGATTGAGTGGAGGGCAAGTGAACAGGAAGAAATACACTTGCCGTTCAAGTGTTATCCGTCACTTGTAGCTTGGCCCTAAGTCCACAGTAAGCTTGGTACCTTAGTTAGAGCTTTACCAGTCTACTCTGACAAGGCCTATTTAAATATTAGATAAAGATATTACAAGCACCATGTCAATACAGACCCATGGAAGGGACGTCACATCACAAAATTTTCTTAGCAGACTTTTAATTATTAAATAATAAAAACTACTCTCCCTAGATATTATGGAGCAGATGGATAATGACTATCTCATGGCCACTGCAGATAGTCTCCCCCACTCCAAATTTCATTAAGTGACCAGGCCTAAATGGGAAAAAGGATGGGGAAGTTCAGCTAGCAAAATGGTGGCACAGAGATACACAGGGCTTAAACATCTTATTATACCATTCCAATTGAAATGAGAAAGCTACCAACCCCTGATCCCCCCCCCCCGCCCAATACCGTCTCATAATGTGGGAACTGATCATCTTTTATATTTCCCACCTGACATAAAAGGAAGAAGAACAAGTTGCTCCCACTTGCTCTTTCCTTTTTGTCCCTAAGTTGAATACTGGAGGAAGAGCAGATGGCACCTCTCAAATGACCTTGTCACCAAATTTGGTCCTTAACCTTACTCTTATTGACCCCTCTTCTTGCAAGTACAATGTTCTTCTGTCCCTCAAAAAAACTTAATATAGTTTGATAACGTTTCATTGCTTTAATTTATGTAATGTTTTCTGAACTCCATTTAGTGGGGGTGGAAGAGTGGGAAGAGAGACAATAGTGATTAGATTAAACATAAATACAAGTATTGTTTTGGTATAACAAGAAGAGTTACAGAGCCAATTATAATAGAAATAGCTAACTTGTATAACATAGCAACATACTTTTATGGAGAAAATGGTGTTTCTTTTTTTTAATTATATTTTATTGTAATTATAACTTTTTTCATAATAAACAGGAAATAAAGAACAATAACATACATACAATCAATAAACATATAAACTTTTTCAATACACAGGTAACATGGAAACATAAGCCTCCAATTGACAATTGGCCGGTACCGGTCCGACAGTTGCCGGTAACTCGGTCCCACTATATAGCAAAAACAAAAGGGGGAATAAAGTTTTCACATCTCCTAAGTTCGGTAGCTGAGTTTCATTATGTTGAAGGTTTAATAGGTCACATAAGCCAAATTCATAGTTTTAAAAGAGACTGTTCTGTATTTATAGATAGGCCATAGAGAAGTAGAGGTCTTGTTTCACCCTGTTATTTGTCCATTTTTCCTCTTTAGTCATATACTCCAAAAGTGGAAGCCACTGTTCTATAAAGTAAGATTTATAATTTGGATTTTCCCTCTGTTTCAGTTGCTCAGTGATCTTCTGCATGATGAAATGATCCCAGATTCTAGATTTCCAACTATCTATTGAAGAGGCAGATTTTTGTTTCCATTGTGAAGTTATTGATAGTTTGGCTAGTGCCAAAAGTGAATAAATAAGGTTTAGGCTATTTGGTGGGATCCCTGGGTCCTCCCAATAGTTTAATAATATTATTTCGGGAGTCTTTGGGATCGAATGCCCTGTTATAACTTTGAGTTCTTCAATTATTTTATCCCAAAATGAGCTAACAAACTTGCAACTCCACCAACAATGCATGTATGTGCCGGGCTCCCCACATTGCTTCCAGCAGTTAGCCGGCTGAGACTGATTAATGTGGTGTAGCTTAACAGGGGTCATATACCAGTGGGAAATCATTTTTAGGGTTTGCATTTTTATATTTACAATATTTGTTCAAAAATTATGCGATTTCCAAATCATTTTCCATCTGTTGTTTGAAGTATCAAACTTGCATTCCTTGGACCACATTTTTTGATAGGACAGGATTTTGTGCTTCTGTTTGTTTTCTAACAGAATTGAGTAAATTTTAGATAATATACCCTTCTGACTCTCTGTAGTTTCTTTCAGGATCATTTCAAACTGTGTTAAGGACTTAGCCCGTGATTCCTTGATTTTTGGAGATTCAATAAAATGCTTAACCTGCATATATTCAAAGCATGGGGCATGTGTTGATGTATTACTTTCTAACTTTGCCTTATTTGAGAGCTTTCCTTTGTTGAGGATATCTATTATCCTTGATTTGTTGTTAAGCCTCCACCATTTGTATGGGATACTAAGATGGGATACTAAAGAGCATGCTAAGGTTATCCCAGATTTTTATATCACTTAGCAGGAAATTGTTATTTCTTATGTTAGATAAGTGTTCAGTGTTCTTATTCCACATGCACTCATTTATAAATCTTCCTTGCAAGTAGCTTTGTTCTATGTCCTTCCAGTCCGGTTTTGTACTATTATTAGTTATCACTACCAGATTTTTAAGGTGGGAGGCTTTGTAATAAGTTTTAAGATCTGGTGTTTCTTTTAACAGTCTTTCCTGCATAGATGTCATTGCCACAGACCACAGCACAAAAGATGGCTAATTTCTCTTTGATGATAACGTTGCATTGGATGAGATGTAAAACTATGCAGAATTGTGTCCTGTTTTAAAGAACCTACTACACGGCTAAACATTACTAAAATTTGGGCTTGTGTGGCCCTCTTAAATAAACACACAAAACCACCTCTAATAACAAAAGAGTTCATATAAGGAATTAATTACACCAAGCAGTTAGAATGACAGATGAAAAAATCTGAAGAAGTGTGGCATATGTGAGTTCTGATTCATATAATGTTCATAGCTCCAATAACTTCCATATCCTCTGTTCTGTTGCCCACCATGTACTCTTGTTGTGAGGTTCTGATGTTCACCATATCTATCTATCTCTTCAGGCTCTTTGGCAAGGGATGAATACATTGTGACAATGCACTGCTATTTTCCACAAGGTCATCCACTAACTTCCTGCTGAGAAGAGGTTTTTGAGGGGTTTTTTGACATTCACCTTTGCAAGATGATGTGAGGAGCACAGACATTTTTCTTTATGGTTTTTTACTTGAGCCATATGGAAGCTGAACTGTACCTGTCACAGGTTGTCAGATGTGTTGAGAGTACAACAATGTTAACCTCCAGAGGACGACACAGCACAAGTGCCAATGTTTGCTTGCTAGACTTTCTCATCAGCATTGTGTAGGATTCACAGCAATCATTTCCCTAGCGAGCGGAAAACTACATTCCAGTAGACAATATTTAATGGATCAATTACCTAGGCTTCTCATTTATGTCACATCCACCCTGGTTGTGAACATGACAGAGTGCTGAAAGGTTATTGCAATTTACACCCTGCCTTAAATGATTTTGAGAGTGTTCCCTTGGTCAGCTGCCCTTCATCATGCAGATTTATCATTTCTTGTTGCCTTGTGACTCAAAACTGTTCCAATTGTCTTCGAGGCTTCCATGTTCTCTCCTCCATAACTATTTCTGGCTGCAGGTTCAGTGTCTATTTCGGGCTGCAGGCTCATGCTCTTCTGTTAGATGAAAAAGTAGAGATGTAGCTGTACATGTCGATGCTTAGGAATCTGTATTAAGAATATTGTTTTGTGTTGTCATCAGCTTTCAAGAGTTAGGGGAGGCATTTGCTGCTGGGCTCTGTTGTTTGGCATTTGTTCTAAGAACAGTGAGCTAGCAACTTAATGTCTCAGAAGGATCATATATGGTGTTCCTTAGAATCTACACAAATGTAATTTTAGCAGTGCAAAAATTTAACTTTGATACTAAGAAAAATGTGGGGCAATAACCTACGCTGGAGCCACTACTTTTAGGAAGAGTCTTGGAAGAACTGAGTCGAAAATGGGGTGGAGAGAGGAGATGAAATCATTCACTTGAGGATTCTTAAGGAACTTAAATGCAAAATTGTTTATCTCCCAACAAGTATGCAATTTGTTACCCAAATTTTCTTCCTTCCCACAGGATTGGAAGGTAGCAAATTTGAACCATTTTTTTTAAAAAAGGGATCCAGATGAGAATCAGGAAATTACAGGTCTTTTTTGCCTAACATCTGTTCCAGGTAAATTTGGAAAAGTTGCAGATGACACTGAATTATTCAAGATGATAAGAACCAGAATGTATGAAGCACTTCAAAAGGATCTTTTCAAACTGGGCAAACAGGCAGTGACATAGTAAATGAGGCTAAGTAAATGCAAACTGGGGCAAAAAAGAAGCCTAAATTTAACTCTGTGCTGATGAGGTTTGAACGGGTAGTGACTGAACAGGCCAGAAATCTTGGGGTTGTGGCAAATAGTTTGAGGATTGATAATGTTACCTGTGTGCAACAGCGGTTTTTTAAAAAAAGGAAATTCAAGGCCAGGCATCATTAGGAAAAGAACTGAAAACAGAATAGCCAATATCATATTGTCCTTCTATAGATCTATGCTGCAGCTGCACTTGCAGTACCGTGTATGGTTCTAGATGCTTTATCTGTCTCTGAACAAGGAAAGCCTATTTTTTTTAATAATAGAGAAAAAATTACTAAAGGAAGGGGAACATGACAGAAGTTTTTAAAATTATGCATGGCATCAAGAATGTGATTAGAACAAATTTTTTAATCCCTCTTTCACACTACTTGATGTTGTAGCAATCCATTGGAATTGATGGTCATTATGTTCAGAAGAGAGAAAAGGAGGTACTTCTTTGCCCAAAGATACAACCCAGGAAGTTCTTAGTTTAAGTCTCTTTTTGGCAAACTACTTCCTCTCATCTTCAGACTTCCATTTCCAATTACAGCGACCTACTGTTACAGCTGTAAAAATTACAACAAGATATTGTATGTGAAGTTCTTTGAACACAACATTTTTAATAATTACTAGAGGCATGCCCACTCACACCACGTAACAGCGACAGGCATCATCCTTTTTTGCAAACTAGGCAAAATTGGATCTTTAACAAATGTCACTCCCCACCGTTCTCCCCAATATGGACCCAAAGTGGCTTAAATTGTTTTCCTCTCCTCCATTTTATCCTCACAACAACCCTGTTGGGCTAAGAGTGTGTGAGTGTCCCAAAGTCACCCAGCAACTTTCCAAGGCAGAGTGGGGATTTGAACCTGGAACAACCTGGGCCGTTTCCACACAGCTTACCTTGTTCCAGAGAACAGCGAAATCTCACACGAAATTGCGCGAGAAGACGCTGTTATCGCACGAAATCGTGTGATAGTATCTTCTCGCGTGATTTCATGTGAGATTTCGCTATTTCCCAGAACAAGGTAAGCCATGTGGAAATGGCCTTGATCTCAGTTCGACATTCAACCACTATACAACACTGGGCCAAGCTACAAGTGACGAATGACACTTGAACAGCAAGTATATTTCTCCCTGTTCACTTGCACTCCACTCAATCCACTTGCTGTTCAAGTGTCATTCATCACTTGTAGCTTGGCCCACTGGCTCTGATAGCTCAGGAAAGCTGCTAAATCCCCTTTTGTAAAGGAGGAGATGTGTTCCATCCTCTGTGACTGTGCTGCCTTTCCCCCCACTGTGGCTCACTTTGTTCTCCTGCACTCTGTTTGATCCTCACAACAATGACCTTGTGAGTTATGTTAGGCTGAGTGGGCATGACTGGCCGAAGGACACTCAGCAAGCTTCCATGGCAGACTGGGGATTCCAACCTGGGTCTCAGAGGGCCAAGCTACACATGACGAATGACACTTGAACGGCAAGTGGATTGAGTGGAGGGCAAGTGAACAGAGAGAAATATACTTGCTGTTCAAGTGTTATTCATCATGTGTAGCTTGGCCCTTAGACCCTAGTTAAGTACTCTAACCAGTATATCACACAGACTCTGACAGACCAGGCAAGATTTGAAATTTCTTTGGTTTTGTAACAGAATGGATATTTTTAATCTTTCCTGTCTGTGCTGCCTGCAGCAAGTAAACCGTTACTTTTATTCCAAATAGTAGAGTGGTGTTCTGGAACTAACCTGTGCCAGGACGTTCTGATTCCCTTCATTCACCAAGTCCCATCATCATCCTGAAGCTGGTGGCCAATTTTATGAATCTTATTTTCATTTTCTGATGATTTATGCCTGCTACAAAAAAAAAAAAAGCTTCCAGCATAAAGAGCCTAGGGGTGTGGGGTTTCTTGAGATAAAGTGGACCAGGATGTTCAAGGTGCCTTCATTTTTGCACTGTAATGCCTAAAACCTTCCTAAAACTGGTGACCAATTTTTAGGCTCCAAGATTTGCTTTCTGATAGTTGCCTATCAGGAAAGGAGGGAGGGAGGGAGAGATGGACACATACATCCTTTAGATATATTGTGTCATTCCAGAGATTTTACCCTCTGCGGTGCTTTTATCCAATGTCAGAAGCTTTCCCCTGACTCAACAAGGTCTGAGAGAGTGGACTCCTTGGGTTGGAGGAAAGCATAACTGCTAGCAGAATGGCTCCATAGGATCCAGTCTATTATCTCATAAGGCAGCAGGTCTGATTAGAAATCAGATACTGGCTAGGGTCCAACAAAGGTCTAACATTATTAAGTCTATTGATTTCAATTGGCTTATGTACACTTACGTCTATGTTGGATTTTAGCCACATACTCTGATTTCATCATCAGTTTCCCAGAAATGTTGGTTGCCTCTAAGAAAGCTAGTGGGAAGTGACACTGAAGTTTAGTGTCACTGTATTTATTGTTGTTATGCTCATTCCTAGGGCTAGAACAATACAAAAAGTTCCTTAGGACAGCAGCTCTTATCTTATTCAGCATTACCCAACATGATTGCTTTCAATTAAAATGGTTCCATACCTATCTTAGGAGTCCATCTTGCCTCAGCATACTGCTGCCTTGGCACTTTAGAAGCATAATGGTGGATCTTTCCCCTTCTCTTTCTATAAATGTAACATGGGAAGTCTAAGAAGAAGCAATTTCTGATGTTTCCCTTTAAAACGCAGTACTAAATCTGCACCAAAATTTTAATGGGTTTACATTTTGTGTCTGTTTTTGATCTATAGTCTTATTCCAAAATTGGATTCAGTAGGATCCACTTCCAAATTCATCCATCACATGGCAGCCTTCATTTGACATTGGAGTGCCAGCCCCTGGCTGGCAATCCTTGGGAAATTGCGGGGGAAGATACTTATGCAAATATGGCCCTCTGCCACCACATGCCACTTCTGGTTGCATAACTGGAAGTGAATTCACCTTGTCATGGATGCTCTAGGATTCCCCCAAAACTCTATGGTAAAACCCACAGAGTTTCAAGGGAATTTTAGAGCATGTAGAACTGATACCATATTCTCATGGGATGCTGTTTTGGCCCTCCCATTTTCTCTGCCTCCCTATTGAGCAGACTGAGGCCAGGCTGGGAGGTTACCCATCAAAGCAGACAATCTGGCTTAGTTTAACCTGAGTTCAAGCTGTTGTGTGATCAGAAATACAATCCTAAGCAGTGTTATGCACTTCTAAGTTTGTTGAAAGCAAGGTGTAACTCTGTTTGGGATAGTACTGTAGGAAATTTCTGAGGACTTTCTTTTAGGCTATCTAGGACAATTCCCGAGGTGGGGGAGGGGGTTCAGGTCACTAAGTTGCCTTTGAGTTTCACCAAAGTCTGTGTGAAAAACTACAGAGAAATGTTTTTCCAGTCTATATTCATTGTTCTGGTAGTTAGAATCAGTCTACATCAAGCAAAGTCTGATAGAATATACTTGGAACAGCTGGCGGGATGAATATATAGCCCTACCTTAAAAGTTGAAATCCCAACCCTTGTTTATTTCTGGGGAAAGGATGGGATGAGATTCTTTCAGAATAAATTGTCTGAGAACATTCAGTTTTATTTTACACAGGACTTGCGGCCTGCTGGATTGGTCTGGTGGATAATATGCATAGAATCACATGCTTCACTGTGCACTTAGGAATTAGGAATGTTACAAAATTTCATGACAGCTCTGGGGTATGATGCAACCAGCTTTTCAACTCATGAAAAATGGACAAAGTGGTCCCCTTTGACCATCAAAAAGACTATACCGAGCATCATGGGACCTGTATGGACAAAAGTCATGTGGGATGGAAAGTGTAATGAGGAAGGGAATTGGATAAGATTGAGTGAAAAATCTGGCTGGATCAAACCTCTTGTTTCATTTTGAAAGTTCAGGTTTATTTTATGGTTTCTCCATATTCAAAGTGAAACTACAATTATCCTTTTCCCTGACCATTTTAATGAAATGCAATATAAATATTGCAGTTAAAACTCTTGTCGATGTTCATATCAATTGCATAAAAATAAATAAAAAGAGATAAAAAGGTTGTTCGAGATTTTCTATTCCTTGAATAAATCATCAACCAAAATGGAGACTGCAATGAAGAAATCAGAAGAAGATTGAGACTTGGAAGAGCTAGAAAAGAGGGAGCTAGAAAAGATCCTTAAAGATAAAGTTGTGTCTCTGGGAGCCAAGATCAAGGTAATCCAAACTATGGTATTCCCCATTACTATAAGTGGAAGTGAAAGTTGGACGGTGAAGAAAGCAGACAGGAAGAAAATTTATTCATTTGAAATGTTGTGCTGGAGGAGAATTTTCTGGATACCATGGATGGCCAAAAAGACAAATAAGCGGGTTCAAAATCAAATCAAGCCTGAATTCTCCTTAAAAGCTAAAATGACAAAACTGAAGCTATCATACTTTGGTCACATCATGAGAAGACAAGATTCTCTAGAAAATTCTGTAATGCTATGAAAAGTGGGAGGCAATAGGAAAAGAGGAGGTCATAAAAAGAGATGGCTTGACTGAATAAAAGAAGCCACATCCTGCAGTTTGCTGGATCTGAATGCCTCCTCAGGGGCGGGAACACATCTCACCAATGAAACACCAAGTACAATCCTCTCAATAAGACAAACATGAAAGATTAATGAGCAAAGACAAAATGGCAGATTGCTGGATCTGAGCAAGTCTTTAATGATTGGACGTTTTGGAGATCTTTCATTCATAGGGTCGCCATAGGTCAGAGGCAACTTGACGGCACATAACACACACACACAGGTAAAAAGGTATAAAGTAGATAAATGGAATATAAATGGTGTACAGTGTAAGAATAATACAAATGGCCTAAACTTGCATGAAAGAAACAAATGAAAAGGAAATTTGCTGAAGGAAATTAGCAACATGAAAATGGACTTCCTGACCATGCATGAAAATGGAATGTACATTTGTACATTCCTGCTAAGGACAGATGCATAGATAGAAGCCTGTAGAACTGCCTCAGAGTTCTTCTTTAAATGAAATGTTGAGGTGAATGTGAAGGGTTTTTGTAATCCTGAGAAGAAAAGCACTTCTTCAGGAGCTGTAAATTTTTCAGTGGGTTAAGGATCACAAGTCCATAGTCATCACCATTTGCTGTGATGAATGCTTCATATTATGTTTTATCTCATATTTGTATGGGTTTTAAGCATATGATATTTATATATACAGAGAATAATCCGAATCCTACTCAGATCCATTGCTCTTGCCAGTTGCTGGTCTTTCCACAGTTCAGTAAGGTGTTTCTGCTTCTTCTGTTCTTATCCTGGAAGCTCAGCCAGATTACAGCTAACAAATGGGATGATGTGGGCTAACCGAGACAGCTTACAATGCATGGCTCTTTCTGAGTGCCATAACTCAACCTCAATTCTCCTTCGACATTTCTATTGTGCTTTCAATTTCTTTCAAAATGAATTTCTTTCCTTCACGCTTTAAGCAATCTCTTTGGCTAAACCACTACTCTGGTTTTCTTTCCACACTATTCCATTATGTCTGGACTTCGACACTATAGTCACTAATAAAGATGGCAGGGTTTTACTGTGCCATCTGCAGAACTATTTTTTTTAAAAAAAACACTTCCAGAAGGGATCTGCATGAAGCAGATGTGCCTGAAATTGTTCTGTAATCATGTTGGGTTTTGCCTGCAAAACGTAGGGATAACTGCTAAACTCACATTACCATTGAGGAAGGAAGGAAGGATACTGTCAGTGACAGTTGTGGAATGCAGCATTTCTAAATTAGAATCAGTTCAAACAAATTAGTTGCCCATCTCTATGCCTAAGCTCTCTGTAGATGATACACTTGTGCTTGGTGATGTTGGTTGGCAGAAGATCAGCATGCTCATTGATTCATTCAGCCACCATGGACTGGAGGGCACATCTGCATAGTGACTTCTATGCATAGCCCCAGTGCATGTCAGCTCTAACCATGCAATCCGTTGTTTCCCGGTATAAATCATGCTGTTGGAGCCTACAGGCCCAACAGATGGTACAAAAGTGCCATGTGAATATATCAGAAGTTGAGCATGCTGATTAAATTTATTTCTTTACTATATTTCTATTCCACTTTTCTCTCCAAAGAGGCTAAAAATGAAGAAAGAATGAGTACAACAAAATAAAGAGTATGGAGGCCAAGCAAATGTTCGCCCTCCGCTACCTGATCTTTTGCCCAACTCTAGGCTCTGGCCCTTTGGTGTGAACCCCTGAGCATGTCCAGGCTTTAAATGGCTACGTGCAGAGAGGAGAACAAACTCACAGAGATATTACTCAGCTATTGCTAACTATCAGGATCTTCCCCAAAAAGGGACTCTTGCTTTTATTCAATTCTTCTATTCTCTTCCATTCAAGTGACAGGTAAATACGGTGGCTGACCGTGCATTCTTTCTGAGCATTTGGCTCAGAAATAAGGTGGAAATGAAATTATTTTAATTTCTCTTTGCCAAATTTCTCCATTTCTATTCCTCTCTTTAGGAGTCTGAGTCAGTTTCAAATCAATTCCTCATTCATGAACAGGGAGATTTGATTTAGATCTCAAAGAAGTAACGTATTTATTTATTTATATTAAACACAAGCCAGGACTTGTTTGAATGTATCCTTGTTGTATCAGAATATTTTTTACAATTTGTGGCACAACAACAGGTGAGGAAATCTACACTATCACATGATTTTAAAAAACTCTCAAAAATAAATTAGTGAGAAATCAAAGAGAATTCCTCTTCTGAAAGAGGAAAAGAGAATAAGAGGAGCCAATTGGTCTACCTAAAAAGAGAATTTTGGAAAAAGAATTCCATCCCTCATAACAACCATACTCAGAAATTAACTCCTCTTTCAAACTCAACCAGTCTAGCCACACACCCTGATTCAAATGGTAGCCATTTAAAATAAATTTTAATCTTTTAAATGTTTTAAATTAAGTCTATATGTTTTTGTCTAAACTACTCTAGGTCCTGTTGGGACAAAGATGAGTTAGATATTTTTAAAATGAACATGATGAACATACATGTCAGTGCCACTCAACATTCAAAACATCAGAAATTACAATGGACATACCAGCCAAGGAAGAATCACATGTTCTTAATGCTAAACAAATGCCATTTAAGAGCTGGGGGAAATGTAATAATTCCACAATGGAAGCATTTCATTTATGAAGATAGATGGATAGTGTATTTGTTGCATGAATAAACAATTGTCTTAAATGGTATTTAACGATTCCTTTTATTACTCATTTTCATGTATGTCAGGCTACATAGCTTCAAATGAATTGGTCTTTGAGATGGATAAGGTGTATGGCTGTACAGGCAAAGTAATTAACAAAGCTATCCACTTTTATGGATTTCAGGTGGAATTGAGAATAACTTGACTTAGTATTCCACAATTGAGTATGTTACTCCTTCTATCACATGCCCTGAAAGTTGTGTGTGCGCGCGCGCGTGTGTGGGGGGGACATTTAGGTTGGATCTAGCCAACTTTTCAGCTGGTGAAAAAGGAATGAGGAGTCCTTCTTGGCCACCAAAAAATTCTGTGTTGCGGGATCATGGGATCTGCATGGATCAAAGTCATGTGGAATTGGAACTGCATTAAACAGGGGAACTGGGTAGGATAGAGTCAGCAAGACTATTTTGTATGTAATAACAGCAGCAATAACTAGTGCTTGCTTAGCTGTGGATATCCTTCTGACTTAGGATTTATGATCATATACTTACAATACTACAGAATGTTTTTAAAGATATGGAAAATAAGATGTACACAAATGAAATAAATACATTTTAAACGTTAATTAAAGGATAAAAAGGATTAAAGGAACTGGAGCAAACAACTAGAGAGCAGCTAAAGTGAGAAACTGAAATGAGGAAAAGAGGGAGACGCCTGCTGTTGCGGACAGGATATATGTGGAATTGAACTGAAAAGAATAATCATGCAGAAATCTAGATTCTGGAACTGGAAAAATGACCATGCAGAATCTCTTTACAATGATGGAAATGTCATGTTTGATTCCAATATCAACATTTCGACATTCCTCTCCCCAAGTTTGACTGTGATCTTTCTTCTTACTTATGGACCATCTGGTCTGGTGGCATTGGTGTGTGTACAAAGCGACTGCTGCCATTTGTCACATGCATCCCCCCTCTCCTGCTGCACCCCATCCATGAAATTCTTTCCCTCTGGATACTTATTTGGCCTCTTCTCTTACCTCTATTGAAGACATCTCCTACAATGTCTCTTGTATGTCCACCTTAATTTTTGTCTTTGCTGCCTTCTTTCTTTTTCTCTTTCTATATATTCTCTCTGTCATACCCATTATTATTACTTTCCTCTCATTCCTTCCCTGGGTATTCAGTTCTTGGTTAGTTTGCAAGTGTGCTTTCCCTCTTAAGTAATGCAAAGACAACAACAGCAACAACAAACTTTTATGTAGTGCCTTGGAAAGTTCGCATCACAGTAATCTTTACAACCTATGCAGTAAGCTAAAACAAAAAATTAAGAGACCAGCTTGTTCAGCATAAAGGTCCGTCTAGCCTAGCATCTTGTTCTCTGCAGCAGCAATCAGATGCTTCCAAGAAGCCTACCAACAGAGCATGAAATCAATAGCACCCTCCTACTGTTATCCCACTCCCCAAACAACTGGTGGTTTACATTACAATCCTAAGCACCCTTCTAAGTCCATTGAAGTCAATGGGCTTACAAGGGTGCAGCTCTGCATAAGCTTGCATGTAGTGACATACTGGCACTATACTTGGAGATTCCATCTAGTTATCATGGACAATGTCCTTGATAGCGCTATTATCATCTCCATATTGCACATGTAAGAGAAACAGATGGTGGCTTCTTTACCTAATAAGTTCCTAGCAGAGGCAAGAATTATAGTGGAGTCTTCCTGGGTTATAGTGCAATCTGTTCACCACTTTGTTGTACTAGCCCTTAACATATAGTATCTCGTTCCTTCCGGGCACTTCAAAAGAATGGACTGTAGTGGAAATGTTGTCTGTGTAAATGGGAACATTCCTGGATCCACGTGATCTATTTGCCATAAATTACCAGCAACTGTTATAATTAGGAGACACTTACAGCTAGCAGAGCCATTCCAAGTCATCCTTCAAAATCTCTTGGGTTTAGAAGAGTGTAACTCTGTTTAGGATTGCATGGTAAATATATATTTTATGTTAGCTATTTCTTCATCTGTTATCATTGAACTTCTCTGATTCCAACTCTTCATGTGTGTGCTTCATGACCAGTGAATCTTCAGACAAAACTGGACTTTTATTCAGGTTATTTAAAATTCATAGAGCAATCCTCAGTGAACTTATGCTCTTCTGAGGCCATTGCTGTCAATGAACTTAGAAGGATGCGACTCGGCATCTAATTGCACAGTTAATGACCTAAACACTTAATGTATTGCGGATGCCCCTACTTTTCTATTTCTAAACATTCATTTATTCTTCTGCTGGGATCCCTCAATAAACACAGGATTAAAAGAATGTAGTCTGTGATGATATTCATGTGACTATGCCACTCTGAATCCTAGCAGAATCTCAAAAATAATAATGGAAATTCCTGCACAACAATGGTGTGGATTAAAAAGTTTTGGCTGAATCGGTTGCTCATTAGGTGCACCCATATCTCTTCAAGCACTTAAAATTAATAGAAAACCAGCTCTGCCTAATTCATTAACCATGGTGCTAATAAAAGAAATACCCAGAATTACACAAAACAGTTAGCTTAAAAGTATTTTCACTTGAATATTGTCAAGTAGGACCCCAATGTAGCATTACACATCAAAATGTTTTTGTTTTAAAAGTGAGATTTCTTATATTCAACCATGGCCCATATGTATATATAAATGCTCACAGATATTAACTCTTGAAGTAATGGAATTATTGCCATTTATATTTAACTAAAGACACCAATAGTCCATGGAGGAGCAAAGAGGGATGAGTCACAGACCTTTTCCTGATTCACCACAACCATTCTCCAAGTGAAATTGGCCTGACCCAAGTTGTTGCTTCATGTACTACAACTCAGCTTGAAGGGTGCCTGCTTATGGCAGGCAATCTCTTGTCAATTCACGCCTCTGCTTGATGATTGCCACCTGATCAGTGGGAGGAGGCAGGCCAATGGGGGGGGGGGGCTGTGTCCCTCGTCCCTGACTGATGTAATCACTTCCAGCATGACCTGAAAGTGACAGGTCATGTGAAACTGGCCAAAAAAATAGCATCATTGTGTGGTGATAAGAGGGGGTGCTGCCCTTGAGTAAGTTCCCACTCCCCACTCCCTCCAATTGCGAGGTATCCCAACTTACAACAGCAATTACCTCAGACATTTTCTTCCTATATTTCCTGGTATGTCATCCATCACTTAGGGCCAAGCTACACATGACGAATGACACTTGAACGGCAAGTGGATTGAGTAGAGGGCAAGTGAACAGGGAGAAATACACTTGCTGTTCAAGTGTCATTCGTCATGTGTAGCTTGGCCCTGAGACTTTTGTTGAGAGTAAGGCAAGGAATGTGGGTCTCTGTGGTCTGTCCAGACATTTAGCAAAAATGGGAGGGTTACTGAGCTACTTGCACATCACCAGTGATTTCACAGAATCACAGAGTTGGAAGGGGTCATACAGACCTTCTAGTCCAACCCCCTGCCCAATGCAGAATGAGCCTAAAACATCTCTGACAAATATTCATCCACTTGAAAACTGCCAGTGAAAGAGAGCTCACCACTAGGGATGGGCACGAACAGCAATACCAACAAAAAAAAGCCACGAACAGCTCAATCTGCTGTTTGCGAACAAGCTGTTCATGAGGTCCCATTCTAAATGAACAGGTGGTTGTTGCAAGCATTGTTCATTGCTATTCGTTGCTGTTCATCAAGCCAGACAGTCTGGCACCTGCAATCAATTCCCTTGGCAACTTAGGCAAGGATTGTCTGAACTCTGTCTGAACTCCTGCTGTTGCCGTGGAAACCCCGATCTAAGCCCAATTTAGCTTGATAGGCAGGTCTTCCTTTCAAGTGTGGAGCTCCAAATTTGTTAAAAGGGAGCAAAGAGCAGGGGGGAGGGGGGCTCCCAGCTCTGGCTTAGTTTGCAGACAGTTGAGAGGGAGATAGTTGCTGTTGGCATTTTGATAGAGAGAATGCATTGGAGCTTGAATTTTCTTTGTCTGTGGTGGGATAGGGATCTACCCCTTCACGTTCCAGGGCTGCTGCCAGGCTCTAGACCAAGCTCTTATTTATTATTGGTACCTTTCCTGCTGCCTGCTCAGGTAAGGTTTCTGGAAATGGTGCAGTAGGGATCTACCTCTTCAAGTTCCAGGGCTGCTGCCAGGCTCTGGGCCAAGCTATTATTGATTATTTATACCTTTCCTGGTGCCTGTTCAGATTTCTGGGAGTGGTGCAGTAGGGATCTTGACTTGGATGATGGCTGGAGGAGAGCCTGCTGGCCCCCACGAACAGCCAATCATGAACATGTTCATGAACAGGGCCATGTTTGTGGTTGTTCGTGAGTCCCTGTTCATGGATGGCAATGAACAACGAACATCATGTTTG
Organism: Eublepharis macularius; assembly: GCF_028583425.1. Classification (NCBI taxonomy): domain Eukaryota; kingdom Metazoa; phylum Chordata; class Lepidosauria; order Squamata; family Eublepharidae; genus Eublepharis; species Eublepharis macularius. The sequence continues at coordinate 118,895,705 of NC_072796.1, read as the reverse complement.
GTTTTTTTTTTCTGTTTGTGCCCATCTCTACTCACTACCTCCCTAGGCAGCTGATTCCACCTTTGAACTACTCTGACCATGAAAAAGTTTTTCCTAATATCCAGCCGGTACCTTTCTGCATGTAATTTAAGCCCATTGCTTCGAGTCCTATCCTCTGCTGTCAACTGGAGCAGCTCCTTGCCCTCCTCCAAATGACAGCCTTTCAAATATTTCAAGAGAGCAATCATGTCCTCCCTCAATCTCCTCTTCTCCAAATGAAACATTCCCAAGGACCTCAGCCTTTCCTCGTAGGGCTCAGTCTCTAGACCAGTGACAAGTTGGGGGTGCCTAGCTCAATTTAACTGATTACATATGTGGTGGGCCCAAAGTGGCTCACAACAGTATATAATTAAAACAAGCAATAATTGAAATCATCAAAATAGAGTTAATAAACAAAGGAAACAAAGCAAACCTAAATCACATCCTGGGCAGGTTCTAAATCCAGTGGCCATCTCATTCAATGGTCACAGTACAAAAGACCAAGAGCCCTTTGGCTCACATCAAAATCCTCTGGCCATATGAACTTTACATGTGCTAACAGGAAGGAGACAGAAGTTTAGCTCAACCCATTGAAGCCAGTGAAGGCTGTCTCCTAGTCATTACAATGCTTAATATAGAATAATCGACTGTTTTTGTTGTGATAAGTCACAATATTTTATTTTTCCTGTCGCATTATGGCCTCTTTGTGTTTTGTAAACATGATAGATGTCATGTACAGTAAATTTGTTCAGGACATCATCAAAGTAAAAGAAAAGTCAATTACAAGCTATGTGCTGTTTTGCTAATGAAAACTTATCTCTTTGATTCCCACAAGGCAGCTGGAATGCAAGCAATTAATTCAGAAAGAGAATTACATTTTGGGGCGAGAATGCAATGTGAAAGATGTACATGGACACATATATGTCTAAATGCTAATGAAAATGCGTACTTCTCTTTTGTATATATTGAACTCAATTTATTTATTGAATCTCAGTGTATCTAATTCTCAAAGCAGTATTATTCCAGGCATTCATGAAGTACGCAGTCTTGAAAGAAACAGAAGTATTTCTTTTTTGTTTGCTTCAAAAAAGGGAAGCAAAATCGAATTTGCAAGTGAATTTCAGCCATTGAGCCTAAATTTATAGCAATAGCTGTGTTTTTTTCCCATTTACAGCTGACACCATTCATTGTTTCTCCTTCACTGTGAAATGTGACAATGGCAGATTTGAAATAGAAATTTATAGCTTCACAAATATGTATTGTTTGTGTGTTGATTCAAATGGTATTTTACTGTGTGTGCAAACAGCGGATGTCTATTCAAATGTCCAGTATGAAAACAAGTGCAGTGAACTTGTAGTCAGATCTCAGAAGCTAACTTGGGTGGACTCGAGTTACTTCTTGAATGGGATACCATCAAGGAAGTCCAGGGTTGCAGAGGCAGGCAATGGCAAACCACCTCTGATCATCTCTTCCCTTGAAATCCCTTTGGGGGGGGGTGACCATAGGTTAGCTGTAACTTGATGGCACTTTACACATTTGCCCAATTTATCCTCCAGAGCAAAGTTGGAGTTATTATAGTGACCTACTTGACAAGCAGAGAATTGCAATTCACTCCCTCATTGATGTTGGTGATGTTACTCAAATTAGTACCCGTGAAGGGCCTGTAATGCTCAGAGAGTCATATTTGAAAGTTAGACCAAATGTGCATCACTGGGGCAATGAATTACTTAAAGGCTGACTGTCTGGTGTACAGTCAGATCCCAGCCAGGAGCAGCACTCTGAAAGAACGAGCATGAACATCTTGGAAAAAGAAAAATCTTTATTCCCCAGCAACGTACAGAATGGAAAATGGAATGGCAGAGATAGAAAAATGGAATGGCATTGCCGTAAAACAGTTGCAAATAATGGAACAAAAAGACTTTTTCACAAGGCTTAAAACCTTTTCCACAAGGTTTGATGAAGTAAAACCTGGAGGAAAAGACTAGCTACAAGTGAAGGATGCTGGTGGCACTCGGAGAAATCAAGGGAGAAAGGAAAAACATATGAGCCTGATCCCAAAGAGAGAAGGTGGCCGAGGGTCCAGTCTGGGGAGGGTGGCAAAGGGTAGATTTGGGAATTGGGGCAACCACCGGGATGGGGCAGAAGGCTCAGGAAGCAGGACCAGCTACCAGTTTGGGGAGGCTTGGAGGTTGTTTTTATGTACCTCAAGCCTGGTGCCTGTCAATGGGGTCACTGGCTTAATTTAGAGGGAGGATTAGATTCTCCATAGGATTAGATCTAAAGTTTCAACCCTTAAGTTTTATTGGAAAGTTGGAAAACTATTAATCCATGAGAGGCTGGAATGTGTGTGACTGCATGAAGCATGGCATCCAACAGGTACAGGATCTCCACTCCATTAGGTGATGAGGTTTTGTATTGCCTTTGGGACAAACAGGCACTTAGGAAGTCACTTGATTGTGTCAGGCTAGAGGCTGAGAGTCTTTGACATGCTCAGATGGCATTATTTTTTATCCAACAAAACCTGTGTGACGGAGTTAGGCCAAATTTGGATGAGTTCCAGAAGCTTGATGAAGGCTTGAATAGTTAGTGCAGGCAATTGCGAGGGGGGCGGGTTTCCTGCCCAGGAGAGCCCTAGAGAAACTTGATGCTCTGCCTGGGATCCTGAGTAGACATGGGCACGAACAGCAATACGAACAGAAAAAAACAACAAACAGCCTAATCTGCTGCTCTCAAACAAGCTGTTTGTGAGGCCCCATCCTAAATGAACAGGTGGTCCTTGCATGGCTTGTTCATTGCCTTTGGCAGCTGTTTGGCAAGCCAGACAGTCTGGCACCTGCTGCAATCAATCCCCTTGGCAACCGGAGGGAGGGAGGGACTGAACTCTGTCTGAACTCCTTCTGGCTTTCCTTCTGGCTTTAACCCTTCAAAGTACTACTAGCACAGAGTCCCATTTTTGCCACTGTGAACAGAAAATGACAGCCAACGGGGAGACCCGTGGATCATGCCTTTCTCGGGTGCAATCTCTCTGAAACTTGGGGGGGGGGGTCTTCAGAGGACAGTGAGGACTATGTCCTCTGCAAATTTGGTGGGTATTGGACATTGGGAAGGTCACTTTTGTAACCCCTCAAACTTGCTGCCAGCAGACACTGCTGTTTTTGCCAGTTCAGGGCCCTTTAAACTATCAGCTGGCAGGCAGCAGGGGGGAATACCTCCCTGCCACCTGCCAGATGATAGTTTAAAGGGATCTTTAAAGGGCCAGGTAAGTGGGTTTGAGGGAAGGGGGCTAAGTGGGGGGTGGGGGTGGTTCTGGCCCCCACAAACAACAAACAATGAACATGTCCAGGAACAGTTCATGTTCATCCATGTTCATTGTTCATTGTTCATGAATGGTACCGAACGATGAACAGGGTGTTCAGGGTTTTTTTTTCTTCCATTTGTGCCCATGTCTAATCCTGAGTCAGATAGCAAACTTGGATTTTTAATGCAAGCTCCTAGTACGTAGCCAGGAGTTCCAGGGGTGCATGAATTTGAGGGTCCCTGGTGGAAGGGGGTTCTCCATGCAATAGCGTAGCAATATATACTGTTTGCTTTTTGCATCTGTTCATTTGGCAGCATCTTTCATATTGGCAGTCTTCAGGGAGCGGATGAACAAATACTTGTCGGCGATGCTTCAGGCTGTTCCTGAATTAAGCAGGGGGTTGGACTAGGTGGTCTGTAACTCTATGATTCTATGATTCCAACTCTATAATTCTATGATTCTATGATTCTAAACCAGCCTTTCTGCCCCAAAATGCCTGGCGGGTGGACCAGGAGAAGGTATGCATTTGTATGCAAGTATACACCTGCACCCATTTATCACCAAATGCATACTAAAATCTGTAAAACAAAGTAGTGGTTTTCTTGATACCCACACTGAATGTATCTTTTTATCCCACCCATGCCCCTCTCCTCCGGCTGGTTCTTTGTTCCAGGAGGAAGGTGGTTCTCAAAAGTAGAGGGCTTAAGGTTCTAGCCTCTATGACCACCTGTACTGATAATAATGAAAATAATAATAATGATCCACATGGGAGTATATTCTGAATCAATGGACTTGGTGCTGACCCAAAGGATATGGGATATCTATCTGCGACGAATTACAGCACCAAAAAATGAACCAAAGAACAAATATATCAGGTAACATGGTGGACTCAAATCTGGAACCTAGGGCAAACATTTCCATTTCTGGATCCTTGTTCTGTGGTCACAAGAGCTTACTATTTTCATTCTCTTTGGTGCTCCAACACCCTCCTCAAGCAGGCCAGCAGAGGAAGCAAACTCGCCTTGGAGGGATTCTAGTCCAGAAGAGTCCAATAAAGCCTCAGTATAAAACTGCTGCCTCCAGACTGGAACTTTCAGTCAGACTAAATGTCTGTAGTCTGAAGACTCCATTGAGCTTAGTTCAAGATAGCTGTCTATTTTGACCTCAGGTATTGTCTCTGCCTCTGGATTGCCTTATAACCTGTGACTAGGAATCCCAGACCCCTGGTGGAGGTGGGGGAGCCCCCCCCCACGCTCCCCCACCCCGTCCCCACTTACCTAACCGGTGGGGGGCACACACCTTCCCTGAGGGCTCCCCTCCATGGTGCTGTGCACTTCCATGCACAGCAGCCACTGGGATCGGGCTCATTTTGGCCCAGATCGGGGCCACTGCAGAGCACGGGAGTGCTCCTGCACTCCGCAGTGCCTGACACTGGGCCTGATCTGTGGCAAAACGGGCGTGTTTTCAGGTGCTGTGGAGCGCAGGAGGGCTCCTGCACTCTGCAGAGCCCCAAAATGGGCTCGTTTTGTTGTGAATCGGGCCTGTTTTGAGGTGCTGAGGAGTACTCCTGTGCTCTGCAGTGCCCGAAAATGGGTCCTTCTGCCATGGATTGGCCCATTTTCAGGTGCTGCGGAGCTCAGGAGCGCTCCTGCACTCTGCAGCACCTCAAAAACAGGACCAATCCATGCTGAAATGAGCCTGTTTTGAGGTGCTGTGGAGCGAGCACTCCTACACTCCACAGCGCTTCAAAACCCGGCCCATCTCAGCACAGATTGAGCCCATTTTGAGCCCCTGCAGAGCCTGGACGTGCTCCCAGGGGCTGCGCGATGACATCACTTCTGAAGTGACTTCATCGCACCTGTGGGGGGCGCATGCACTTTGCGCACGTGCACCCCCTCTCCCCTAGGTAAGTGGCAGGCCCCTATCCCCCGCCCAGAGGTTGAGGGGGCCTGGCAACCCTACCTGTGACCTTGACCATGCTCCTGCCTGTCCTTGGATTTCCTCTCCATGGCCTGCTACAGCATGTTGTATCTGTTGTGCTTTATGAGGCTCTTACTGACCGCTGACTGCCTAACTCCCTGAGCCCTGACTTCAGACACTTCCATCCTGCCTTTACTGTTCTCTCTTTATGCTCTGTTTTCCCAGAAGCTCCTGAGAACATCCCAGAAGCTAATGTTATGGAAGACTTGTGAATGAAATTGCACCCACTTTCCTTTTTTCACAAATAGATCCTTTTGCACCACTAGGAAGAGAGAATGTGATGGTGATATTCCCCATGTCCCTCTCCCCTACTGCAGCCCACACAATTCACAGCATTTTATTCATGAGGCTCCCCCTACACCCCCATCGTCAGCGTCTTTGGAGTTATAAGGAGATGCTGGGAGAACATCAAGTTTGACAAAATCTACTTATACAATCACCTTTCTGCTCTGTTTCTTAGAATCCAACTTTAAGAGTTTTCTCCTTCCCGTATTCTGCTACGGCCATTAGGACTGCATTAAAAAAAAAATTGAAAATCATTACAGTTTAATGCTATGCCTTATGATAGCCTTTTTATTATTAGTCTTTTGCACGAGGCTGAAAATTAGGAATTCACATTAATCCTAAAATTGTACAACTAGAAAGAAATGTCTGGCATCAGCAGATAAATGCCAACATTGTTTCTTTCCGACATTTTTAAAGCAGTTTCCTTCACAGGTATTTGTCAGTGGAGAGGAAGAATAATAAATCTGGATCAACCCTAAGGGTGTGTGTATGCTATCCATTACCACCACTGCAGTGTAGCAGAAAATGGAAGAAAAGATCCGGAGGCACTCTGGATTTCGCATATCAAGAATATTGCGGTATAGGAGGTTCCAGCAATGACCCTACTTCTGCCTATGCACAGACTGCTGCACAGTCCTTTATATCTGTGCGTTGGCTCCTGTAGCATGAAAGCACATGATAATAAAGCCAATTTGTGCAGACCTCCACATTGTATTGGTACGCCACTAAGTTGCATGAAGATCTGCAATGTTGCAAACCCAATTTAAGAGTCATCCAAGAATTATCTGAATTACGGTTTCTGGCTTTATCAGGGGCGTCCCCCCTCCCCCAACCTGGTCTTAAATTGGTTGTAAAGAACTATAATGGCCAAATACGATGAATGTAAACATAATTAACCAACAAGATGTAGTGGAAAGGAATGCAGGCCCAGCCAGCTCACTTGGTGAGACTTTATTTATTTATTAATAACAAAAAGCATTTGATTAAATACATTTCACATAAAATGGATGCAATGCCTTGTTGTATAAAAGCTTTTCAATAGCTGGAACTCCTGCAGAATGGAGACTGCAAATCACTAAATACTAATGGCTTTATAAAAGCAGAAATTGCTTTTCTGAATCAGTTTCAAGGCGAGTTTCTGAATTTCATCAAATTACACCTTTTCAAGAAGCACGCTGCTAGGCAATAATAAACTAATTGTTCCAACCACAGGAGAAAACCACAGGAGAAAAGCGTGTAGTTTGTCAAAGTTAAAGTTTAGGCTGTAAAATTCAGCTCCTTATTAGGACAAAGTTTTTAGGCCTCTACAGACTCTAACAGTGCAACTCTATGAAGAGTTACTCCAGTCTAAGCCCATTGACATCAATGGGTTTAGACTGAAGTAACTCTTCTTAGGATTGCACTGTAAGTCCAATACATAGACAACAGGCTTTGTGAATGATTTTCTTTTAAGGTTGCCAGAATTTCAACTTATCTCCAGGTGATAGAGATCAGATTCCCCAGAGAAAATGGCTGCTTTGAACGGTAGGCTCAATGGCAATATTTTTTATTCATTTAACATTTTTTGTATTCGTTTAACAAAATTTATATCCCGCCTTTCTTCCCGCACTAAATTATACATATCCATATCCATATCCATATCCATATCCATATCCATATCCATATCCATATCCATATACATATACATATACATATGTATATGTATATGTATTATTTTATTTTATATATATATGTATGTATGTATGTATGTATGTTATTTTATTTTTATATATATATATATATATATATATATATATATAATTTTAAAACTATTAAAATAATCCAAAACAACAATGGCAGCAAAACATCATTAAAACTATTAAACCCGGCCAAGGTCCCATCCCTCCTTAAGTGCCACCCTCCCCAGGCTCCACAACCCCAACATCTCCAGGAATTTTCCCACCTGGAGTTGGCAAACTGATTTTCTTTGTATCCCATGAGGTGAAACTGAGAGGCCCTTCTAATGTTACTTTTAGTGATATGGGAATAAGGATGAAAGTCCAGGACTGTACAAGAGATTGAATTTTCTACTCCCTAGTACTATTGTATTATTCATTGTATGTCTTTTCTCTTTATTTCAGAGAGAAAGGTGAGCTATAAATAGGCTATAACAAATAATAATAGATAGGCTCCTTTCTACGACAGACTGGAGCAGTGAGGGTGGCTCTTGTACTGGAAACATACACTTCTGTGGCTTAATTGATATAAAGGTGAAGTGACATAATGGTTGTTGGGGGTTTTCCGGGCTGTATTGCCGTGGTCTTGGCATTGTAGTTCCTGACGTTTCGCCAGCAGCTGTGGCTGGCATCTTCAGAGGTGTAGCACCAAAAGACAGAGATCTCTCAGTGTGAGAGAGATCTCTGTCTTTTGGTGCTACACCTCTGAAGATGCCAGCCACAGCTGCTGGCGAAACGTCAGGAACTACAATGCCAAGACCACGGCAATACAGCCCGGAAAACCCCCAACAACCATCGTTCTCCGGCCGTGAAAGCCTTCGACAATACATCGTGAAGTGACATAAGTTTGATATAAGGGGTTTTAAGGCAAGAGGTAAACAGAATCGGTTTGCCATTGTCTGTTTCTGGGTAGCCACACTGCATTTTCTTGGTGGTCTCCCATCCAAGTACTGACTGCAGTCCACTACTTAGCTTCTGACCTCTAGCGAGACCAGAGTAGTCTGGGCTATTAGGGCTACTATTTATTTATGTCCTGAAATCTAGGTAAGTTTGACTTCGATCAATTATTATTTGCATTGAAGTTTGGAACCTAAAATGTTTGCTGACGTACAACAGCAGCAACAGCACTTACTGAATTGCTTTTCCATGTTTGGAGGAAAGGAGGCAGATTGTTGCTGATTTCCTCCTCCTGTTGCAGGCACTATTCTTTGGGTTCCACTGACCCACAGCTGCACAATTTCGAAAGGCACATAAGGCTGTTAGGAGGCAGTATTGCGGTTGTCAGCTCTGGTCTGGGAAATTCCTGGCGATTTGGGGGTGAAGTCTGGGGAAGGTGGATTTGCAGAAGGGATGGAGTTCTGTGTGGCATAATGCCATATAATCCACCCTCCAATGCAGCCATGTTCTCCAGGGGAATTGTGTAATCAGTTGTAATTCCAGGAGATCAGTTATTATTCTGGGAGTGTCAGAAGAACCCTTTGCCTCTATGCCCAATTTGTTGGACCTCCAGGCAGCTTGTTGTCTGCTGTGTAAAACAGGAGGCTAGACTAGATGGATCCAGCAGGACTGTTCTTATAGAGGCAGGAAATGGGGAAAGTTGCCTTATTTTGATATGACTATGCTTGTGCTGGTTAAGGTGAATCTCAGACCCATTATGTAGTTTTGTTGGTATTTATCCAGATTATATTAACCCTGAAACCACCAAAGTTTGCTGTGATGTATCTATTGAATGCATCAAAGCGGTTGGATGGAAGGTTGTTAGAGAACTCTTAATTTTGCAGAAAGGAGGAGATACTGATCTTTACAAGAGAAGAGAGGATATAAGTTAGAAACATAATGTAACTGATAGTTTGATGTTAGGTTTTGTTCAATCTAATATATATTATCTATTTTACTAGTGTGTTAAGATAGTTAAGAATAGAAAAGGGGATATAAGTAGTAGTTTCAGACAGCGGGTTGGAAAACTGTTGGAAGTCTTAGATTAAGGGGGGAGGGGAAAGGGTGGGAGAATATGGAAGTGAGGGTTTTAATTGAAAATCTGTAATATTAATTTTTACTCACCCAGTAAAAATTTCTTTAAAAAAACAACTGTTGGATGTAAAACTGGATTAGATTCTCCCCTAGCGCACCAGACCAAGCGTGCCACACGATCACCTCATAGTGATTTCATCACATGCAAAATAGTGATGGTCATGTGAGGAGGGAGGTGAATGGGGCATTAGAGAGTAAGGTGAGGTTCTCTTGCCTGAAAGGTCAGGTTAGCCTTTTATTTCCTCACCAGTTTGGTGTAGTAGTTAAATTCATGGGACTCTAATCTGGAGAACTGGGTTTGATTCCCCACTCCTCCGCTTGAAGCCAGCTGGGTGACCATGGGCCAGTCACAGCTCTCTGGAGCTCTCTCAGCCCCACCCACCTCACAGGGTGTTTGTTGTTGTGGGGATAATAATAACATACTTTGTAAACCACTCTGAGAGGGTTTTAAGTCATCCTCAAGGGCAGTATGTTGTTGTTTGCTTCCTCAGAACTGCAATAGAAAAGTCATGTTTAGAACCTGGTCAAACAATACTGAGTTAGAGTAACTCTGTATAGGAATGCACTGTAAACTCTGTGTGTGTGTGTGTGTGTGTGTGTGTGTGTGCGCACATGCGCACACATGTGCCATTAAGTCACAATTGACTTATGGTGACTCCAGCAAGGGGTTTAAAGGCAAGTGAGAAGCAGGAAGGCTTGCCATTGTCTTCTTCTGCAGAGTCTTCCTTGGTGGTTGCTGATCCAAGTATCGATTCTGCTTAGGTTTTGAGATCTGATGAGATCAGGCTTATACCATGTTGCCTTCGCTCCCAAACTCTGTGTAAGACTGCCTTGTATAAACTTATGAAGATTACAGGTCCTGATCTTCAACATCCATAGATCTTATGAAACAATACTGCATTTTCTTAACCCAAATCTCTTCAGGAACACAAAACCTAAATGCTAGAAACTGTCCCTGAAACCTGCTCAGGTCAGAAATTCTAACTCAGTTCTGCACAGATAACATGAGGCCATTGCAATATATAATCAACAATCCAAACTAGTAAACATGAAACAGGAATTATAAGTATATGCAGAACCAATAACTCTGAACTCTAATGTATGTGTGTAATCTTTTTATGAAAAAAAAAACCCTTGAGATTTAATTTTCTGTATGGCTGAATCCACATTTCCCTACCTTCCGCTTTTCATGCTGGATTCTATCCCACAATGTCTCAGTCTGTGTTCACATCCCTTCTCTTACTGCCGCTGCCTCACGCTATACTTCGTCCACATTCCTGGTAGAATTGTGTAATACAGGGCAGGTTTAGATCCGACGTCGCCGATGATGACATCACGTTCATTATTTTTTTTTTCATTTTTTCATCAGATTTCCGCTATAGCGTTTTTTTTGCTAAATTGCTATAGCGAGGCCACACCCCTGTGATGCCTGTGATTGGTTAATGTTATTCTATGCCTTCTTCTTTGAAATCCATTGGACCATTATTCTGGCGGGCTAATTTGAACTGATATTTAAGGTGGGGGTGATCCAAACTCTCCAAACAGGCAGACTAATTATTTGATGCTTGAATGTAATGTTAGAATGACGGACTTCCGCTATAACGGTAATTTCAACAATTATATAATTTTTTTTTAACAACCACTGATATTTCTGACTGTCCAGCATCCTAAAAATGACACAGAAATGGAAATGACGCCACCCCTTAACGTCTCCATGGGGATTTTGGAGCACCCTGATTAAGATTTATGGCTGGGATTGTGCAACAATGCTGGGAAAGTCCCCTTTTTTTAAAAAAAGGGAAAGGGTGGGCAGGCAGGCATGCTGCGGAGAGAGTGGAAAAGCTTGATAATTGCACGGCAAAGAGGTATGGTGTTCTGGAAAGGCTGCAAACACAGAAGTGGGGTGGTTTGACGGGGGCGGTCTCCTTGTGAAATGCGTCTATTTGTCCACATCCACAGTGAGAACCACACAAGAGAAGTGTTTGAACGCATGACAAATTCATCTGAGGCTCAATGCGAAAGACGTGAGAGAATGGTGGGATTGAGGTAAGAGTATGTGAACAGCCCTCTGAGAAGAGAATAATGGGTAGGGAAAAAGTGGAAAACTTGAGACATGTGGCTTCTATGTCTCATTGCTTACAGTTACCTAATATGAGTAAAAGGTTTAGTAAGACTCCAAGATAATAATGGCAAGTAGACTGGATCTGCCCAAGCCTGTCCTGAATTCCACCAAACTCACCAACGTTTGTTGTGATATAACTGTTGAATGCACTGAAATTGATTAACAATGCAATCCAAAGGAGTTGCCCTCTTTTAAGTCTATTGAAGTTTAGAAGGGTGTAACTCTGTTTACGATTGCACTGTAAGAATCTCAGATTAGTTTCAAGGACTGAGTTGCAATTGTACATTGAAAAGGTTTGCTATGATAAAATCTATATATACCTTTCATAATGGCATTAATTCATATACTGTGTTTTTCAGGATTGGTTGACAAAGTCACCTACATTTCTTTTGTACAGAAAATCCCAACTGGCTCCTGAGACAATTCACATAGAGAAAGCAATTTGTAACCTGAACTCCCCAGTGGCTTAAAGATCTGTGACCATGTTCAAGGAAATTGCCACCCAGAAGCGGCAGCTGTATCTGCAAAGGGTCCAACTCACTGGTTCCATTCTTCACATGAATGAGTCCCCCAGGAACAGTGAGGACCCATCATGTAGAACAAAATTTTGATTGGGTTACCCCATTATCATTTATATAACACTCTTGTGAAAAGTTTTCTACTTGAGAACACTCACAAGAAACCTGGGACCGTACCTAATTAGCATTTTGATTTTACAGATGTGGGAACTGAGGTTGAAATATAATAACTTGTTCAAAGCTTCAAGTGAGCTATACATTTTTCATGACTACACATTGTTCACTCTTTGGTTAGAAGTTTGTGCTCTCGTGCTTCAATATTTTAACATGTCATTGGTTTCCTCTTAATACTTTTGAATCTCCCTAAAGGTCTGTCAGGATGCATTTATCTTTCATGGAGCCATCTTTCAGATATGCCTCAAGTTCAAAAGTCAAGTTGTCATAAAGAGAGGCATTGTTCAAACCCAGGTAAACATGCATGGATGTCTGATTTCTCCATTTGAAAAGTCACGCAAAAGAAAACAGCCCGCAGAAAAACTCTTGTGTCCTGCCAATAACGAAATGAAAGAAGTTAATTACAAACAAATGTTCATGATAGCTCTACACAAAGATAAGTAGCAGTATGTTTTTAATTTTCCTGTACTATTTTCAGAGGTGTCTGTTTTTTATTGTCCCCATCCCTAGGGTTACATTGAAAATGCCTTATACTCAATGCTAATAATCAGGTTTGTGGGGAGGAGGCAATATATTGTCATTTAGTCATTGTTATTTTTTTTTTAAAAAAAAAACGATTTAACAACTGGAATTTAATGCAAAAGAATGAAATTTTATTAGGATTTATTGATTACTACACAAAAGGATAAGTATACTAGGATCTGGGATCTGTAATGAAGCCAATCTTTTCCTCTGAAGATCGTTTCAGGTAGGTAGCTGTGTTGACCTGCAGTAGAACAGCAGGATTTGAGTCCAGTGGCACTATAGAAACCAAAAACATTTTCAGGGTATAAGTTTTTGAAGTCCAGATCTGGATAGCTGAGGCAAGCCTGATCTTGTTAGCTCTCTGAAGCTAAGCAGTGTCTGCCTTGGTTAGTAATTGGATTGTAGTAGTGGAGAATGCTCTGAAGTCATAGCTGACTTATGACGACCCTTGGTGGGGTTTTCATGGCAAGAGACTAACAGAGTTGGTTTGCCATTGCCTGCCTCTGCAACCCCAGTTTCTGTTGGAGGTCTCCCATCCAATTACTCACCAACGCTGACCCTGCTTAGCTGCTGAGATCTGATGAGATCAGGCTCACCTGGGCTATCCAGGTCAGGGCGATAGCTGGATGAGAGACCTCCAAAGAAGAAGGGGTTACAGAGGCAGGCAATGGCAAACCACCTCCATTAGTATCTTGTCACAAATCCCCCACCAGGGGACACCATAAGTCAGCTACAATTTGAAAGCCCTCTCCATCACCACCAAGCTTTTGAGAGTCAACACTCCCTTCTTTAGATACAGGGAGGAGCATTTTAGTTAGGTAGCCATGTTGGTCTGCAATAGAACAGCAGGATTTGAGTCCAGTGGCACCTTAGAGACCAACAAGATTTTCTGGGTATAAGCTTTGGAGAGTGAGAGCTCCCTTCTAAAGACACCAGGGAGAGTGAGGTTCTCTGAGCCTTTATATCCCAATGAGGAGGTTGAAGATTCTTTGTTTAAGGACACCTTCTTTCAGGTCAGCAGCAGCGGAAAGTCCTGGAAGATTAAAATGTTCTCCTACTGGGTTTTGAGCGTTCTGATATTTAATGTCAGATTTACGCCCTAATACCATTTTTACAGAGTAGACGTTGACTGAGTCAGACCATTGATCTGTCCAGATCTGTACTGTTTCCTCTTTCTCTTTAGAATCTCAGGCAGAAACCTTCCACATCACCTATTATGTGATCCTTTTGACTGAAGGTGCTGAGGATTGAACCTGTGATCTTCTGCATGCAAAACAGATACTCTACCTTTGATCCACAACCCCATGTTCATTAGGGAAGACAGTTGCAGTCCTAATTCTCCTGACAAAAGCTTGCCATATTCTCTTCAGTAGGAGCCCCCCACCAGAAACCCAAAGCACAGACATGGATCAAATTGTCTTGCCTGAACAGAGTCTGGAAATCATGTTTCAGAACAATGTTAAACTCTTTCTCTGTTCCCTGTTAAGGTGTGCAAAGGCATCATTTGTACATGCATGTAGTATTTGTACTCATTTGAGAGGAAATTCTGTTTTGTCTGTTAATTAAATTCTGTCACTGAACCAAATATGATTGATTGTTACCTACATCTGTTCCTGGCAAATCCGTCTTCAAATAGCTGCTCCAGTGTGGTAAGCATCCTGACACTTTTTAAATCACAGTCAACAACAGAAACAGACAACCACTGAAGATTTAATCTTAACAAGGCTTCCAGCGAACTCATGGGGATACTAGTTTTAATTAGAAAGAGAATGCCGGGCTTAGAATAGATTGTTTAGCAAAGTTCACCAAGTTACGTCTGATTAAAAGACATAAGGTGGACAGCTTTATTTTCCCTCTAGGAAAGCAGTGGCTTTGGAGTGACTGAATCCCTTCCTAATATACATTTATTTACCAGAGTGACAAGGTTGTACTATCTTGGAAGTATGTGACCTATTTCTTCTCCTCCTCCCATCATATTCATAGAAAATACATAATTTTTCCTAATAATTAAAGAAAGATTGCACAGTACAGGAATATGGAGAACATGGTAGTGTTCATTCCTTTCTTCTCTTCAGCAGCTAAGAAATTTCATGGGAAATCCTTCTGCTATTGAACTTTCTCAGCATTCTAGTACACTTCAGTGATTAAAAGGCTGCCAGCCTCTTATGCGGGGCCTGGAGATCTCCCAGAAGTACAACAGAGATCAGACAAGAGAGATCAGTTCCCCTGGAGAAAATAGCTGCTTTGGAGGGTGGAGTCCATGGCATTATACCTTGATGAGCACCTCCCCTCTACAAACTCCCCTCTACATTGGCTCCACCCCAAAATTTCCAGGTATTTCACAATCCTAGGCAAAAATAAATGCAAAGGCATGTCACATAATTATCTGTCATTGGAATGGCTTGAAAAACATCAAAGCAAACCATTCCCTTTCTTGACAAATGCTTCCTGGCTGACAGCACACCAACTAATCACTGCGAGGCCTTGATTAATGATGGCCCAATAACCTAATAGTGGGCAAGGCCAAGTTCTCCTTGAGACAGCCTATTTCATTGATGAGATTGGGCTACCTGCTGCTCCCTCTTCTGGCTGTTCACTTTTTTGTGGTGCTACAGATCAGAAACCTGATTCCTGTTCTGTGCCAAGATATAGAGGAGAGAAGCTGGTCCCATGTCAGGTGGGGATGGGAGAGGGATCCGCAAACCAAAACAGAGCCTTGTTGTTAATAGGGATTTCAAATGATTTCAGCCTGCTGATTCTTCTGATGGGATACAAAGACTTGTTTAGAATTTTAAAATTAATTGAAAATATTTTTTCGTGCTTTTCTCCTAAAAGTGTTTGAAAGGAGCTCCAGCTGAGCTATGAATTCTTCTGCTTAGGAAGGAATGTGTAGGCTTAGCTGGCGTCCTTGCTTTGTTAAGACGCCAAATGGGAAATGAAAACCAATAAAAAAATTCCTAAAAATTCCTTTCTATAATTAAATGGCTGGAAGGGGGATGAGGTTCCTCTCAGGGCCAAGCTACACATGACGAATGACACTTGAACGGCAAGTGGATTGAGTGGAGGGCAAGTGAACAGGGAGAAATACACTTGCCGTTCAAGTGTCATTCGTCATGTGTAGCTTGGCCCTCAGCGTTACATTTTAACATCATGCAGATGCACTGGGGCAAAGAGTATACAGGTGGTAGGAGACGCAATTTGAAATGAATAATCCACTTATGCCATTAAGATTTCAGGTTCTGCACTGGCAAATCCCTGCAGTTGTGGGGGGAGGGGGAGGTGTAACTTGGGGAATGTCACAGCCCTCTCCTGATGCCCCAGGAATTCCCCCAAATGCTATGGTAGAGTCCACAGAGATTATGGGTAATTCTTAGAATAACAACAACAACAACAAACAAACAACATTTGATTTATATACCGCCCTTTGGGACAACTTAACACCCACTCAGAGTGGTTTACAAAGTATGCTGTTATTATCTTCACAACAATCACCCTGTGAGGTAGGTGGGGCTGAGCTCTGGGAAGCAGTGACTGACCCAAGGTCACCCAGTTGGCTTCATGTGCAGGAGTGGGGAATCACACCCGGTTCTCCAAATTAGAGTCCTGCGCTCTTAACCACTACACCAAAGTGATGCTGTGATATCACTTCTGGGTGACCCCAGAAGTGACATCACAGTATATGTGAACACATGAAGGTGCTTTATAGGGAGTCATCCTATCGGCCTACCAAAGTTGGTATTGTCTCCTCTAACTGGCAGCCATTCTTCAGGTTCTCGCGTAGAGGCTTTGCAGTTCCCCTGCTACTTGATCCTGTTAATGCAAAGCTTGTAGGTGCTCCTAATGGGAGGGACTAGAAGCAGTTTAAAGGGCCTTGCGGCTTGCAAGTGGCAGGTCCCTTTAAATTATCAGCTGGTAGGCAGCAAGGGGGGATACCCCCTACCGCCTGCCAGCTGATTGTTTAAAGGGACTTGCCACTTGCAAGCTGCAGGAAAAGGGGCATTTAAACTGCCTCTTTATGACCCAAACGAACCAGTAGACCAGTTAATGGAAGTTTGTGGAAACAAGCTTCCACGAACCACTGGTTGGGGCATTTTTTGGGTTATAATTTGATTCGTGCCCATCTCTAGTCATGACAGTGTGTGTACAGTATGTGCCATCAAGTTCCTTCCACTTAAAGTCACCCTATGAATTAATGGCCTCCAAAATGTCCTATCATTAACAGCCTTGCTCATGTCTTGAAAACTGAAGGCTGTGGCTTCCTTTATTAACTCGATCAGTCTCATGTTGGTCTTCTTACTGCCTTTAACTTTACCCAGCATAATTGTCTTTTCTAGTGAATCTTGTCTTCAAATGATGTGACCAAAGTACGATAGCCTCAGTTTTATCATTTTAGCTTTTAGAGAGAATTCAGGCTTGATTTGGTGTAAAATTTACTTATTTGTCTTTTTGGCTCTCCTCCAACACCAGTTCTCAAATGAATCAATTTTCTTCCTGTTAGCTTTCTTAGTTGTCCAGCTTTCACACCCATTCATGGGGGATACCATAATATGAATTGTCTTGACTATGAAGGGGGGAAAAGAGAATTGATAGGTAGGGTCCCTTAACACCAAATCATGTGAGTGTGGTCCATATTATTGGGAATATTAGTTGATGTAGCAATGTGGCACAGTCAGGAAAGCATGAGATCATGTGTGGTGAAGCACCCTTCAAGCTAGTATATTGTACTAGATAAAACTTACTTTAATTGAAGCTGATTCTTATTCACTGGCACTCTTTTAGTAGCAGAAGAAACATAGAAACCTAATCTAAACAACACTATTCCCTGTTACAAGTGGCCAGCTAATCTGGCTGCACTTGAGTGGGAGCATGAGTGTGCCTCTTGCAAGCTTGCACAGGAGAGGTCTGCAGAAGCATCTTGCCTCTTGCAAGACCAGCAAAAGAAGGAGAACAAAGGGCACAGAAAGAGAAGGAGTCTGATAGAATCTTCCAGGTCAGACAAAGAGAGGCATTACATAAATATACAAATGACACAGACTGGTTCTAATAAAAGGGAAAATATAGTGCCTTCCTTCCAGTGTCCAGAAATGCTGAGTCACCTCTATTCCAACATGTATTGAATGCTTTACATCAGAAAGTGTTGCAGATACATATCCAGAGGTGCATCTGTTCCCAATCAACATGTATGGTAGGTGCTTCCTTTCCTTGGCAAGTCCACAAGAAGAAACTCCAGTGGTTGCAAGTGAATCTAGAATCTTGCTGATGAATCTAGAAAGGGGACTCAGTATAGCAAAACTTCTTCAGGGTACGTAATCCCCTTGGCTCATATCATTTTTGAATTGCTGTTGTTTTAAAATAAATTGACGCCCTGTGTCAAAACCTTCTGTTTTCTTTTCTTGTGATTGCAAATGAGCATTTAATTATACTGACTGTTACGCCTTTTTTAAAACTTTGTATGGATTTATTGCTTTTGACTTGTACACACTGAGAATCACTAAAAATAGTATTTTTTAACTTCAAGTCTTCAATTGGGATTATTTTCTCATTAGTCAAGTTTTCTTTGAAAAATATTTCTTTCCCTCCAAGTATGAAATGCAATTTCAAATCTCCATTTTTTCAATAAAGTTTCTTTCTTGGCTTAGCTAGTGAATCCTTGAAGACTGTCCTCAAGTTCTTGTACCTACTTTTTCCCATAAAGGTTTTTTTAAAAAAGAAGGAAAGAGAAAAGTCAGAAATGATGTCCCAAAATATAACATGGTTGAACCACACAAGAATCTTTCATGTATTTTACATGAGAGTCCAGTTTCATCGAAGGAAATATTAGAGGAGTGTGAAGTAGTCATTGAAAAATTGAACACACTCAACATGGGTCCTTTTTAAAAGTTCATTGGGTTGGCTTCAAAATACAGTGTTACCTCTGAGGTATTTTTGGTATGTAGGAATTTCAGAGCTGAATACCAATTGATTTTTCTCTCTGGATGCCAGTATGTCTAGCTTCTTGTAGAAGGCTAGCTAGTCCTACATAATTAGTTTCCTAGGCAACTAGTCCCCACATCCTTATGGCTGTTATCTGCTATTTCATTGGACCTTGGTTACTGTGCAACCCAAAGGAGAATTACATCCTTCTAAACCCATCCCATTGACTTCAGTGGGCTTCACTGTTACTCTGTTTAGAATTGCCCTGTTAGTGAATTAATTCAATCCCCCGTCTCCACCAGTTTTCCCCACTACAAAAGATCTTTCTCTGATTCTGTAATGCACATTCAGTAGTGGAAGGAAAAGTCTAGTGAATCAAGAAGCAATTTGGAAAAAACACTTCTGGAGAACAGTGGCAAGGCCTAATCTCTTTGGAGCATCTCTCTATATCCACCAAGCTAGAAAGTTGCTAGAAAGAATGTATTGTGGGTGCGATTTGGTATTTCTGAAGAGTGAGTGCATAGAGGATGGGTGGAGGAGCTCTACTTGTCTGTCCAATCAGGGATTCCTTGATGGAAGAGCCTTTTTCAAATTCTTGCACAAACATAAAAACAGGCCTAGCTCAGAGCAGACTCCACTTAGAGCAAGGTTTCTGTAGATGGTGCTGTGAGTACTCTTAATAACCTCTGGCTGCTCTGGGAGTCTACCTTTTGAATTTACCACTGCCTTTTGGATCTGCACTTTGGACTACTGGTGCTGCTGCCTGCCTGGAAGACCACCACTTGTGGAACTTCTGTCTGGTTTGAGAAATTTTTTTCCTGGTTTAGGGGGGAGGGGGTTTGCCTGGTGTTGGATTGTAGAGGGGTAGGGTAAGGGTGGAAAATGAGGCAAGATTCTTATTTACTTTTAAGCTTTCTTTTAAAAAATATTTGTTTTTGGTGTTGTTTCTGCTTGATTGGGAAGGGTTGTGTAATACCCATTGCTGTAGTGGGAGGGCAGATTGGTTTTTTTTTTTTTTTGCTTTTTGGTATGGTTTAATATTTAAAGATACATGTTCATTGTTTTATATTAAGAGTTGTTGTTGTTGTGGGGGCAGATAGCTTTTGTTTTTGTTTTTTGGTTTAATTTTTAAAGTGTTGCTGTTAATATAGTAAGTGTTGCTATTGTGTGGTGTGGGCAGATTGCATTGCTTGTGTTGGTTTAATATGTAAAGAGTTGCTGTTAATTATTATATATTAAGAGTTACTTTTGTTGTGCAGGGGGGGCAGATTGCTTTTGGCCTATATTAAAAAGTTGTTAACAGTCCTTGTTCTGTATTGCAGTTGTTTATAGGTTTTGCCTCTCATGGACTTTGCTTGTGCCAGGTTGATGGTTATGCTGCTGTGTGGTTGATGTGTTAGTACTTAATTCTGTTCTGTTGTGTTACTACATTGGCCCAGGGTTCTGCCTAGGTTCTGTGAGTGTCACTGGAACTGTTGGGCTAGCAGTATTGTCCCTTGCTTCACTTTGGTTCTGCTGGGATTCTTTGGTTTAATGTTGGTTCTGTTGGGCTTTGTTGGTTCAGCTTACATTGGAACAGGCTTTTTTGTGTGTTTGGTTAACTTTTGTTTGTCCTGAAAAGCCTTGGCATTTTACCCCATAGGACAAATAGGTGGCTGGGGGCATCTTATTCAGCGGCCCCTTGGTCCAATCTTCTTGGAGGGGTGGTCTGCAGTGGACAGGAAAGACAAAGTTCACTGTGATTTTGGTGGAGTTTGCATGAAAACAGCCCCCAGATAGGTTTCCCCCATACAATGGAGCCAAATATATTCAGATTCTAGAATAAAACCCCTATCCAAATACTATACTGCTATTTTTGGACCTAAATATCAGGAATACCGGGTGTGTATGGTAGTCCAGATTCCCAAATCCAAACAATACTGATGTTTATGTGTGTGTGCGCGCATGCACGCACACCACTTATAATGGGAGGCCAAATCTTTTACAGCATCAAAAATTTACCCAGAAACAAGACAACAAACCTTTTAAGTGTTTTGCCTTCAAGCTTCCTTGCTGGAGATGGCAGCATAGGTTATGGGTATAGACTGGCAACTAGGAAACCAAGACTAATTCCTTCATAAGGCAAATTTTGGCCTGGGGCTGATAGTTTCTGATCAGTAGAAGCAAGCTATTGTTGAATTCACCTAAAAAGGTTTCTCAGCAGACTCTCTCTATGTACCAGCGGCACACATAATAATAACAATGTATTTTCTTGTATTTTAAGACATTTTGCATTTCCAATATTCTTCAGCTTCAATTTTTTTTAGGAGCAATTAAACATCTTATCCATTCCAGTAGCACTACTTCATAAGAAGATAAAATTATTTTGAAGTAGATGCTTAATAGCAGAAAAATGTTGACTACCCTGAGCTTATAAGGGTGGGATAAAAAAGTCTGATTTTTTTTCTTTGTTGAGGTTGAGCATATGTTGAAATCACTTGGAATAGTTTATACATTCTGTGGCTGACCTTGAGTGTAACCTTCTTTAACACAGAACAATGAAATGTAACATCCATAAGCATTTATTCAAACTCCATTATATTAGGACAAAACCATACATTATGTCACAGTTTCTTTCTATTCTTCTTCTATGTCAGTACTTTGGGTTGTGGCTCACTGTTCAGGACTTGAAGGAGTTAAGATTAATATACTGTACTATACAATCGTATATTATAATGATGCTCCATTTCCCTTTGCATGTGTGAAACAAACATTCTCATATGCAAACTCTGTTTTCATTGTGACAGTTGCCAGGCACAACTCATACTCTAGAGAAATTATTTCATAATGGAAGGTGATAACAAGAGGACAGAAGTTGAAAGTCAAGGGACAACATTTTTCTACTGAAGCCCTAGGAAGCTAACATGGAAGGGCTGATAATGAGACAAAATAGAAAAGCTGTAATTATAATACAGAAAAGTGTTCCAAGATAATACCAAAGATGAATTCACCTAAAAAGGTTTCTCAGCAGACTCTCTCTATGTACCAGCGGCACACATAATAATAACAATGCTTCACACTTGGACATTGTAGTAGTTCTCTGACTTCCCACAAGGACTTCACCATGATGAGAATTTTCAAATATACATTTTACTGAAAGTCAAATGTAGGTGGAAACATTTTTAAGTATTTCTTTTTTTTTTCTCTTTTGTTTAAAGACCCCCTACCTAGCCAGGGGTGACCCAGATTTGTGGCTTTTGTCATCTGCACAGGATCAGCCAATTTCTTATTAGACACAAATGCTTGTGCTGTTACCTTTGTGATAAATTAAGACCTAAATAATAAAACTGATACAGTGGTTTAAGAGTTATAAAAAGATAAGATAATAATTGACACATTCTTCCCTGGCCCCCGATGACCACAGAGGCTCTCTCTCTCTCTCTCTCTCTCTCTCTCTCTCTCTCTCTCTCTCTCTCTCTCTCTCTCTCTCTCTCTCTCTCTCTCTCTCTCTCTCTCTCTGTGTGTGTGTGTGTGTGTTATGGTGCCTTCTCTCAGTGAGCTGTGGTAGGAAAGGTCCATGCTCTAACCTCTCTCCCAGCAACCTTGCAAGGTAGGTAAGACACTAGAGTCTCTTCTTGCCTGCCACCACTCCTGGTTGTTTGCCCTCTCCATACTTTAGGAGTCCCTCCTTCTGCCAAGGTAGTTGCCCAGGAGAACAACTGCCCTTGGATTTGCAGTCAGGCATGTTGGAAAGAATCATTGCAGATAATCTCTACTAAACTTTATTTACTATAGCCATAAGTCATAGTAAAGTAATGGACAAAGTCTAAAGGTTAAAGGCTAATGGAAATAAAAGAGAACAAGTACTAGCTAAAAGGAATGTACTTTGGGAACTGATGTGTGGAAACATATACACATACACTCATGTACATAAATGCACACACAAAAAGAAACAGCGGCCTTTTAGGAGGCACCCCAGGTGAGCTGTTAGACAAGTTATCCAATCCATTGGTAAGGTTCTAAGTGTCAAAGCCAGGGAACTCCCTTTACCCAGTCCTGAGGTGCCTGCTGATGGAGGGCTTATTTTTTGACACTGGGATGCTACGGAGCTTTCCTCCTGAGCTGTTTCCTAGGCTGCCCCTGGAACATCCAGGAGCCAAGGACCATAAAGGTGATAGCTGGCTCTTCCCTCCATGACAATCATAACAAATGCTCTTAAAATATACCATGTGCTTGCAATTTATTTATGAGCAGGTCTTTGGACATTACTTAATTTGGTATGTCTAGCAGTGTAATCCTAAGCAGTTACACCCTTCTAAATCCATTGAAGTTAATGAGCTTAGACAATTGTACAATTCTGCTTAGGATTGCCTTATCAGCCTTTTAGCATTAGAACTTTACTCAGTTTCTGTCACCTGACCCTAGCCTCTGAAATAAGCTCACAAAAAGAAGAAATGTCTATGTTTCTATTCAGGCTTTGAAAGCCTAAGGCCCAAAAGCAAAGTTTAAAAAATAACACGAAACAGCAATATTTCAAATTGCAAAGCAGTATTACAATTACAAAAGCCACTCAACTAAAAAGCAGTAACAGTGTGTTAAAAGCAACCTTCTCCACATTCACAAAAGGCTCGGTGGAAAATAAACTTGAATGCAGTAACAGAGCTGGCCTATTGGATCACATTCGGGACAACCTTCTAAAATACCGGTGCCACCATGGGAAAGACTCTGGTGACAATCAGGCGGTGCATGAATAATTAGTTCCCCCGAGCTTCCACATTCTTGCAACAGCAGGACTAAAAACAGTCCTGATTTCTATGATCTCTGTAACGTGCTCACTGCAAAAGCTGTGGACAGAAATGCCGACATAATTATGTTATTCTCAATGGGCTCTCTGTGGAAAATATCTCATTACGATGGCCGTACTTATCTACTATCTTACATCGAAAGATCCAATGGGTTTTTATAAACATTAGCTAATTAAATCTGATGATGAGTTTTCTTACATTGAAGAAAATAAAAATATCGTTATCCCTTATGAAACCGCTGCTTTGTATAATGTGCTGGTGTGTCGAGTGGGAAGTGGGAAATTTCTTCTAATTAATCTTACTTCAGGAAACTCATTTTCTAGCACCCTTTAATAATCTATTTCAAAGCACAATGTGCTTCTCCTTGTAATGTTAGAGGTTGATCTCATGCACAAAAAAGGCTGGAGTATCTCTTATGGATATCTAGGAAGAATTCCTCAGAGAGAGTAGGCTTCGGCATGCCAGTTTGCATTTTTAATTGTACGTATAATATATTTTAAAATCTACTTCATTCATTTATTTGATTTATAGCTTTCTACGATGTCGGCACTCAGAATTAATAGCAATGCACTAAAGGAACATATATAATCATTGTTCAAATCTTACCTTCTAAGCAGGTATATCAAGTTTGGGTGAAAGGCTTGGAAACTTCATAGTTGATCTCTGCATCCACAGCATTAATCCAAAGCACATGGCATAAATACATAACTTTCCTTATTGAAATATAGCCCATAGAGTCAAACAGGAAAAGCTAGGATGCTCCCATGTTCTTTCCTAATAGAATAACATGTTGTTTCAGTCCATGTGTTGGACTGTGTGTTCTTTTCACTAATCTTCCTTTGGTGCATCCCATTATTTTATGAGAGTGATTTATGCATTGGGTGCATCCTATTATATAAAAGGCTAAATGTATTCAAGACAATTCACTTCCTACCCTGAGGGTGCTGGTGTGGAGGGAAGCCTAGATGAGGCAGCCAGACCTCCAGAGGGTGTGCCACGGCAGGAAGCCCAGGCCGAAATCAGGTGTGGAGCAGGCAGCAATGCCTGCCCCTTACCTTCACACAGTTGGGATCCAGAGCGGAGCAGGTAGCAATGCATGACCCCCACCTTCACCCAGCTGGAAGCAGGAGTGGAGCAGGTAGCAATACCTGCCTTCTGCCTTCACCCAGCTGGGATCAGGAGTGGAGTAGGTGACAAGGCCCACCCCCCACCATCACCAAGCTGGGATAAGGAGCAGAGCAGGTGGAAATGCCCATCCCCTGTTCACCCAGCTCAGATCAGAGCAAAGCAGGTGGCAATTCCCTCTTTCCCCTTCATTCAGCTGGGATCAGGAGTGGAGCAGGTGAAAATGCCTGCCCCCTTCTCCTGGCTGGTATCAGCTGTGGAGCAAGAGGAAATGCCCATCCCAACTTCACCCGGGTGGGATCAGGTGAAGAGAAGGTGACAATGCCCACCAACTTCACCCAGCCGGGATCATGGGCAGAGCATGAGGCAATGCCCATCTTCCTTCACCCAGCCAGGACCAGAAGCGGAGCAGGTGGCAATGCCTGCCCCCTTCACCCAGCCAGGACCAGGTGAGTACAATGCCCACCTCCTTCACCCGGCCGGAATTAGGAGTGGAGCATGAGGCAATTTCTCCCCCTTTCACCCGGCCTGGATCAGGCGTGGAGCAGGAGACAATGCCTGCCTCCTGTTTAACCTGCCAAAATCAGGCGCAGAGAAAACTAAAGGCGGGGCACACCGAATACAAAACTGCAAACACAATGAAGTAGATACCGGTGTAAAAGAACTACAAGGTTCTACCAATTTTAAATGAATTTTTGGTGTTTATATCCCTTTAAAGTGCAAAAGTGCTCAGTGTCGTGTATAACATAAATAAATCCATATATAACAATAATACAACTAGTATCAAACATATACAGCTAAGTCCTCCTAGTCAGACGTAAAAGTTCATGAATCGATGAGAACATATATCTTCAAGTATATTGCATAATGGCCCAAAGGTGGCCTCCAAATCCAGAAGACAACGTAGGTGCTGTAGCTGAGCTCATTCTTCAGCTACGAGTTTTAGCCAGCACTTTTCCAATACCTGTTTCGTAATTATTACTTCATCAGGCAATAGTGTCTATCCGGACTGTAAAAGAATTATATATACAGTAACTACTAATACTTATAAATTATACAAACATTAAAACATTGTATGGAGATAACAATACTTACTGGTCACCACAATTCTTTTACACACTCATGACTCAATCAGATTGCTACGCACGGAACAATGCCGTTGAGCAACCACAAACCAATTACTCTTTATATCTGCTCTGATTTAAAGTTACAAAGCATCAATATAACCAAATTACAAACATTACAAATGCAGCCAATGGAGTTACGACACATCGACCTAACAGAATTACACGACACTGAGCACTTTTGCACTTTAAAGGGATATAAACACCAAAAATTCATTTAAAATTGGTAGAACCTTGTAGTTCTTTTACACCGGTATCTGCTTCATTGTGTTTGCAAAATCAGGTGCGGAGCAGGTGGCAATGCCCCCCTCCACTTCATCCAGTCGGAATCAGGTGCAGAGTAGGAGGCAATGTTCTTCCCCTTTCACCCAACCTGGATCAGGTGCAGAGCAGGAGGCAATGCCTGCCTCTTGTTTAACCTGCCAAAATCAGGCGCGGAGCAGGTGGCAATACCCCCCCCTCCACTTCATCAAGTTGGAATCAGGTGCAGAGTAGGAGGCAATGTCCATCCCTTCTTCACTCAGCTGAGATCAAGAGTGGAGCAGGTGGCAATGCCCGTCCCTTCACCCAGCCAGGATCAGGAGTGGAACAGGTGGCAATGCTTGCCCCCCCCTCTTCACCCAGCCAGGATCAGGTTTGGAACAGGAGGCAATGCCTGCCTCCCCTTCACCGAGCCGGGATCAGGTGCAGAGCAGGTGGCAATGCCCACCCCCCTTTCTCTCAGCTGGGATCTGGTGTAGAGGAGGTGGCCAATGATGCCTGCCCCCATCCGGGCAGGATCAATAACAGAGGAGGAGGGAATACCCACCTGCCCGCCCTCCCCTTTCTAGAGCCCATTGTATTTTTCCCTACAATGGGCTTTGTTGCTAGTATTTATACAACTGATAATTTCTGGAACTACAGGTTGCACTATGTATAAACCAATGTAAAGTACATAGCAAAATTTACATTTTGTTCAGATCCACAGCAATGCAGTTCACAGAAATCATAGTAGGTCATTAAATATTTGCTGAAGCAAAATTATGGAACACAAGTGGAATAATTGGTTCTGGATCAACTGCAAGATCAAGAGCCAAAATAGCCTCTAATGCAGCCCCTTTTTGCTCCTCAGCACATGGTTTTGTCCTTAATTATTTCCCATTTGATTCAAAGTACCACTAAGAGTAGTGGTGGCCAAAGACCATATGTGGCTCTTTGACAGCTCAGCAATGGATCTTGATAACTAACTATGTGATATTGGAAACTTTGGAATTATATTGAACCATTGGAATGATTCAAAAATTCCTAAATACAGAAGAAATCTTGTACTTTCCTTAATAGCTATTGCTAAATCAGTAATAGTGTCCAGATGGAACCAAAAAAGCCTTCCCAAAGTATCTGGCATGCCCGCATTTGGGACTACTTCATTACGAAAAGATCACTGGCCAATTATCCCAACATGAAAATCCTCAGTATAACTCCTATTTGTCAAAACAATGGTTCCCAGTATTTGATTATTTAATAAATAATGAAATGAAAATGAAAGACCTGTATTTCTCTTTGGCATATCTGTAATTAATTTAGGTTTCCCCTCAATGGCAATCCTTTGTCTAAACTAAAAGCCAAATAGTGTAAGTTACTCTTTCTTTCTTTCTTTTGTATTTTGGAATAAGAGATAGGAGGACACATATGTAAGTACTAAGCACTTTTTCTTATTCTGTGTTAACTGTCAATGTTATTGTTGTTAGTTTGTTAAAGGTTGTAAATGTTTGAAAATTTAATAAAATACACTTTAAAAAATGGATCTTGATCCAGCCTTGGTTCCCACACACTTTGTGGCTTCTAGAGTTCTCTCTGACATGCCAAAGGATTACTAAATAATCCCCACCTTTTGTAGTGTCTTGAGCTTGAGCCATCACTGAGAGCAAAGAACATCTGCCATTCAGGAGATAGAAGAAGTAACACATAGAATCATAGAATCATAAAGGGGCCATACAGACCATCTAGTCCAACCCCCTGTCCAGTGCAGGATCGGCCTAAAGCATCTCTGACAAGTATTCATCCAGCCTCTTCTTGAAAACTGCCAGTGAGGGGGAGCTCACAACCTCCCTAGGCAGCTGATTCCACTTTTGAACTACTCTGAGCATGAAAAAGTTTTTCCTAATATCCAGCCGGTACCTTTGTGCATGTAATTTAAGTCCATTGCTTCGGGTCCTACCCTCTGCTGCCAACTGGAACAGCTCCTTGCCCTCCTCCAAATGACAGCCTTTCAAATATTTAAAGAGAGCAATCATGTCCCCCCTCAACCTCCTCTTCTCCAAACGAAACATTCCCAAGGCCCTCAGCCTTATCACATAGGGCTCAGTCTCCAGACCCCTGATCATTCTCGTCGCTCTCCTCTGCACCCTCTCGATTTTGGCCACATCCTTTTTGAAGTGGGGCCTCCAGAACTGCACACAATACTCCAGTTGTGGCCTGACCAAGGCAGTATAGAGAGGGGCTATGATCTCCTGCGATTTCGACGCTATGGCCCCTTTGATACAACCCAAGATTGAATTAGCCTTTTTTGCCACCGCATCACACTGACTGCTTATATTTAGTTTACAGTCCACTCTTACCCCAAGATCCCTTTCACATATGCTACTGCCCAGAAGTGTATCCCCCATCCAGTATTTGTGCTTCCCATTTTTTGTGGCCCAGATGTAATACTGTGCACTTGTCTTTGTTGAATTGCATCCTATTCACAGCTGCCCACTTCTCCAGAGTATTCAGGTCTTGTTGAATTTTAATTCTATCTTCTTGGGTGTTTGCTACTCCTCCCAATTTGGTATCATCAGGGAAGTGAAGGGAACTGAAGGGAACTGATCAGGTAACTGAAGGGAAGTGGTCATCTTGTGGAAGACAGGAGAATCTCATCAAAGAAGTCTGAACAGTGTGGAGACTTAAGACTTAAGACTCTTGGATTGTGTGGAAGAGAGTGGCGTGGAAAAGAGTGATGAAGAATAAAGTTGTCAGCTCCTGAAGGCACAAAACTGGCAAGGGGTGGGACCCATACAGGGGCAGAGCTGGATGCAGACCCGACCCATTCAGGGGCAGACATCACTGTGGTCAAGGAGTGGAAACCACGAGATGGGGGACAGAGCTGAGAGGTGAAAGGAAAGAGTCATCAGAAAATGTTCTATTTCATCAAAGGTGTACAAGGTACATATGTCCCAGAACCACCAAACCATACATTTAAATTCAGGAGTAGATTGGGAAGCAAACATAGCCCTGGAAAAGAGTCTTACTTCTGACTGAGGGGGATAAAGAACAGGCTGCCTGCCTTGAGCAGAATGAGGGTTGGTGGCTCTCTGTGGCTACAAGTCACTTTGTGTTAAGTGGGGAGCATGAAGTGGCCAGCTCACAGCAGCAGCTCCAGGCTGCCTTGCACAGAGGTGGAGCTACCAGCTTGCATTGGCAGCTCACTCCTGCGTTGCATATGGTGAGGGCTCATGGTGGTGGCTTCTGCCTGCCTTGTACCAGCAGAGGCTTCCACCCACCATCCTCAGGGCCATGCTGTGTAGGTTAGTCTTGTGTCAGTTGGGACCAGATTGACCCCAATGGGAGAGTTCCCCCAGGACATTGCCCCCTGGGACTTTTCCCTTAATGGCCACTCAGAATCCCATCAGGCCAGCCAGCCATTGAGACCCCCCTCCATACATTCAGGCTAATCAATGTTTCTTGACGTCAGACTCCCCTGAGGCCAGGACTACAAGTGAGAGCTAACCCAAACATTCACAAAAGGGTTCCTGGAATATTCTAAACATCTGCCAGGCACCTTGCATATGAAAGGGGAAGCAGCCCTTCTTGCAGAAAAGATGTACTCAGAGGAATCTCATCACCCACTTCCCCATTCAGAACTCTGGAGGCATTTCCTAGACTGACAGTAATAATAGCCCTAATGCACAGAAAAATATGCAGGACATACACTCAGGATATAATTGTATCAAACATCCCCATCGTCATTAATCACACCCCGTCTTTTGTCCTCCAAACATAACTGGTGAAATCTCTTTCCACTGAGCAAGATCATCCAAATTCCTTTAACCTTCCCCTTAAACCTTCCCACCTAACATTGAACTATACAGTAAAATTCAAAATTTAACCTGCAGTTTAGTTGCAATCCAGAGGGGGCCAGCCCCCCGCCCCCGATAACAGGGTAATCTGTACATAAAAATAGCCCTGATTTCCCCGGTAATCTTGTAGTAGAATCATCCCATCTTCTGCCCCTGTGAAGCTACAATGGGCCCATCCACATAGACTTTGAGCTGGCTTAGTCTCTGACTCTTCCTTCTTCAGCCTCTGAATCACTGCCTGAGATCACCCGACTTGCAGCGTTGCTGTGTCTTTTGTCTCCCTCCATTGGGAGGACCCTCATTCGGATCAGGTTTGTATAATATCTTTGCCTCCATATCAGCCCCTTTCTAGGACTCAGTTAGTTTAGGTAGTTCAGATAGTGTGTGTGTGTGTGTGTGTGTGTGTGAAAGAGAGAGAGAGAGAGAGAGGTCTTTATTGATATTTACTCCATCTCTTGTCAGTGTTTCATTCCTGTGCTATATTTCTCCAATAAAAGTGAATTTGTACCCCATTTGGATAACAAATCCACCCCTGCTTTAATTGTTTTCATTCCCATTGGCTTCTGCTGCACCATTTGTTCAAAACTATCAATTTTTAGAGCATAGGGCCCCTTCAGACACACACTATTAACATGGAATGACTGCCCTGTGGCATGCTCCCATGTCACTGGGGTACTTGTGTGAATGTATCATGTTGTTAGGCCTCTTTCCTCTTCTGTGGGAATGCGCTGAAGGGAATGGCTTACATAGGGCTTGATGGGTACACAAAGGAGAGCTATTAAAATATGAATTAGATGAATAGACCTATGCTATTATATTAAATTTAAGTGGATTTGGAACTAATCTCGAATCTGAAGGAACATTTCTCCCCATCTTATGACAAAATGCACATATGGATGAAAAACATGCACTTTTATAGCAAGCCACAAGTAGCAGCAACAACCACTCACATTGGACACATACCCCCTTTGGGATCAAAACAATGCAATGAAGTTGCTTTAACTGAATTATAAATGGTTTTAATTTAAATTGTGATAATCCTCAGCAAAGTGATTTATGGCAGCAACTGGCACAGCTCCTATTGAAAGGTACAACAATTTTCCAGTTCATTGCTGCCATTGGGAAGTGACATAAAATGTGGGTCCAGGTGTAAAACCTTTTCGTTAGTGATTTATTGTGGTGGCTGCTGCTGTGGCTGGGAAATTTGCCTCTGAACCAACTGAGAGCTAGTGTGGTGGATTGGATAGAGTATTATACCTGGACAATTATCTTGATGGGTTTAAATTCCCATTCAGCCATGGAACTCACCTTGGGCTAGTTATCTCAAAGCCTTAACCTGGGTCTTATGAATGATACAGTGGTGAAAAGACAAGAGTTCTTTGTTTAGAAGATAGTTTCAGGTGAGTAGCAGTGCTGGTCTGCAGAAGATCTGAGTCCAATAGCACCTTAAAGACCAGCTGCTGTAGCACAGTGGTTTAGTGGTTGGGTTGTAAGGCAGCACTTTGCTAGTACAAATTCCACTACTGTCATGAGCTCAGTAGGCGGCCTTGAGTAAGCCACTCCTCTCAGCCCAGCTCTCCAGCTGTATTGTGGGCATAATAGTAACACTAACGTGTTCACTGCTCTGGTTGAGGCATTAATCTGTCTGGAAGAGCAGTATAAAGTGCAGTTATTATTATCATTAACTAGATTTCCATATTATGAATTTTTGAGAGTCAACATTCTTCATCGTTGGTTATAGAAGAGTTATACCACGAATAATTATCTTTGCCATTGAGATCTGCTGACTTTAATCCCCAGGCATGCAGTTTTTTGTCTTCTCTCAGAGCCAAGCTACAAGTGATGCCTGACACAGGTTGGACAGTTGTCAGCTTCCCTCAAGTTTTGATGGGAAATGTAGGCATCCTGGTCTTGCAGCTGTAATGGAGAGCCAAGCTGTAAAACCTACATTTCCCATCAAAACATGAGATAAGCTGACAAGTGTCCAACCTGTGTCAGGCGTCACTTGTAGCTTGGCTCTCAGACCTCATCAGTCTTGCATCCCTACATTTCTCCATTGCATCCTCAATGATCCAGGTTTCCAATCACTACTCGAATTAGTGGCCATAGCCCAGTCCTGGTGGAGACGTGCCAAGTGTCCATATTAATTACCTTGGTTTATATATTATGTATATAACTTTAATATAAACATAGCACCCCAACAAGTCTAGGGGACTCTTATTTGTTTAAGTTCAGGATCAGATTCAGACTTTGTCTCAGGCTTAGGTTCATGTGCTTTTCACCTTTTTGCATTTGCACCTTTCTGGGTTCAACAGTTTTGTGTGTGTGTGTGTGTGTTTTGTGCAAATTTTGCAATGTTTGCACTATTGTATCTTTGGAGGGTTTTGGACATCACCACCTTGGATCCACGCTCTTCAGGACATTAGAACACCTAGATTTACATGCACACCAGGATTGTTAGGACTATCAAGTTCATTTAGGATAGTCAACATCAGAATTAACAGTTAGGTGAGTGTATGATATTTGATCGGAGAATATTCCCGTTTTGCTAGATGTTCTTTGTAGTTTACCTCTTAGGTTGTGCTGTAGAAATCCCATTGTTTGTCTAATGGTTAGTAATCCTACTATATAAAAGGCTAAGCATATTGAAGACAACTCACTGCCTAACCTGGTGTGCCTCCAGAGGGCGCTGTTGTGGAGGGAAGCCCAGATGAAGCAACCAGATCTCCAGAGAACACACCACAGCAGAAAGCCCAGGTTGGGATCAGACGTGGAGCAGGTGGCAATGCCTACCCCCCCCCCCCGCCTTCACCCAGCTGGGATCAGGAGAGGAGCAGGTGGAAATGTCCACCCCGTGCCTTGACCCAGCTGAGATCAGGAACAAAGCAGTCTGCAATGCCTGTCCACTATCTTCACCCTGCTGGGATCAGAAGCAGAGCAGGTGGCAATGCCCGCCCCCCACCTTCACCCAGCTGAGATCATGAGCAGAGAGGGAGCAATGCTCATCCCCTGCCTTCACCTAGCTATGATCAGGAACAAAGCAGTTGGCAATGCCCATTCATCGTCTTCACTCAGCTGGGATCAGAAGCAGAGCAGGTGGCAATGCCCACCCACTGCCTTCACCCAGCTGAGATCAGGCACGGAGCAGGTGGCAATGCCCACCCTCTGTCTTCACCCAGCTGGGATAAGGAATGGAGTAGGTGGCAATGCCCACCCACCCCCACCAACACACAGCTGGGATCAGGAGCAGAGAAGGTAGCAATGCCCATCCCCCTTTCACCCATCTCAGATCAGCAGCAAAGTAGGTGGCAATGCCTGTTCCTCACCAACACCCAGCTAGGATCAGGAGCAGAGAGGGACAATGCCTGCCCCATGCCTTCACCTAGCTGGCATCAGCAGCAGAGCAGGTGGCAATGCCTGACCCCTGCCTTCACCCAGCTGGAATCAGGAGAGGAGCAGGGGGAAATCGCCGTCCCCCACTTTCACCCAGGTGGGATGAAGAGCAAAGCAGGGGGAAATGCCCACCTGCCCTTTGCCCAACACCCCCCACTTCACCCAGCTGGAATCAAGAACGGAGCAGGTGGCAATGCCTGCACCCTGCCTTCACTCAGCTGGGATCAGGCACAGAGCAGGAAGCGATGCCTGCCCACCCTTCACTTGGCCAGGAACCAGTACAGAGCAGGTGGCAATGCTTGCCCCCTTCACATGGATGTGGTCAGCCATGGAGCAGGTGGTAATGCCCACCCCCCATTCATCCTGCTGGAATCAGGCGCAGAGCAGGCAGCAATGCCCCCCCCCCACTTCACCCACCTGGAATCAGGCTCAGAGCAAGAGGCAATGCCTGCCTCTTCTTCTCCCAGCCAGGATCAGTAGCAGAGCAGGTAGCAATGCCCACTCCCACTCCCACTTCACCTAGCTGAGGTCAGGCACGTAGCAGGCAGCAATGTCCACCCCTTCCCCCTATCGGGATCAAGATTGTAGCAAGTAGCAATGCCCCCCCCCCCTTCATCCAGCCGGGATCAGGTGCAAAGCAGGAGGCAATGCCCGCACCCCCTTTCACCTGGCCGGGATCAGGCACAAAGCAGGTAGCAGTGCCCACCCCCTTCACTTGGCCATGATCAGGCACAGAAGATGTTGCCATGCCCCCCACCCACCTTCATCCAGCCGGGATCAGTGATGGAGGAGGAGGGAATGCCTACCTGTCTGCCCTCCCCTTTCTAGAGCCCTTTGGATTTTTTCCCACAAAGGGCTTTGTGCTAGTAAACCAATAAAACCACAAACCACTAAAACCAATAATACTGTGTGGAAAAGAAAGAGATTATTACTTGCAGTTAATCTATTGATTTTAGGTTTTAATAGACTTCTGTTTTAGTGGAATTTTCCCTGTGTTTTGGAAAATTTGTATTGTACACATAATTGTATTTTACTTAATTTTTATTTTCCTTAATGGGTGGTCTTTGTAATCCTGTGACAGCCTTTGGCTATATACAATAAACAATGTTAACAATGTTAATAATACTGTGCTTGAGTGTTTGCTTTGTTGTTTCTTTATTGATAGAAGCTTCCCCCATCACAGCTCTGGTAGCTCAACCCATAGGACCCTGGTATATACAGGAAAAGATCCCAATATAAATTAACTCTATGGTGCTGGTCTGCACTCTGGACACAGAGGGATACTTCTGTGGCTAGAGAGTAGATGCATGTAGCCATTTAAGTAACATCAATATTGATCTCCAATGTTTGAAAGTGATCAATATTAGATTTAGAAAAAAATTGCAAGACCTCAGGATAAAGTAGTTGTAGAATTCGCCTCACTACTATTTCCCCCCTTTCTAGTTTAAGGGGAAAGCCTCAAAAGCTGCATTTTATAGCACTCCAACAATCCATAAGCATTTCAGTTTCTGCTGAATCTCCCATCAATCAAGCCTTCCTATAAAATACGCTAAATTCTTGGTCCTACCTGAACTCTATGGAACGATGTTCCAGATGCTGAGGTTCTGTGAATAACTATTTCGATTCCTTGCACGGCAAAGTAATTCTGGACTCCCATTTGCAAGAACTGCTGTCTGTGGAATTTGGACAGGTTATCATTTGGCACATGTACACCCCAAGGAAAGTCATCAATAAATTAACAAGGCTGCCCTGATCCGAGTATTTCTTCCAATAAGTGATGCATTTTATGCTAATTAATATTTCATTAAAACAAGAGTAGAAATATATTAAATGCGACTTTCATGTCACGTATGATCATATGGCTCTTTTATTCACAGCACTGTGACAAGAGGTAGAAGAACAACTCGTAGCCTAAAGAAACTGCAGAATATGTTTCATTATACATTTTCTCATTGCAGTGAAACCAATCAAATGTGTTTTTTTAGGGCTGTGGAAACAAATTTAGAGAAGGATTGTTCGACACAATATGTTTTCTCCACCCATTTTAACATTTTTATGGGGTGAGGTATTTCTTTTTCTAAAATTCCCCTTTTTTAGATACAGTCATTGATTTTTCTTTTCCTCTTTTTTATTCTTTTAAGAGCAGGGTTTCTTTCACTTCTCTTCAAAAATAAAGCTAGGCACACATTTGTAACTTCAGCCCTTGCAGTTGTATTATGTTATACATGTAAGGGTGGTGCTCTAACAGGATGACAGGATGATTTTGGAAAACATTACCTGCCTCTGAGCATCTGCAGGGTGAAATTCTGAAATTTGGCAGAACCTCCCCTACCTGCCTTTCCTCTCTTTAAAACATCTCTTTGATCAAAACATAATTGATTACAAACAGACTCCACAGTCCTACAAAGACGAAAAGAATCAAACTGTTGGATTTCAAGGAGAAATTAGATAAAGTAGAATGTTAAGAGAATTTCTCTTAACAATGCAACTGTTTGTCCATTGTAGAACAATTTATCATTGTAGCAAAACCTACAAAATGCAGAGGAAGGGAATAATGGGTTTTATCTAACCAGCAGTTCTGAGGATGAAAAAAAAATGTGAAAGGTGGACCATTGATCACCAAGAAGGCTAGGCTGGGTATCATGGGACCTGCATGCAAAAGGCATGGGGGACAGGGGCTGTAGGAAGGAGGGAAATTAGGTAAGATGATGACAAAACCATCTAGATCCAACCCAGTATTTGGACCATGGAACCTAATGATGCAAAGGAATGGTCTTAAACCACAGAGAGCAAAGATGGTTTCATACAAGAACAAGTTTTCTCCATACAATCACGTTATGATGGTTTGGGAGCAATGGGACCAAGGGATGGCTAGAGCCTCACTGTGCAGCTATGCAGCATGGAAAAGGCCAGTGGCACCCAGTGGTAAAATGCAGCAAGAGTGTCTTGGCTTGTATCTGAAGAAGTGAGCTGTGACTTACAAAAGCCTACCACAAATTTTGTAATTCAATTCTCTCGCTCCACTGCACTGGTTGGACTCACACTGCACCACTGCTGCCATTTTGCTGGCCAGTTTCCCATTATAGTGCCCAGCTGCTGACAGTCACTTTCTTTGGGGGGTCTGCAGTTGTGTGTATGTGTGCAATATAGTTGAGGAAAAATGTAATAAGTCGATGCTTTAGAGGGTGGACTGTGTTCTGTGTGATTTTGGTGCCATTAAATGCAAAAACAGCTGTCTAAGAGGCCCATTTCTCCAACTCCAACAACATATACATGCACATGGGCAGCCAATATTTGCCTTGTGCATATACA
The DNA here is from genome assembly GCF_028583425.1 of Eublepharis macularius. Taxonomy (NCBI): domain Eukaryota; kingdom Metazoa; phylum Chordata; class Lepidosauria; order Squamata; family Eublepharidae; genus Eublepharis; species Eublepharis macularius. Next base: position 118,859,294 of record NC_072796.1, on the reverse strand, counting down.
ATGAACTGAAGCTCATGATAATAAAAAATGGATTAGATTTGAACAGGTGATGGCCCACTTGGAACAAACCAATAACAGAACGGAGTTATTTTGGAAGTGCTAGATCAGAAATTGAAACAAATTTTCTCAGTGCACACCTCTAGTTTCTTACCCCATGCTTAGATGCCTCACAGTCCATGCCAATCTAAATTAAATTCAATCACATAACCCACCCTAATCATCTCAATGCACAGTTGGGGCTTAACCAAGCTCTAAAATCAGGCTTATTTTTGAAAACAAACAACTCTCAAGCAGTGAGAGGAAAAAAGGATTCTCTCTATGCCAATCTGTGAACAGCACAAAATAATCCTGCTCAGCCCTGGTCAAATCAACTAATCCCTCATTGCTCTAAGAAGGATGGGAGTGGCAGTTCAACTGAGAGCTAGCTTGGTGTAGTGGTTAAGAGCAGCAGGACTTTAACCTGGAGAGCTGGATTTGATTCCCCATTCCTCCACTTGAAGCCAGCTGGGTGACCTTGAGTCAGTCACAGCTCTTCCAGAGCTCTCTCTCAGCCCCACTCACCTCACAGGGTGATTGTCATGAAGATAATAATAACACACTTTGTAAACTGCTCTGTGTGTGGCATGAAGCTGTCCTGAAGGGCAATATATAAGTTGAATGTTAATGTTAATTGGTTAAAAGCCCGGCTAAGGCAGCAGGAAGGTTTATATCTGTCCCTTGTAGCCTTCCCCTTCCTCTGAAGACCTTGTGCTTCCTTGTGAAAGGCAGCAAACAGGCACCTGTCCAACATGAGCACTCTGGGCCATTCCCTTGCCATCTGGACATCTCTGCTTCCCTCACTATGGAGCACCACATTCCAGTAAGAAGGTGGGTGTCATAGTTTGCTGTAACTGGTGAGTTCACTACTATTTATTTGTTTAAAATATTTATGCCTTGCCTCTCTAGATAAATATTTATGAGGCAGCTTAAACCTATAAAACAAAGCATTTGTTCTGCCTCATCCTGTAACCACAGTATCTATCTTCAGGGACAGGTTAAAGGGGGATAGTGGCTGTGTGACCCAATATAACATAATAATTTCTATATCTGGGGCCACTGGAAAAAGTGCTGCCAGAGCCAAAGATCTGTTGCCAGTTAAATCTGCACACATTTCCATTTTCTGTGTGAATAAGATTAGATAGAACATCCTATTGAAATGTCACTAAAGCTCCCTTTACTTTCTTGAAATTTGTAAGCTGTTGAGCTTGAGGAACCTCTAAGTTCTTTTTGAAATATTACAGACTTCAAATGGTTTCCAGGGATAATGTAGGAATTTACAGATACACACCCCTTTCTGCCAAGGGGTTGGATCCAACCAGCTTTTCTTCTGGTGAAAAAGGGAGGTCCTCCTTGATCACCAAAAAGGATGATCATGTGATCTGCATGGACAAAAGCCATGGAGCCATTATAAAGAGGGGATTTAGATGAAATTGAATGAAAATGCTGGCAGGATCTAACCCAATGTTGCTAGTTTAAACAAAATAAAAAGTCTGTTCTACCCTCATAATTTCTCTGATTGTTTGTTAGAGAAAGAATTCCCAACTCTGAATTCTAGAAAACATTCTAGTGACAATTCTAGTGATCTTGAACACATATGGAGTAAATCACTCCACTTGGTACAAATGGCGGAATTGGTATCTCTCGTGAACATCTTTGGGCTGTCACACTGAGAACATAACTTTTCTTGAATTCATGGGTCCTGTTTGAAGATTTGTTGCTCCCTTAGTACTAGTTAATGGCTAGTTATCATGGACTATCATTCTGCATGAGAATTTCCAGTCATAAATATTTGAAAATATGATGTGCACAGGTGCTCTCATGTTTTTGATACAAGGCCATGTTCAAATGTCTAAATCTTTAGATTTTGTACACAGCAGCACAGCCTGTGGATTATCTGGAAAAAAAACCCTTGGAGCTGATTAAATTAATCTAAAGAAGCTTTTGATGCTATAAATCAAATGGGCTTCATGGTGTTATGAGTGAATTAACCTTATTTAAGGAGTCAGATACAATCTCATAGAAAAAGCTACCAAGAGAGCCATGGTGCTCCTGTCTCCTTCAGACAGTTTGTGATTAATGGATATGCAGAAAAAGGAAAATTAGGGGCTTTATGCTAGTGTATCAATCAGGAGACCAGATGGCATGTTTTGCTAGTAGTTGTAGACCCCAAATGCTGTCATTCACAATTTTGCCACCAAAATTTCCAACTTACTCTACTTCGAGTCAGAAATTTCATGAGCAAATATAGAAGCAGAGGAAAGTAAACAGCAGGAGCTTTCTGATGGTAACATATTGAAGAATGGGAAGAAAAAGTAAGAAAGGGGCTTGCATTTAGAGCACGAATAGAGCCCACTGGATCAGACCAGCGGTTCATTTAGTTCAGCAAAGTGACAGACTGCACACTTTACAAAGCCTGGAAGTGCTGTTCACACCCAGCTACAGGACTGTTAAGAGTTAATCCCTCACACAATCTGAGAGCTTTGAGTGACAAACTACTCCAGGGGATCTGATTGGGTAGCATGAGCTGGAAAGAGGAGGGTCTGTTTTCAGTCCTAGCAGAGAGATGGAGTTTGAAGAGTTAGGAGATGGAGGCCTGATGGAGAGCAGTTTAAACACTGGCAGGAGAACTGGGGAAAGTTGGCAAAGAGGTTTGGGAAGTAGGTGCAGACTCTCAAATGAGCCAAAGAAAGAGGTAGATCTTTTAAGGAGAGAAGATTTTACCTATCCAGTCAAACAGGGATTTCTTCACTCTGGTGAGTGAAGAGATCCCTGGTTGGGTGTGGTTGGAAACTGCCTGTGTAGATCTTCAGAACAACTGATGGAAAGCATTGTTGCATGAAGAGAAGGGGATTGGGGTACTAGAAAATGAATACTAGCAATCCTAACTCCAGAAGAGAACAAAAATACTGAAAGAAAGTATACTAGAATGCTTGGGGGGGGGGGGGGGAAACAAAGGAACCAAAGCCCCAAAATAGAAGCCTTTAAGTATCTGTGAAGAGCATAAGAACTGAAGTCGGTGCATGTTCTGATTTTACCTCAAATACACACAAACACACACATATATGTTGAATTACCTCTGAAATTTTCAACCCCTGATTTCACCTGACCTTTCCCCTTTAAAGTAAATAAACTAGTTAGTTATTTTTGGGATTTTTCAAAACACCTTGGTGCCATTTCTGCTGTTTAAGCATGAGGGAATGCCATAAGCATCTTGTTTAATACCTTGTCCAATCAGTTGCCCAAAGGGCCAAACAAACAGGGCATAGAAGCTGAGACCCTTCCCTGATGCTGTCTTCTAGCACTGGTAGTCAAAGGTTTGCTCCCTGTGTTGATGGAGGCTCCATTCACACACCATGGCCAGTAGCCATTGATGAACTCTCACAGCCATCACTACCTCCCCTGGCAGCGAATTCCACAGTTAAAATACTTGTTGAACAAGTAAGAATTTCTTTTTGTCTGTCCCAACAACTTCATTGGGTTTTCCCATGTTCTAGTATGGGAGAGGAAGAAAAGTTCCCTCTGTCCACTTTCTCCACATCAAGAATGATTTTAAAGCATTTATCATATTCCTGTGGTAACTTAATGGTTCATCTCCTGTTCTGTAGAAGATATACCGAACTTTTGGAGGTAGGGTTAAAACATTATTAAGCTAGGTTCATATCAGAAGGCTGTGTCTGGTCAGTGGTCCAAATACTTGTTGTAAATTAGGCCCAGCTTGTAACATTTCCCTTAGCCACTTTGATTCTAAACAATAAAACGCCCCAGACTCTCTGGCCCTTCCTCATAGGAAAGGTGCTCCAACCCCCCCTAATAACCTTTAGTTGCCTTTTTTTATATTTTTTCCCACTCTGCCATTTCTATTTTTGGATAAGGTGATCAGGACTGCACACAGTATCCCAAATGAGGCCAAACCATAGCTCTGTATTAGGGCATTACAATATGGGCCATTTTATTTTCAATCCCTTTCCTAATAATTCCTAGCAGGAACTTTGACTTTTTCACTACTGCAGCACACTGGGCTGGCATTTTTATGTGCTTTGCACCATAACTCCAAGGCATTTTTCAGTCTGAACCTCAGCCAATTCAGACCCAAATCAGCATATATTTAAAAGTAGGATTTTTTTTCTAACATGCATCAGCTTACACTTAGTGATGCTGAACTTGTTGCCCACTCATCCAATTTAGAGAGATCTTTCTTGGCTTTACCTTCCTAAATAATTTGGTATCAAATGAAATAGCATTACTAGTCTCAACACCCGGTTCTTGTGGGACAGCACTGCTCCCTCCCTCCATATTTGAATATTTGTGGGCTATTGGGAAATAAGCTACCAGAGAGCTCTTCCAGTATTCAAGAAAGAGCTCCTTCCATGACCTCTAGAACTTCTGATTCAAACGTAACACCATTAAGAAAGTTCAAACTAGTTAGATAAGATAGTATTAGAGAGATAGATGGAGTAGGATTAGATAGATAAAATTAGACAGTATAGTGGTGTAAACTGATGTTTATCTTTTTATAATCTGGCTATTTTACTGAGGTATGAAAAACTGATAATTATTTATGGTCCTCTTATCTCACTAAGATAATTCAGTTTGAAATCATTTTCCATCATAAATGATCCGACAGTATTAGTGAACTTTTTTGTAGAGCGTACATATATAGGATAAAGGCCTTATTTCAATTATATTGATTTATAGATAAATTTGGAAACCTAAAAGCTATCACAAGACTCAATCTGCTTTTATTCTGCCTTATTCCATTTCCTTATCATATAATGTGTGTAAGAGTATAGGTATATTATTTTTATTGAAAATAATAATTTTAAAAGATTGCACACACAAGAATGTTCAAACTATATCCCTTTATATAATCATACTTTCAGAACATCTGAACTTAGCAAAAGAGCTTTTAGGGGAAAAACTGTTATTTATGGAAAGCACATCTCCTTTTTGTATATTTATGAAATCTTTGCCTGCATTAGGCTCCACCATTATTTTTCAGTCCCTGAAATGATGGAAGTTGTCCCAGAAAAGTGCCACCTTTAGTTGTAGAAAACCTGAATGATATGTGAGGTTTTTCATGAGGATAACATGTGAGAACATGACCTCTGCAGTGTAATATTTCTGAGCCCATAGGTAGGTTAGCAAAAAAAGGAATGGCTTAAAACAACCGTAATACAAACAGCAACTAAAACATCTCATACATTCTCTAATAAACACATGCATTTTTTCATTATTAATTAAAACAATTATGAAAAGGAGGTGGTTCAAATTATAGTAATTAATGTACAAACAAATTCCCTGTCTAAACAGCCTACAACTATTTTAAAAAACATGATCTTCTTTAGTTTTGTTTCACAACTTTTTCTCTGATCTGACCTGCCTCCTCTTTCTATTGTGTTTTCCTAATAAGGGCATAAAGCTGTGTTCCTTAGGGGAAGGTGGGAAAGAGCCTCTGGGTCCTCTTGATTGATGCAGACTAAGATTACACATATGTGTTCGGCAATTCAGTCATGAATTGGGTGGGACTTTGAATCAGGTAAGTTGGTTTTACGTTCTGGAAAGTGCCTGTTTGTACTTTCTGAGAAAGAGAGAAGAGAAAGAGAGAAGAGATTGTTTGCAAGTTTTCTTTTGCCAAAGTACAGTGCAGTAATGATACTATATTATCCTTTCTTATTTTTTTAGCTTTCTTCTTTCTGTTTTGTGTGAGCTTTCTCTTTGTTTTGTTTCTTTCTGAAGCATTTTACTGTTTTACTTGGGATTTGCCCCCCCTGCTTTTTTTGATTTTCCTTCTATCTTTCTTTCTCCTGAAACTTTTTGTTCAACCCCTCCCCTAAGCCTTATTTACTTCATTAGTTCTTTGTTATTTCAATGTATGACGGACAGTGTCTGAGTTTCCAGTGTGTCCTTGAAACCTTTTGATTATTAATTGTCCTCCCCACAAACACACTGAAGCTGCTGTGGCTCTTTAGGAATGATAGTTAATTTGAGATTGTTCTGTCTTGTGGAACTTAGTCTCTATTGCATGTCTGGATGCCCAAGTGTAACCCAACCTCAGCACTAGAGTCCAATAATAAATAGATATCTTTAATATACACATTACAGTATCTTACCTGACATGTATGCACAAACACACAACATCATGACTGGCTGAGGATCTTCTGGTTCTGCTGGGAAGAATGTGCAGCATAGTGGGGGAAGATTTGGCTCAGGGAGAGGGTGAAGAGGGGGTGATTTTGAAAAAGCAGCAGCAGCAGCAGCCAACAGTACTAGCAATCCAATAGGCACTGGAAATCTGCCCCCCTCCAAGCAAGCTCAAGCGACTTGTTCTTCAAATAAGTGGCTGTTGTGCAAATTCCTCCAGCTGCTTCATGTATTACTGCATATTTGGCAGTGTATAAACCCTAGTAGAGTACTGCAACCCCCCTGAGTTTTGCCAGTTCAGATAGAAAACAGGAAGGCACAGAGCCAAGACTTGAGGGGGGTTCTTCCATTGAAACCAATGGGAAACAATAATAAAACAGAATGTTGAAAACAAAACAATAACAAAAGAAACAATAACGAAAGAAAACCATATGGAACAACCCAATAATGAAGCACTCCCTTTGAGAATTAATAATAAAAATGAAAAAAAACCCAAAAAACGAAATAACCCCTCCATGCAAAAGTCTAATTTCTAAACCTGATTCAAGAACAAACAAAATGTGGTCATAGGGCAAAGTCCATATGTTACCAATTCTTCAAAAAAAAGAGGGGGTGCCTCTAAAATTTAAAATCCATTACTATATAGCAAATGAAAGAAAATATGAGATGGAAATATGGTTCCCAACCTCCAGGTGGTAGCTGGAGAACTCTCAGCATTATAACTGATCTCCTGGCTACAGAGACCGATTCCCCCAGAGATAATGGATGTTTTGAAAGGTAGACTCTATGATCTAATACCTGCTGAGGTCCCTTGCCTCTCCAAACTTCTCCCTCCCTAGGCTTCCCTCTAAAATTTCCAGGAATTTCCCAATCCAGAGCTGGTAATCCTAGATGGAGATTTGTTATGGGAAAGGGAAGAACTGAGCTAGTTAGAGCCAGTGTACTGTAGTGGTTAACGTTTCAGTCATGCATGCTACCCTGATCTTCTTGGAGAAGGAAGGATAAAGATGTTATAGACAGATGATAGATTGAGCAGCAAGCCTGCTAATAGCCAATCCAAAATATTATTTAAACAGAAATATAGTTGACACTTCTGAAATTGCAACAGGATTAGTTGCCATGCAGGCAGCAAACACTTCCGACCTGTCAAATGCACCGACATTACACAACTACAAAAGCTAGAACAAATGCACTGTAATTCACACCTGTCTATCTTTTGAAAAATATATCTTGGCTGCCTTTTCTCCCGGAGAATTCAAATGTTTTGCCTTAAGGCAGGGTTGATCAGAGGCACATTGGGATCGTGGTGGCAAAGGCAGATATGATTGCTTTGCTATTGCCACATGAGATGCCAGGCATCTCATAATATAATATTAATATATATTAATAAAATCTCAGATAGAAGCAAAGCCAGCCATGTGCCCAAGGCTAGTTTGGAGATGCATAACATACTAAATACATTTACTTTTTTGGACCAACTTTCTCAACAATTCTCTATAAAACTCTGTTTGTTTACCTCAGCAAATAATCCTGTTTTTAATGGCAACACCTGTGCTTCAGGCTTACAATGGAATTATCTGAGCTCACTGATACAGTAGTCCTTGTTCCTAGTTACATCCTTCTAGACTCACTGACTTCAACTGACTTGGAATGGTGTAACACTACTAAGGATTAGACATGGGCATGAACGGGAAAAAATGAACAAACTGTTCGTTGTTCGTTGCTGTTGATGAACACAAACAGAGGAACAGTAATGAACATGTCCTGTTAAGGAACATGTTCATTATTCATTGTTCGTGGGGGCCAGAATGGCCCCCATTGGACTTAGGGCCAAGCTACACATGACGAATGACACTTGAACGGCAAGTGGATTGAGTGGAGGGCAAGTGAACAGGGAGAAATACACTTGCTGTTCAAGTGTCATTCGTCATGTGTAGCTTGGCCCTTAGAGACCCATATTCACAGGGAGAGTTCAGCAGGCTCTCCTCCAGCCATCATCCAAGTTTGACTAACTAACTAAAGGGGGTCCCTCCGATATGCAAACTGTAAAGCTCAAGACAACTCAGAGGTAGTAATATTACTGCAATATGAAATATGAATTATGTTAAATTTAATAAAGTGCTAAATGCAACCATGTTGTGTCACAATCAATTAAAGCAATATCATAAATATTTCATATACCACATCTCATGAACAACATTCAATGTGACGGCATTATCCCGTCGGCTCCTATCAACTGTGAGATGTGAATGTGAGAGGCTGGAAGAGATTACACACTGTGCCCATGAGGAAGTTCCAGCACGAAACGGGGATTGCAAATTGCTGGCTTAGACCCATAGGGCTGTTTTTGGTGTGAGATTCAACTCAAGGTCGTTCTCTATTTGTCTGACTCCTGGTGGTCCTCGAAATAAGAGTTCCAGTTCCAAGTTGCCTTCCATCGTCATTGCCTCTTCATATGCACTATGGACTCTTCACCGGTTGTACTACTGCCTGTATAGACACTATATGAACTACTGTCTGAGTAGACATTGTATGAATTACATAGACGGCTATATTGCTGCTAGCTCTGTGTATCTTATCCATTTTTGAATGTTGTTCATGAGATGTGGTATATGAAATATTTATGATATTGCTGTAATTGATTGTGACACAACACGGTTGCACTTAGCACTTTATTAAATTTAACATAATTCATATTTCATATTGCAGTAATATTACTACCTCTGAGTTGTCTTGAGCTTTACATCATCCATGTTTGGTCAAGATTGCAATACGGATCTTTTGAATTATACATTCCCAAATCTGATGCCCCCAGGAAACTCCCACTTGAAACAATTGGAGCCACCAGTTGACTCTGGCCCCGTGTACAAGTGGTGGACTCAAAGGTGGGCTGCCTCCCCTCTAGGGGGTGGGGAGTTTAGCTGCTCACCAGTGGCACCCCCCATGTGCCCGCCCACCAGGCCTGCCAGAGGTTACTTTCTGCCAAGGCATTAATGTGGTTCATGTCGGTGGCTGCCAGGCCTGGTGGGCTGGGGGAGGTGGTGGTGGGCCACCTCCCCTCTAGGGGGTGGGGTGTATGGCCACTCGCCAGCAGCACCCCACATGTGCCTTCCCACCAGGACTCCCAGAGGCTACTTTCTGCCAAGGCTGGAAGGTGGGTCATGTCTGCAGCCGCTGCATAACCAAATATCCCAGCAGCAACAGTCTGCAAAGAAAACCCTCCAGCAAGACATGATGGCATACGCGGAGGCTTTGCACACACAAACACACACCCTGATGGGTCAGAAAAACCAACATGTGTCCACCGGATGGGGACATCATGGCATTGGGGCCAATGCTGTTGTCCATACCTCGCGTGGTGCAGAGGCTGTTGCCGCCCAAACACACCAGCTGGACATGGTGCATTGGACGGTACATGGGATAGATAGGTTTCTAAATAGACAGGTGCATAGCTATATGGGATAGGTGTATAGGATAGAGGGATGCATGGATACATTGAATACCTGTATTGGGTTGACAGGAGAGACAGATACCATGTAAAGGCATATTGGGGAGACATGTGGATTACATAAATATCTGCATTATCCCATCATTAGAAAGTTGGAAGGAAAGAACCAAGGGTGGGAGGTGGGGCCAGCCACTAACATGTAGAAGCGGAGGCTCATGTCTTGGCTATCAAGGTGGAGGAGGATGACTTCCCTCCCATCATGGGGGAGGCATCAGTTCCCCTAGGAAAGGGGATTGTGGGCAGACAGGTAAGTGGGGAGCTGTGGACTACCCCCCGCATCACCCACCAGCCTGCCATCACAGACATCGCAGTCTATTCAGTGCACCCTACAGAAGATGGCAGTTCCACAGAATCCACACCACTCAGAGAAAGCTTGCCTGTGCAGGCAGTAGAGGCAGGCTGCTGCCAGCCTCACCCACCTTCCTTCCTTCACAAGAAGGATGGGTGTCGCAGCCGAGACCCATTTCCTCCTGTTCAGAGGGGACAGCAGGTGCCATGGAATGGGGGGGGGCACTGTGTGGCACAACCATATCAGCAACAGCTTTTGAGCTGTCCCTCATGTCCAAAAGTGGTGGCAGCTGACATGACCCACCTTCCTGCCTTCGCGGAAAGGATGGGATGGACAGGACAGGAGAGGTTGTTGGGAAGGGTCGTATTGGTTCCATCCACAGAGGCTGAGGTTGAAAGGGGGACCATCCGGGAACTTGTCAGGGAGAGGATGCGATGGGCAGGGCAAGCCATGGGGAAAGGTCATTTGGGCACCATCCAGAGAAGGAGAGGTTGAAAGAGGGACCAGGACCTTGTCAGGGAGAGGGGGACAAAGGGTTACCAGCCGCATCAAGGGGCAGGACCGGGAAGACCCCTTCATTGGTGAGCCATGAGCCTAGAAACCCACTGAGTCACGGCGCAGCAGCGGCAGATGACATGACCCACCTTCCTGCCATCACAGAAAGGATGGGATGGGCAGGACAGGACAGGTTGGAAGGCATTTGAGTGGTTCTGGAGAGGGAGAAGTTGAAAGAGGGACCGTCAGGGAACTTGTCAGGGAGAGGGGGACAATTTGGAGCTCTACACTTGGAAGGAAGACCTGCCCATCAAGTTAAGTTGGGTTTAGATTGGGGTTTCCAGGGTGACAAAAGGAGTGCAGACAGAGTTCAGGCAGTCCCTGCCTCCGTTGCCAAGGGAATTGATTTAAGGTGCCTGACTGTCCGGCTTCACAAACAGCGGACAAATGCAATGAACGATGCTTGCGACGACCACTTGTTCGTCTAGAATGGGATCTCATGAATAGCTTGTTTGCGAACCGCCGCTCGGACTGTTCGTGGCTTTTTTGCCTTCGTAATGCTGTTCGTGCCCATGTCTACTAAGGATTAGAAAAGAGCAAGATTCCAGTAGCACCTATAAGACTAACAATATTTGTGGTAGGGTATGAGCTTTCATGAGCCACAGCTCACTTCTTCAGTACTCTTGCTCTTTTTTTATTGCTACAGACAAACACGGCTACCCATCTTGATCTACTACTAAGGACGGAATTAGCAGTTATTTATCTGTAGGCCATCTCTCTCTCTTTTTTGGAGATGTACAAGATATTTGAAATTCAACAATGCTATGTTCCCCTAGGAACTGTAGTCCTCTTATTCACACTGTGCCTTTGTGTCAATAAGAAAAGTTATTACATCTTCCATCAAGTTTTCCCCACTGTGATACACATGCTTTAAGACAGAAAATTTAAACCCAGATTTCTCTTCTATTCTTCTGGGGTCTGACCAAGAGAAAGCAATCTGTGGCCACTATCATGGCCAGACGCTCTAGCCACTCTCCTGAAAGAGGTCATTTGTACCTTTTTTCATGTTGGTCTGCTTACAATTTATGGTTGGAATTCCTATAGGAAAAAAGATATTAGCTATACATGTTATAGTGTATGTATGTATGCTCTTTGTAAGAAAGCACTGAAACCAGGGACCAGTAACTGGATTAATGTATGGTTTGTATCATGCATTGAATGTAACGTAAGAATTACCCAATGTACATATTTAAAACAATTAAGTGTATGCCATGCATGTACAGAGATTGAACATGTGTTCATTGTAACTTGTGAACAGGGTCAAAGCTCATAGTGCCAAGACATTAATGGCTTGTAAATCTCACCTTTAATATGATGCGAGCTGTGGCTCTGTAGTACAATGTCCCCTTTGTATAAAGAAGGTCCCAGGTTCAATCCCCAGGATATCCAGTAAAAAGAACAAGGCAGGAGATGATGTGAAAGACCTCTACGTGAGATGTTGGAGAGCTGCTGCAGACAGAGAAGACAATATTGACCTTGCTAGACCAATAGTCTGACTCAATATGGGACACCTTCATGTGTTCACATTATAGCTCTGAATACTTCCCTGGACCATATTGTATATTCAAGCCATAGAAGAACCCCCTCTTCCTTTGTCTTCTTCACCCCATTACCTTATAATGGCAATTACTAACACTATTTTGCTCTAGCCAGCAAACATGAGTAAGATGTCAGGCTTTATGGCTTACTGATAAAAGAATTGAATGTTTCTTCATCTGCCTACCTTTCTTTCCTTCTCCATTCAGATTTCCCCCCGTAAGGCAATAAATTGTACCTTGGGAAATACAGTCCTCACACTGCCTGATATCTTGGAATGTGGTTGGGATATGGGTAATTGGCAGCTCTCAGGTAGAGAACAGGAATTTCAATATACTAAAGAACCCTCGGAAAAGATTTTTCTGTAGTCCACAGTTACTCCTAATTTGCCAGTCCCTTCCTCTTTGAGCTGGAGGGGAGGGGAGTCTACCTGTTAAAAAGAAAAAAAAAATCTCACTATCTGGGTGATAATGCCATTCGTTTTCCTTTTTCTTTCTTTCCTTTTTTTTTGCATTTAGATAAGGACAAGCAAGTGCTGTACTGCAAAACAACGCATGATAGAGTCTTGTTTTTAGAGGCTTTCATTTCTCCCTATCCTATTCATCATGCAAATTATAGTTCGTGAATATAATTCATGTATTATGCTGTATTATGACCTTTATAGATATTTTGGTATCGGTAGCAATCATGTGTGAATCAGGTTCAGTTGCATCTACATAATGCAGATTTGTGAGAATATGCACTTTAAATCAACCCAAATTCATTATATAATAATGGCTTGGAATGTGCCCACACATTTAATTTTTTTAAATTTTGGCTTATTCTTGTTTTATCATATTTTTTTTTCTTTATGATGCTTTCCTTCCTTACTTCTTTATATATTTATTTAGAAAATTTCTATGCCGTGTCTCCAGAGAACCTGCTCAAGGAGGCTTACAAAGTAAAACATGGTAAAAACATAAAATGCTATAAAATGGTTTAACTAAAACAAAACAGCATTTAAAACACATTCTTTTATTCCATATCCCCCAACAGGCAGCATAGCTGCCTGGATGCTAGTTATGCAAGCAAAACTTTTGTCCCTAGACCTAGCAGAGGCACAACCTTATAAAGGACAGAACTGCTAACTAACAATAGCCATCCATGCTTATACAGAATCAAGCCAAAGCCCTTTTTCCAAAGCCATTGAACTAACAATCTGATTTACCTTTTTGGAATGATAGGGCAATTCTCTTCAACAGCAAGATCTGCTTGTGATTCTGATGATTGGTAAACCTCCCTGTCAGTTACGTATTTGCTGTGCCTCTCTCTTCTCACAGGATAACATTCTTCCATTTCATACCATAGAAGAAGGATCCAGAATAACAGCCAGGCCTGAATGCTTTCACATGGATTAAAAGGTAAAGGTAGTCCCCTGTGCAAGCACTGAGTCATTACTGACCCATGGGGGGCATGTCACATAATGACGTTTTCTTAGCAGACTTTTTTCTTTTGTTACGGGTGGTTTGCCATTGCCTTCCCCAGTCATATACACTTTACCCCCAGGAAACTAGGTATTCATTTTACTGACCTCCGAAGGATGGGAGGCTGAGTCAACCTTGAGCTGCCCACCTGGTTGCGAGCAGAGCTTGGGCTGCAGTACTGCATCTTACTACTCTGTGCAATGAGGCTCCTTTCACATGGATTACCAACTCTCTTTAATTTTTTCCCCAATTTAGAATAGTCATAATTATGGTATGAAAGAACAGGATATTTTCAGTTTGGCTTTGGATTTTTTAATATATATATCCTTACCGATGGCAGGATCATTCATGATTCTTCTGCCATAGTGCAGTGAGAGGTTTGGGGTTGCTATCATGACTGCTGGCAGAGTGCCATTCCACAAAAAGAAAAAAAAATACCGAGAAGCAGATGTACAATAATCAGTTATGCCACTTTATTGATGCATTCCTGATTATCCCTTAATGATGCAAAATTTCTGAAGAAGTAGTACTTCTCCCTAATGAATGTTTCTTCAGGTGCCAGATTTGTCTGGCTTAGACACCTGCTTGTCTTGCACGGTTTAATACTTTCATAACAGTACTTCTAGAAATAGAATCATTTCACTCCCTAAATTTATGGATGCATGGAAGATGCAATTCATAGTTCCTGTTGGAGGCAATGAGAGATTTCTCAATGAGATAAGGAATTAACATAAGAATAAAGATGGGGGGATATTATTGTGAAATATCATGACTAGGCTGGTTTAAAATTACTCTTGCCTGTAAACTTGGATTTGCCCCCCCCCATTGGAAGAACAAGACAGACACAAGGCATTGGAACTAAGGGACGCTTTATTAAATACAACTCTGAAATGCGGCAAAGGCAAATTGGCAGTACAGGTCAAGCCACGGGGTCACTCCAGGACCTTTGCCTTGACCTGCCTGGGGGAGCCCCACTGCCCCAGGTGTGAGCCATTCTTGGAATGGCCTAGACCCAGCCAGCCAGGCAAAGCTCCTAAAGCCTCAGCCATACAGCATGAGGGAAGGGCTTACACAGGGGTTCCCTGAAGGCAGTCTGCACAGGTGGTGGTAGCCATGAAGCATACCATCCCTCCTGACAGATCCCATTTCCCCAGTGAAATGTATATAGAGCTGCATAACATTAGGAATTGCAGAGAACCTTATTCAACCATGGCACATTGTAAAGGCTTGTGAAGAAGCAAGGTGCAGTGAAACGGGGGTACCAACGAAGCCGGCAAACCCGTTGCCATTCTCCTGCTGGGAGCCTTCCTCCTCGGGAGGAGGTTCATTCGGCTGTAATAAGACTTCATCGCACAATTTCGTGGTGGTGAGGATTCTGTACCTGATATATAAGGTGTATTATTTATAAATGTTGCATGATTAGTATTATATGGTCTCTTGGGTTTGTCCTTCGTTTTTCGATTGATACCTTCCGAACTCTGACAAGATCAGTCTAGGCTGGGCTATTAGACTGTTAGACAAAAGGAAGTCTTAGTAAACAGCTGGCTTCACTTTCCCACCAAGCCTTGAATTGTCAGAACTTGGAATGGGGCGCTGGTAGCATTTAGTTTATTTCCTTGCACAACCTTCTCAAATGAACTATGATCCCAAGCATAGTTCCTAAGCCTTCATATCTTTCTGCTAGAGCACCGCTCTGGAGTGTATAACATAAAACAAGTGTTACCCTAAGGGAGGTCCCCTTGTGAATTGGGGGAATGATCATTCAAGGAGATGTGAGAGGGAGTAACTTGGAAACCTCCATCTCTATATATCAGGATTGTTCCCTTGGAGAACTCACAAATAAACAGCCTGATATTCTACAGGAAAGGTTTCTTTTATTAAAATACAGAAAACACACAGAGAGTTAACTAAGAAAACAGTGAGAAAAAGGGAAATGGGAAAATGGGAACGCAGTTTCAGGGGAAGGGTGCTATTTACCAATCTTGAAGAGGAGAAGAGGACCAAGGAGGTGCAGCAAAATGCTGGTTGATTTCACAGAGAAGTAGAAGAAGCCCGAATAAGTTTAGGGTGCGTAGATGGGTCCCAGAATACACACATACTGAGCACATGACTGGACAGCCAAATTATAGGGCAAAACATACCCTGAAGTAAAACTGATGTCTTTGCCCCCCAAACAAGAGCTTAATGGCTATCTCTTGAGGTGGACAAAGGAGTTGGAAGAGGTTTGAAGTGACTATCTGGTTTGGATTATAAGCAATAAAAATATTGCTTAATGTCCTATTAAGTATTGGTTGGAAAGGCTATCAGGTTTGAATAGCCTGATTAGGTTAGATAAGTGAGGGGAAGCATGGAAGGACATTGATGACTGGACTGTAAACTAAATATGAGCAGTCAGTGTGATGTGGTGGCAAAAAAGGCTAATTCAATCTTGGGTTATATCAAAGGGGCCATAGCGTCGAAATCGCAGGAGATCATAGCCCCTCTCTATACTGCCTTGGTCAGGCCACACCTGGAGTATTGTGTTCAGTTCTGGAGGCCTCACTTCAAAAAGGATGTGGACAAAATTGAGAGGGTGCAGAGGAGAGCGACGAGAATGATCAGGGGTCTGAAGACTGAGCCCTACGAGGAAAGGCTGAAGGCCTTGGGAATGTTTAGTTTGGAGAAGAGGAGGTTGAGGGGGGACATGATTGCTCTCTTTAAATATTTGAAAGGCTGTCATTTGGAGGAGGGCAAGGAACTGTTCCAGTTGGCAGCAGAGGGTAGGACCCGAAGCAATGGGCTTAAATTACATGCACAAAGGCTGGATATTAGGAAAAACTTTTTCACAGTCAGAGTAGTTCAAAAGTGGAATCAGCTGCCTAGGGAGGTGGTAAGCTCCCCCTCACTGGCAGTTTTCAAGAGGAGGCTGGATGAATACTTGTCAGAGATGCTTTAGGCTGATCCTGCACTGGGCAGGGGGTTGGACTAGATGGTCTGAATGGCACCTTCCAACTATATGATTCTATGATTCTATGATATGATGAGATTTAAGCTGGGAGTTTCTCCAGGAATCCTCATTATCTCTGCTGCTCTCCGGGGCATGGGGTCTGCCATTCAGCCTTTCCCCTATGACTCACATCTTGGTAACTATCCAGTCTTCAGGCCATCTGGCATCCATACTGATTTGCTAGGTAGCGTTTTGTGCTTATGGCACATTGAGGAAGGAGTTCATGATATTTCATATCCATAAACTGCCCTTTTAGCGTGAGGGAGGGGTCTGACCGCTAAGACAAGGGCTGAAGTTACATAATGACTCCTTGATTTCTTTTTGAAGAGAAATGAAAGAGAAACCCTGCTCTTAAAAGAGAAAAAAGAGAGTAAGAGGAATCAGTGCCAATATCTAAAATTTCAGAAAAAGAAATTTCCCACCCCATAACAACCCTACTACATTGGTACAGGTTTGGTTCAGAGACAGAGCACCTGATTTGTATGCAGAGGATCCCAGATTCGATCCCTGACATCTCCAGGTAAAAGGATTAGGTAGCAAGTGATGTAGAAGACCTCTGTGTGGAACCTTGGAGAACCACCACTACTCACAGTAGACAATGTGGACTTTGAGATACTCAGTGTAAAGAGCTTCATATGTTAATTTATCAGTATAGGACCTGAAAGGAATGCTTCACTCACAATTTTATTTTAAAAGATCAGCCTTCCTTTTTCTCCTCCACTTTACCTTTCACATGCCCAGAGTTCCATGGACACTTTGGATGGTTTGTCATTAAATGAACTGAAGCAATTAGTGGCAAATGGACATAGCAGATGGGTCTACAATTACAGCTGTTGACATTTCAAGTAAATACCATTTTAAGTGCTACATTTGCCAACAAATTTAGCTTCAGTAAATCATTGGTTGGCTGGAACTTTGAGTACCTTCAATGGCAGGAAATTTGTCATTCCAGTACTAAAAAGTAAGGCTGCCCTGATGCATATACTTGCTCTCTGAAAAGTGGGCCTACCTGAAGTGGTTTGACTCAATCAGTGCAATTTTTTTTTCTGAAGTGATCGCTTAGCACTGATCAAATGCCTCCTCCGCTTTATAAAGAAGGCAGTTTCAGTGGATGGTTGAATGGAATGTGAAATAGATGGTAATCCTAAGAACATTTTCATGGGAGTAATTCATTGAATAAAATGGAACTTACTTCTGTATGGCTTAGGTTTACTCTCATAGTATGCATTTTGACAACAAAATGAATAGTCTAAATGTAATAAACGACTAAGATTTAAAACAGCTGCTGTTACTATTGGAATGAAGGAAATGCAGTCTATACATTGACCATTTCTTGGGTGCCTCATTTCTTTGTTCCAGGAAGAATCGCTCTGTTAAAGCAACCAAAGATCATCTAATTCTATCTCCATCTTAAGAGATAATACCTCATGTCTTTATTTTTCATCCAGACGAACATTGGCTCATATGGGAGTTGAGATGAGCAATTTCTTATTTCATTTCCTGTGTATATTCATTCATATTTTTGTCAGCTGCTTTGGTTCTCCCACGTGGCTGATTTTAGAGACGTTTGTACTACATACCCATGATGAACAGGTTTTATATGCTACTGATACAGTATTTATAATGTAGAATAAGTCATTTATGTTTAATATGCTTTTATAAATTTTATAAAGATTTAAACCAGAAAGGCTTACAGAAAGGTGTGATGAGAAGGAAGGAAGGAAGGAAGGAAGGAAGGAAGGAAGGAAGGAAGGAAGGAAGGAAGGAAGGAAAAACTAAATCTCAGCTGGTCCTAATGCACCCACTTCTTATAGGTTTAAAACTGCAAGCTACGACTGAAGAGCCAAGGCCAAGATTACACAAATCTTGTGTGTGTTCAGTACAAGACAGCAAAATTGCTGCACACAAAAATAATCACAATATTGATTCATACAAGGGAGAAGCGGAACTGAAATGGATATTTTTGACTGAGAAGCAGGATCAGAAATTCATAACTATTTCTACTTGGATATTGGATTTTTCTGGGATAACTACTGACTTCCTACTCTTTCAAAAGAATTTCTGTTGCGTTTGGGATGGAGTATCCTGGCCTGACTTTATCTGTTTGGAAATGGTCTTTGTAGCATCTGTGAATAACTAATAAACAGCACAGCTAAAGTTGCTATGGCTTGGCATTGTTTTTCTTGAATGAAGGAGATTAACTGATGAGTAAGAATTTTTTTCCATTGGAATCTAAGGCTTGAGTGTATGATGGACTATATATGTAACTGTAGAGAACTTGTTTATATGCTTTGTCTCAAGTGATTGCCTGAATCTGATTCCCACCTCCCACCTAAGTTCAACAAGCAGAAATACACGTTTATTTTCCCTTTTTTACAACCTCCTTTCCCATTTTTTATAAAACATCAACCAGTTCTTATTGTTGTGACAGCTTTTCTGTGTTATAGGAAAACTTTGTTTTCTATGACTTAAAAAAATAAGAAGATATCATGATAGTACAGAGCCCCGTGGCACAGAGTGGTGAGATGCAGTACTGCAGCCCAAGCTCTGCTCACGACCTGAGTTCAATCCTGGCGGAAGCCAGGTTCAGGTGGGCACCTCAAGGTTGACTCAGCCTTCCATCCTTCCAAGGTTGGTTAAATGAGTACCCAGTTTCCTGGGGGTAAAGTATAGATGACTGGGGAAGGCAATGGCAAACCACCCTGTAACAAAAAGTCTGCCAAGAAAACATCATGATGCGACATCCATGGGCCAGTAATGACTCGGTGCTTGCACAGGGGACTACCTTTACATTTACCTATCATGATAGGATTAATGACCAATATCCAGTCAGCAACCAGTTTTCCAACTTGTTAATGGAGCCTAAATAATACCAGTCCAAGGGATTTAGTGAAATAACAATGGGTTTGATCCCATGAAGAATATGCTTGAGTGAAAGAAGTGCCATATTTGCCAATTCCCCCCTCATTCTTAAGAGCTATCATGATGATGCTCTTCCTAAGGGGGTCTTGTTCCTAAGAAACAGCATTTCTGGAGACATTTTGATCTGCATCAGAAAGGGCACTTGAAAAAACTATGCTCCATGGATAGAAATCCTTCCCATCCATGGAAAGCCTCCATGAGTTCTGACCTAGTTGGTTGGATCCTGTGAACTGCCAGCATAAGGCGTTTATGGAGAAGGATCTTCTCTACCTTCTCCTTTCCTCAGATGTCTCTCTCTTACCATCAAGTTCTAGGGACCCTTGTGAAGAAAATGACTTCAGAGAGGAGGGGGAAATCAAGTAAGGTCACCTTCCTCCATCTTGTACTAGCAGAAGAAGTTCAGTGGATCCATATCTCTCCTATCACAAGAAAGAATCAACTATGCTAGATGTACCCTCATCACTGGAGTACCTGCCTATACTGCATGCATAGTATGGGCCCATGTGGCCCTCATCATAGCCCTATAAGGTCTCATCATAGCTCACTGGGAGATTAGAGCAGACCCAGTTCCTTCGGAACATCCTACTATTATGCCAATGGAGTAACACAGTGGAATCTGATCCAATTCTATGACATTAGTACCTATTTCCATGCTATTCTTACCTGCATTCAGCCACAGAGAAATTCATGGTGTTTTGCTCTTTCTTCCATCTCTCTGCTAAATTTATTTTTCCGGGATAAGTAAATTACTTATTAGTTCATAATACAGTGTTTTCACTACATTTTTTTAAATAAGCCAAAAGATTTACTAACAGATCAATTGGTAAACAAAATGTAGTCATATTCTTGATTGGTTCAATTATTCATTGTAATACCATCTTATCCAAAAACAATAATACCAAATAGTAATGAAATCACTGCCTGACTATTAGCACTTTGTAAAAAAATTAGATGCATTCAAAGGAGATATATACAGCAGCAATTGGTGTTAAATGCAACACCCATCTTAGAACAATACTGACTGATTTTTAAAAAATATTTCTCCTTCACCCATTCTCAGAAAATGATTTGAGGGTCGATGGGGACAAGACTTATATATACCCTTCTTTCAGGCAGCTTGGGGTAGTAGTGTACATGGGTCTCCCACACCCCGGGTTGAGCTGCAAGAGAATAACTGGCCCAAGGACTCCAGTTGAGCTGCATGCCTCACCATCTCCCAACTCACACTTCAGCACTCTAAATGCCTCTCTGTTCTGGCATTCACTATACCACATTGGCTTCAAGCAGTAGATGAGATCTTGGTGAAAATTTAAGCAAACCTCTTCTCCCCTTGTTAAAAGTGCTGTTTCACAGCGGCACTGGAAAAAAAACTATTCTGCAGGAAATTGATTTGTAGATCTCACTGCCTATTTATGCATTCCACATCTGGGGGGGGGGAGCTGTATAGCCACATTGGCCATGCATACTTCATTTTTTTTAACATGGATCCAACCAGATCTAAAGTGCAGTGCAGCCATATATTGTAGGGCTTCACTGAGCAAGAGAATCACTCCATTACATTATACATGCACGTATATTACACATACGCAAATGATATCCCACCTTGACTATCATCACACTTTTCTTGTTCCAAACTATACAATAACCTTTTTTTTTTTAATTTAAGGGATATGCTTATACAATCTGCCAGTCATTCATGTGTACCTTGCCTGCATTGCTGGGATGATGATTCATCGAAGGGCTGGTATCAAAAGAATGATGGTGTTTGCGTGATGCATTGCACTAATACATTACGAGTCTAACAATAAGTTGGTGATGTATGGCTGCAATACATCTGAATGATGCCAGCTGCAGAATCTAGTAGACTGATAATGTGTTTTTTATATATCAAGCAAAGATAACATTGTAATAGAGAGAGGGAGCATGAGAAGGAAAGAGAATTCCAAACTCTTTAAAAAGTACACCCACAAAGTTATCCACAATATGGCAACATACTACATCCAATACAATATGTTGTATTTTAAATTTTAGGAATAATAATAATTGTGTGCCCATTATAACCCCTATGGGTTATAGTGCGGAGTAGTGCGGAGGCAGCTGAGGAAGAAGCTGGTTGCTGGGGAGCTTGATAATAAATAATATGCTCTTATCACCTTGAATAAGGTAATCAGAAATATTGTATGTGAACAAGATGACTAAAAGTGGTGTATGCTTATGGTTGGTGTTATTACTGGGATTGTATTGATCTTGCAGGGCTGTAAGTCCCCAAGAAGAGGACAGAAGCCTGGGTTCCAGTTGCTTCAGACTGGAAGGATTGTGGCAAAGGACTCTATGAATTGGTGGAATCCAACAAGTTGAACTGTTCCCCATGAGTAGTTTGTTGGTTGCAAGTTTCTATATGGTTGCACTTTTGAGTTTGGTTAAAGAAAAGAAGAAAAAGTTGTATTGTACTAATTGTTAAAAGGTTTTAATTTTTTTCTTCATTTACCATTGTATGAAAGTTTGTTTCCTAAGGTCCATAGAACCCATACACAGAGAAGTTACACCATCAAGTTGCAAGTAACGTACAGCAACCACCTGACCATGTGATTTTCAAGATAAGAGATGAACAGAACGAGTTTGCCATTGTCTTCCACTGCATAGCAACCCCAGTCTTCCTTCGTGGACTCCCATCTAAGTACCTATCATGGTCAACCCTGATTAGCTTCCAAACGCTGATGAGATCATGTTAGTCAGGTGTTATATTGCTAAGAAAGAGGAATGTGCCATTGAATAACAACAAACTCATGGTGACCACATACATGAGGCACTCCAGGCAGGAGATGAGTCTAGGTAGTTTGCCGTTGTTTTCCTCTTTGTCTTCCATGATGCTCTCTAAGTCAAGTACTGGCCATGGCCGACCCTGCTTAGCTTCCAAATTCTGACAAACTCAGGCTAAATTGGGTGATTTGGGATGCTGATGCATTAATACTGTTCTTTTAAGGATTTTAAGAACGAGGGGGCTTAAAGAAAGGGTACTATATGGGTGATGTATGCAGAAGACTGAGGTCCAATCTCAGGCATCCTCAAGGGTCCAATGTACTACGGCCCTTAGCACAGGGCTTATTTCAAGTTTCCAATTCAGCTTTGACCCCAAATCTTCATTTTGATTTTGCTTCTCCCTTGGGTATTTCTCCAGTATTTCCAGTTTCCTCCTAGTGGTCCCAGCTCCCGTCAGTTATTTTGGTTATTCTTGATCTTGATGTCATCATGGTGGGCCTGTTGCATGTTTTTCTAAATATTCTTAATCATTCCCATGCTTCTACCAAATTATTGATGTTAACGTTTTTGGATGCTGGGCTACATAAAGATCATAGTGAACAAATGGTTACTCGATTTGGCAGAAATGGAGTGTCCGAGGGGTGGCGGCGCCGCGCCCTCGGACTCCGCGGCCCCCACCCCCTCCGACGCCCCTGCCTGCGACAGCACCCACCTGCAGCCCCCGGAGTCGGCCGGGAGACACGCCGGGAGGGCGCCGGCAGGGCCGCGGAGAGGCCGTCTGGCTGAGAGGGATGCTCCACCCCCCCCGGCGGAGCTGACAGCCGCGGCCGCCGACCCACCGAGGCCAGGGACCCGGCGCCGAGTGGCAAACGGCCGCGGATGGAGGAGGCCGTTGACCCGGGCGCAGCCGCAGCCCCGGCAGCCAGGGCCCGCGCTGGCGGAACGCCGCGGCCATGGGCAAGGCAAGGAGCGGCCGCCCAGGAAGCCAGGCCGCAGCGAGACGCCTGCGCCGGCGCAGAGCTCCAACGGGGCCTACAACCCCCAGAAGGCCAAGGGAGGGGGCGGGCGCAGCCGGCAGAAGGATGGCCTGTGCGGCCAACACCGAGGCCAGCTAGTGGGGGAGGAAGGGGCCGGGAACAGGGCGAGGAGGAAGAGGGGCAGGAGCAGGGACAAAGCAGCCAATGGGGCCAGGGCAGATGGGGCCGCAGGATGTGGCCGCGCCTAGCCCAGGAGGTGGGAATGACACTGGGGGCGGGCACTGGAAGGGAGGGGTGGGGTTGGCCATAAGGAGAGGGGGTATTTAGGGAAGGCGAAACCCCAGGCTGAGGAGGAAGACTCGTAGGAGACTGTGCCAGCCTACCCTGACGTTAAAAGGGTGGCTGGCCGGGTGGAGCTAATTGCTGGCTGGCCTCGCCAGTCCAGACGGTGACCGCCCGTCTGAGGCCTCGAGGGGGACGCGCTCCAGTGGCCGGACCGGCCCTTGCTCGTGGGACCCCCCTCAACCTACCACCGGGGATCCAGCACGGACCCACCAGGGGCGTCTCGCGCTGACACGCCGCCGCCACCGCCGCCAGAGGGCGCCCACCCGCGCGACATGGAGACATTTGCAGAAACTTGCAGTTCCTTTTGCACAGTTACATTTGGGCAAAAGCGAAAAGTTTTGGAATAACCATCCAGAATTAATTAGGATCAATAGCATTTTTTTCTGCAATGTGATAGTTTTGCTTGTAATTTTCTATACTGTTTTCATATTGCATTGAAATTTTGTTTGGTTTTGAAAAGTCAGCATCATAAATACAAGCCAAAGAGCAACTGATTTGCATGCAGAAGGTCTCAGGTTCAGCCCCTGGCATCTCCTCCAAGGAGTTCAGGGTCCTCTTCCATTTTATTTCCACCACAACCTTGTAAGGCAAATCCCGCCAAAAGATTGGCTCAAAGTCTCCCTGCAAGCTCCAGATACCAAGCTTTATTTTTTCAGGCCCACTACATACTTGTTAAACACACCTCACGCCTTCACACCACACAATCCCTTATCCCATAAATATAATCTCATGAGCTGAGAAAAAGTTTGTTTTAATTCTGAAACTACTATTACATATTCTATATTTCTGAAAAAAGGCCACTGTTGCTACTTTTGTTTAACAATAAAACCCTTCCTGAGAGTCCCACTGGTATGGTATTTTGTCATTAAAATGGGATTATCCTCTCAATGTCTTGAGTTTTTTCTCATCCCAATAGACCAATGTGGCTGCAAACATTGGGCCACTTAACTTTAAAGCTTTAGTATTCTGGCTTTTTTCTTTACAAGAGCATGAATTAGCCCTCCACACACACACACACCAAGTCAATTTATCTTGCTCTCAATAGAAAAAATGAGTGGGCTCAAACAGATAATCTCTACAACTACCAGAAATTTAGCTTGCTTTTTGAATACAATGAATTGACTTATTTCTTCTGCAATCTATTCAAGTTCCCATAGAAAAAAGTGTCATAATAAATCTGTCATGATTCCAGGAAAAAGTCTTAGAAGAGTAAAGCTTTGATACCCCCTTGGTGAAACCGAATCTAATTAAAGGAAGTCAATATGTATTCCCAAAAAATCTTGCAGAAATTGTTTAGGAAGGGAAATGAGTTACCAAGACTCTATTTAAGCCATTTCCGTTTGCTTGAGAGCAAATTAATTGAAAGGAGAACTAAAATTAACCCAGCCTGGCATATTGCAATGCTGCAACTTCCAAAATAAAAATGAACAGTTTTATAAACAGCCAAGGCCAAATGTGCCAATATTAAGAAGTATTTACTCTGCAGCCAGAAGGTGCTAGCTAATGTCTTGGCAGAACTCCACAGGGCCGATTAAAAACTGTGAAGAGTGTGTTCAGCATTCCTTTTAATTTTGGTTGAATAAGATGTTCACTCAATGGGTTGCACTGTGTTGCTGTTGCAATTCTGAATACTTTCAGTCTTCTGTGTCACACCTAACCCCCTTGCACTGTTTTATTAGTTTCTTTTCAGCTGGAAGAGATGTATAATATACAAAACAATGTAAACATTTAACTAAAATACAGTTAAGACAGCTCAATGGGAAGACAAAAAGAGGTTAAAAAAGAAGCGGTATCATCAAAATCCAGTAAACTGCCCTCAAGTAACCTACGGTGAGGCAGCAAAAGCTATGCAGAATTTTGCCAGCAGCTTTACTCGGGAGGGAGCACACTATATTCCACACCATGTGTTCAGATTCATCAGTCTAGTAGTTGTTTGCAATGGGAAGACATAACTTATAACTTTCCCCTGGCATTGTGGCCTGTACATAAGGAAGCCTAACTTCCATATTTCATGTGGAGAGAAACAAGGCTTCCTGTTTTACAGGGTACTAAGAGGATCCTTTGCAGAGCATGTCCAAACCAGTACAGTGGAGAATTTTTCCTGTATCCTTTTCTGTCATTGATATTCTGGTGCAATTGGTGGTAGGTAGGGTTGCCCGGCCCCCTCAACCTCTGGGCGGGGGATAGGGGACCTGGCACTTACCTTGGGGGAGGGGGGTGCATACGAGCTTTGCATGCATGTGCATGCCCCCACATGCATGATGATGTCACTTCAGAAGTGACGTCATAGCACAGCCCCTGGGAACACATCCAGGCTCCACAGGGGCTCAAAACGGGCCTGATCTGTGCTGAAATGGGTCTGTTTTGAGGCACTCCACAGCACTTGAAAACGGGCCCATTTCAGCATGGATCGGTCCATTTTTGAGGTGCTGTGGAGTGCAGGAGCACTCCTGCACTCTGCAGCACCTCAAAACGGGGCCGATTTGCACAGAAATGGGCCCATTTTGGGGCTCTGCGGAACACAGTAGCTCTCCTGCACTCCACAGCGCCTGAAAACAAGCCCGTTTTGCCATGGATCAGGACCATTTTCAGGTGCTGCAGAGCTCAGGAGTGCTGCCATGCTCTGCAGCAGCCTGAATCTGGACCAAAATGGGCCCAATCCAGGTGGCTGCTGCACACAGGAGTGTGCAGCGCCGCAGGGAGCGCACAGGGAAGGTGCGCGCCCCCTGCCTGTTAGGTAAGTGGGGGCGGGGCGGGGGATCCCTAGTGGTAGGGTTCTATTTTTAGAAAGGGAAAGACACCGATATTTGCCCATGCCAATAAACCCTTTGCTAGGTCCATTCATTTCAGAATTGTTATTGTATGTCTAATTTGATTTCTTTCCCAGTATCCACTGAGAAGCCTGTGGGTTTGTGCAGTAAACAATGTCATGGGTTGGATCCCGCCAGCTTTTCATCTGCTGAAAAAGGAATGAAGGGTCCTCTCTGATCATCTAAAGTGCTGAGAATGGTGAAACCTGTATGGACAAAAGCCATGTGGTGCAGGGTCTCTAATAAGGAGAGGGTATTTGGCGAGACCAAGTTAAAAGCTGACTGGATCCTTCTTTGGAGGTTTTTAAGCAGTAGTTAGATTGTCATCTGTAATGCTGATTCTGTGACTCAGTATGAACTTAGTTACTGGGCTCAATTTGGACTTTTGACTATCACATACAAAGCCCTTCATGGCTTTGCCCCCTCATACCTGCCAGACTGCTTCTCCCTTTATGCTCCACCATGGCAACTGTAGGGCAAGGTCTATAGTTGCCTGTACATGCATTTTCTCTATGGCAGCCCCCACTTTGTGGAGTGGCCTGTCTGGGCAGGTCAGGAGGGGTCCTACTCTCCTGGCTCTCTGCAGGCTAAGCAGGTCTGAATTGGGCAGGAGGGGGGGGCTTTTTTTGCTCAGGTAATAGGGTGGTGCTGTAAGAAATGGCCCAGAGAGATGTCTTGGTAAGGGATAGGGACTGTGGAATATTCTACTGAATTCTGCCTGTTGATGTAGCTATGCTCCTACTTGGTTTCCATATCATTAAAGATGCCATGTTAATTACTTATGCTTTGTTTCAGCAATGTTTCCTCTATGCATTCAGATTTATGCAACCCATATCCTATTGTATATGTTTACTGAGTGTCCTAGATGTTGATCATATTGACTTATACTGTGTAATCCACCTTGGGCCTCAGTGAGAGAGGTGGACTGTAAAAGGGAGGGAGGGAGGGAGGGAGGGAGAGGGAGAGAAAGAAAGAAAGAAAGAAAGAAAGAAAGAAAGAAAGAAAGAAAGAAAGAAAGAAAGAAAGAAAGAAAGAAAGAAAGAAAGAAAGAAAGAAGGAAGATTGGGAGAGGAAGGGCAGGGCAGGAAGGGATGAGCCAATGCTTGGATCTCATGGTCCTTTCTTATGTGACTAAGGTAATGCCAATAGCCACTTTGGGGTCAAAAAGGATTTTTTTCTTCCAGGGTATTTTGGCTGGATATCCTGGAGGTTTTTTGTCTTCCTCTGGGCATTGAGCAGGGATCACTGGGGAAATGGGGAGGGGGGATATTTGTGAATTTCATGCATTGTGCAGGGGGTTGAAGTAGATGATTTCTGTGTTTCCATGACTGGACAGACTTATGCATAATCAAGTCCCCCCCCCCCCCGGACTAATAAATACTGTGTACAAAACTGCCAACCAGAAACAATGTGTAAAGCACAGGCACTGGGTAAGTCATTTGGCTGGATGTTGTGGCATACCAGTCAGGAACATATATACTTTCTACCCCCTCCCATTACCCTTCTGCTCATGATGGATGCTGCTGTGCCCAAGTCATAGTGCTAGAATACCAGGAACTTACAAACTTCCCCAGTGTGTCTGAGTTTCATTCAAATTATTTTGCAAGGTTAATGAATGGAGGGTATTTTGGTTGGGTTTCAATTTGTTATGTTCCAAATGCACATCACTACTGTATCCACAGATCTCAAAGATGCACATTGCAGAGAAGCATGTTTATTGCATGTTACATGAATACATGCATACAAGAAGCTGCCTTATATTGCATCAGACCAATGGTCTATCAATATTGTCTGTTATGACTGGCAGCAGCTCTCTGGGGGTCTTGGATGTTTCACATTATTTGTAACTTGATTCTTTTCAAAGTGAGATGGTGGGAATTTGACTTGGGACTTTGTGCATACAAAACAGGTGCTTTACAATTGAGCCGGAGCTGTACTCCAATTAATATCTCAACTGTAATACTCCCTTTAACCTGTAGGCCAGGATTAGGGTACTTGCTCAGGTTAAGACATGGGCACGAACCAAAAAAAATTAATGAACCAGCGCTTTGCGGTCCAGTGCCGACGATGATCCTGAAGTCATGAACTGCAATGAACATTTTCCGTTGCCGAACCAGTTCGCAGTTCGTGGTTCGTGGGGTGCGGAACGGCCCCTGTGGCACTTAGGGAGCCCATATTCCTGGGGAGTGTTTTGCAGGCTCTCCTACAGCCATCATCCAAGTTTGAACAAGATTGCAAAAGGGATCTTGGAGTTATACCCTCTCCAATCCAAGGCCCCCAGGAAACTCCCACAAAAATCCAAGCTCAATTATACTCTCAGTCTCTCTCCCCAAAGGCTTGCAAGTGGCAAGCAAGAGCTCTGTGTCATGCCACTGCTTGCTGAAAGTGAAACCCAGCCTGGGAGCCCACGGCTATTTATAAGCACAGGTCCCAATGAGCAACGCAGGAGGTCTGTGTTTAGCCATCAGAGCTGCCTATCAGGGTTTGCAGGGATGAGATTGGAGTGCCCATGGCTACAGAACACCCTCTTCCCCCTCCCTCCCCTGGGTGTCTTCTCCCAACTTGTAACCGCTTTGCAGCTCTGTGCTTGGAAGGAAGAACTGCTGATCAAGGTAAGCTGGGCTTCCATTCGGGTTTCCAGGGCGACAGGAGGAGCGCAGACAGAGTTCAGGCATTCCCCTGGCTCCGTTGTCAGGGGAATTGATTGCTGGCGCCTGAGTGTCTGCCTTCCTGAACCATGGCCGAATGCACCAAACCAGGCCTCTCCCAAACACTGGTTCGTTGGCCATGGACAATCACGAACCGCCGGATTGCAATCGCCAATTTTGTGGATTTTTGAAGTTTGTAATGCAGTTTGTGCCCATCTCTACTCAGGTTCATGCACTCAGGTCTATACAACAAAGCCAGGTATGCTGATTGTGCTCAAAACAATATCTGTTTATTAACAAGATGATATGGGGGTGCAAGCACCTGACTTCAGATCAAAAGCATTCACACAGTCTATAATACTTTAGGGACTCCACTAAAGGTTGCCGACTCCAAGTTGGGAAATTCCTGCAGATTTGATGGTGGAAACTAGGGTTGGGGAGGGGAGAGAGCTCAACAGGGTATAATGCCACTGATTACATCCTCCTAAGTGGCCATTTTCACCAGGGGAACTGATCTCTGTAGCTTGGAGATCAGTTGTAATCCTAGAAGATCTCCAGGCCCCACCTGGAGGTTGGCAAACTTAACTCCACCCATTAGATGAAACCTACTTGCACAAATATCAGAGGGGAAGCAGAGCATTCCATTGTAATGCATGAAATAAATACATCACATCAACTAATTTAGAATATTAGGATAGTTCATGAGCCTATGCAGGCATAATTGGATACATACTGGCAGCTTAATTCTTTGAAAGCCTACAAGGGACTCCTTTTTCTGTGCCAAGATGCAATGTAGATTCCAATGTGGATCAAACTGAAATATTTGTAGGCCTTGATGAGCAGAAGTGTCTCAGCAGGAATCAAGATGACATAATCAGGACTACTCAGGGCATACTAGGGTTATCAACCTCCAGGTAAGGCCTGGTGGTCTTCTGGAAATACAGCTGATCTCCAGTAGAGGTGGGCACGGACTGGAAAATGGACCAAAATTTGACACAGACTGGCCCGGTTTGGCATTCATGAACTGTTGGGTTGTGGGATACCTATTTTCCACAGACCCCATGACTCTTTGGCTGGTCCATTGGTCCGTCATCGATAAATCCAGACATGGAGGTTTAAAGCCTTTCCGTGCCCCTTGCAAGTGGCACCAGGAGTGCTTTAATGTTTAAATCCACCCTTGTTCAGCTAACTTGTGGGCCCACCAGTCACCTGAAGCAAGGGTGGGTTAAAGTGCTCCCAGTGCCGGTGCTCAGAACGTGCTTTAACACTCCCCTTGCTCCAGCTGACTGGTGGGCCTGGACCCACAAACTGGTTCACAAACCAGCACGGGTCCATTAAATGTCTGTGTTCTATGAAATGCAAGGACCACGGCTCAACAGCCCGTGGGTTTTTCCCAGTTCCTCTGGAGGGAATGGCAGCTTTGAATAGTGGACTCTATGGACGCTGCTGAGCTCCCTTCCCTCCCCAAACTCCACCCTCCCCAGGCACTGCCCCTAAATTTCCAGGAGTTTCCCAAGCGGGATTTGGCACTCCTATTGTCTACAGGCCTTGCAAATTTGGAAATTATCCTGTTAAAAATTATTATGTTGGGCATCTGACAGCATTCCCTAAATCACTTTTTATGGCTTATTTTTGAACTGAACACTTAGAATGCTGCTTAACCCTCATTCTTATTATACCTTGATTTCTATGCACATATGCAACTTTACTAAAAGCTTGATTATTGATTTCTTTGGGGAAAACATCATGCTAAAGTGCTATTACAATGTCTATTCCTGCTAATGAATGCAAACAAGGACACACCGCCATTAATTGTTCCCTTTGTTTGAGCCAGTACCTTGTAATTTTCAATTGAGTAATTTTTAATTCAGCTACCATTCACACTTAGTCAAAAGGCCTCTTAAATATCTAGTGCTATCTCTTTTATATTCATTGCATGTCTTCTCAAAGTCGACAGACTTACTGTATGTCGGTATTTTATCATCTCCCTCTTCCCTGAAATGAGATTATTACCACATTACCATCAGTGAAGCTTGTACGTGTGATCACAATGAGCACATCCTGAAGATTACATGCTCAAAAATCTCCTTGCTCAGAATTGTGCCATCTACTCGTCCATCTCAAAGGAACATTCCCAAGTCCCTAAGAAGGACCCAAGTTTTTTTTTTCATTTAGGAAAATCATTTGGATTTTACAGAACATGGAAAAACAGAATGTAAGGTAAATTAACATGGCAAAATAGCAAATGAACATTCACAGGTCCCTAAGAAGCCTCAGATTGTGTAGAAGGTTCTTCTAGGTCTGGTTCACAAAACTTGTGACCCGGCAAGGCAAAAACACATCTTCATGAGCCAAGTATTCAACTTGACACCCCTCCTGCTTGCAATCCCAGGCCTGCAGTGAAAACTTGTGCTTTGTCAAGCCCCTGCTATCCACAACATTCTTGGTTGGGATACTTTGTTGACTTGTTGCAAAGTCTGGGCTGAAATCAGAAAATATTAGAGCCTTTGCTTTTCTTAGCTCACTGAGGGTGGCAGCTAACCATGAATTTGGAAGCTCAAACACCTCAATAAATGCAAAGAACTGCCTATGTGAAGTTCTGCTTATATGAATAGTGAATGATACAGTAGTTTCCAAGAGAGTTTTTTGTAAGGGGTGTCTGGAGTCTGAGGCTCATCCCCCGGACTTACCAGGAAGTGGGGGTGGGAGGCAGTTGGGGGACCACTACCCAGCCACAGGGCCGGATCTACATATTTTTTGAGGGGGGGCAAAAGTGAAAAATGGCACCCCCTTATATTTTTTTCTTTTTATATACATATATGATCAATGTTTTAATATAGATATATAATAAACAACTCTTAAACCACCGAATAAATTGTGATGACTTCTATGAATTGTTAATAATAACAACTTTACATTATCTTATCCATCAGTTTGGTGTAGTGGTTAAGAGCACGGGACTCTAATCTGGAGAGCCGGGTTTGATTCCCCACTCCTCCACAAAGCCAGCTGGGTGACCTTGGGCGAGTCACAGTTCTCTTGAGCTCTCTTAGCCCCACCCACCTCACAGGGTGATTGTTGTGGGGTAATAATAACACTTTGTAAACCGCTCTGAGTGGGCATTAAGTTGTCCTGAAGGGCGGTATATAAATCGAATGTTATTATTATTATTATATTAGCTAAGCATTCCTCCTAGAATTCCTTTTGTTGTAGGGAGCCAAGGGAGTTCATAGGCAGACATGCATGTTAGATATTAGGAAGACAGAGTTTAAGGAACTCAGAGGCCTGATGAGAGTCATTCCATGGCAAAAAATACTGGAAGGGAGAGGAGCAAGCGAAGGGTGGGCTCTCCTAAAACAAGAGCTCTTGCGAGCTCAAGCTGTCAATGTTCCAGTAAGACAAATGTGGTAGGGAACTCACAATGACAGGGGAAATTTAAAATCCAACAATGGAAGCCCACTACCCAAATAAAGAAAATACATTCAAATTCTTAATTCTAGAAAAATAACATTTATTCGTTAGCCAAGGCAAGTTTCTGACACCCAAAAGAATCCACAGCAGATGCAAAGTAGAGATATATGAAAAGTAAACTCTCTTGCTAGGGCATCATGTCCTTAGGAGAAAATGCAGATAACTACTTAACTTCAACTAAAAGTGAACTTTTCTGGCTTTTTTTCCTGCAAAACTTCTCACAGCATCATCATAATTTATGGTATTTGCCACACAACTTTCAATAGACAATATAGCCAGTCTTGACAAACACTCCTGATACATTGCTGACCTGAGGTAATCTCTTTTGGCTGGAGATCAGATCTAATTCTGGGAGATTTCCAGCCTGGAAGCTGGCAACCACCATAACATAAGGCTGGATGCTAAGGACTGTTCTTACTAGTGGTGTAAAATTTCCACAAGTTTTGAAGCCATAGGGAAAAGGTCCCCCCTCCTTTTTTTTTTTTTTTGCTACATAACCTGGGAAATTTGTGGGGAAATTGATATGTATGCAATTCATTAACTTTACTTTCCTGACAAATCATGTCTTATTTTATTGATTTAACAACTTAGCATATAGAAGTGTGCTATGTGGAATAATTAAATTAAAAAGTATAAAGTATATTAGTATTAGTATCCCACACCCCTACCTTCCTGCCTTGGTTTGATCATCTCCCTCTGTGCTGATCTCTAAGCAAATACAGCAAATAGAATGGTGCCTGCCAGCTGGTGGGGTGATGGAGGAGCCCCCCCTCCCCCTCCATGCGCACCTTTTGGCACGGTGGCACTTCAAGCTCTTCTCATCCCAGGCAGCAGCGCACACATGCAGAGACAGGAAAAAAGCGAGTGAGCCAGGCAATAGCGCCTATTTGCTGGGAAGAGAGGCGAATGCAGATCCCCCTTCTTGCCGGCACACAGGCCGCTCTCTCTTTGATGGAGAAAATGGAGGTGGCTGCTGGCTGCCGGGGCCTGGTGGGGGCGGCAGTGCAGCCCTTCCCCTTCCCCTCCCCCTTCACACACACATGCCTTCTGCTGGCTTTCCCACCGTTAGGTGTGCTTTGCTCTTGAGAGTTGAGGCAGAAAAAAAAAAGAGGGAGAGCTGGGCACGAGCGGCTGTTTGCTGGGGAGGAGAACTCGGATTCTTCTCTTTGCCCATTTGCCGGCCCCTCTTTGATGGCGCCCAGGGCAGGCAACCCCCCTGCCCCCCCAAGATCCGGCCTTGCCCAGCCACCCCAACAGCCACCTTGGGCCAGCATGGACCACCAGGAGAGGGGGAGAAAGAGGCCTCCCAGACACAGGAAGGTGGAGCAGCTCCCAAACCCCAGAGGTCAGAAGGAGCAGGTGGAAGCCAGCCAGCCCCACCCTCCAGTGGGAGACTACAAGCCCTACCAGGGGCAGGAAGGACAGCCAGGAGAGGGCCAGGGCAGAGGGAGGAGGCACAAGAGATAGGAACAGCCAGCCCTCCACCAGCCAGGCAGCTACCTTACCAGCAGGACAGCAAAAGCAGCACAGAGCCACACCCCAAGCTGCAAACAGGGAGGAAGGGGATAATACAGACCAGCTGAGGCTGCTGGAAGCTCGGAACAGAGGATGCTTGGCAGCCAGCCAAGAGAGCACACCTGTAGCTGTCCAACACAGCCCAACAAGCTACCACTGGTGCAACTGTTTGGGGCTGTCCAAAGCAGCCAAACTAGCTACCTCCAGAGGCAACTGCTTAAGGCAGCCAAGGCCAATGCTAGAGGGACAAAGAGGGGTGTGGCTGGCAGGTGGGGCCAGGAATGAGGGAAAGGATATAAGGGAAGTCTACCCACAGGGGGTGGTGGGTTATGTAGGTGGAGTGAAGTAGGAGTTGTTGGAGGGAGAGAATGGGGAAGTGAGGAAGGAAGGTGGTGAAGGTGATGAAGGAAGAAGGTGGACCAGGGGAAGGGCTAGGTTGAGCAGACTCGCTGGTGGCCTGAGAGGGTGCACGGGTGATGTATACCTCCCCTCCTACTACAAAACGGGGTCCTGCATAATCCCTAGCGGCACCCTGATAATGAAGCCAGGTGCCCCAACGCCCGACGCAGCAGCACCTGGGGGAAAATCTGACAAGGGGAACATTTCAAATTAAGAAAATGCAGAGGTCTTTCTTCAGTCTCTTCCCCATTTTTACACTGAACTGTGGTCTGACCATTATCTACTACAGACAAAGTGAAATATCCCACAAAAGGCAGAGACCCGTTGAGATAGTCCATGCATGGAGGCTCATGGACCCTGCTGGATTCCAAAATGCTCTGAGGGATTTCAGAATTCCCAGCACATGCTTGGTTGAAGCTGCAGTGGGAGCTTGGGACACGAAGTACCTTGAAGCCATTGACAAGATTGCTCCTTGACGACCTCTCCCACCCCTAGGGCAGAAGCCAGCCACATGGTTCACCAAAGAGCTGGGTAAAGATGGCTGAAAGATGTCTAGAAAGATATTCGTGGAAAACTCATACTGAATCTGACAGACTGTGCTACTTTGGAAGACCTATGAAACAGCAGTGATAGCCGAGAAGCAACTATTTTTCTGCAACCATTGCATCAGCTGCTTCACAAAGATCTCAATTGTATCAAGTATCTCAGATTCTTCTCATTCTGAACCTTTACTGGCTCAGGAGCCCTGGTCTGGACAGCTCAGATGAGCCTGATCTCATCAGATCTCAGAAACTAAGCTGGGTCGGTCTTGGTTAGTTATTGGATGAGAGACCTCCAATGAAGATCAAGGTTGCAGAGGCAAGCAATGGCAAGCCATTTCTGTTAGTTTCTCGCCATGAAAACCTCACTGGGGTTGCCATAAGTCAACTATACCATGAGGACACTTTCCACCACCACCACTGGCTCAGGAACAGACCAATAGCTGTGGCTCCTTTGTAAAGTTTCTTGCGGATAAAATAGCATGGATATGCTGCGATCTGGATGTCGGATGTAATTTAGATGAGGAGGAAGAAATACTTAATATACCACCTGGTCTGCGTTTGGATCATTTTGACCCAGTGATGGATATTAGTAGGATCCTGGCGTCCGTGAAGGCCACTACTTGTGCACTGAATCCTTGCCCATCTTGGCTGCTAAAATCATGTAAGAACCATATAAATGATCTCTTCACGTCTATCATAAATCAATCACTAGTTCAAGATGCCTTCCCTCATTCATTTAAACAGGTGGTTATCTGTCTGCTTCTTAAAAAACCATCCACAGACAAAAATGAAGTAGCCAATTATTACCCAGTCTCTAATCTGCTCTTTTTAGGCAATTGAGAAAGCAGCAGAAGACCAACTCCAGGCCTTCTTGGGTAACTCAGGTGCTTTTCAGTCTGCTTTTAGGCTGGGCTATGGGATGGAGATGGCTCTGGTGACTTTAGTGGACAACCTCCTTCTAAATGTAGACAAAGGCCAGGCTTCTTTGTCCCTCCTCTTGGATCGATCTGTAGCCTTTAACACATACCATCCTCAAAGCAGAAGTAGGTATTAGAGGATATGCCTTGGATGGGTTTAAATCATTCCTCATGCATTGGACTCAAAGGCTTGTTGTAGGAGACCAGCCACTGTCAGGCTAGAAATTATCTTACAGGGTTCCACAAAGCACAATTCTATCTCCCATGTTATTCAACGACTATGTAAAACCTTTAGAAGAAATTATTTGTAGCTATGGTACTGGATGCCATCAATATGTGGCTGACACCCAGCTCCAAATCTCCTGAGTTACTGCCTGACAACTGTGGTCAATTGACTGAAAGCAAACAAATAGAAACAGAACCCAGACAAGACAGAAGTGATGTTGGTTGGGAAGGGAAAGAGAGTCTCTGAAGGGCTTTGTGCTCTCCACTTTCGATGAGGTTCAGTTGACTCTTGCAGTCCTGGTAAAGTGTCTAGGGGTTATAAAGGATCCAGCACTGCTGCCTGAAAAGC
Organism: Eublepharis macularius; assembly: GCF_028583425.1. Taxonomy (NCBI): domain Eukaryota; kingdom Metazoa; phylum Chordata; class Lepidosauria; order Squamata; family Eublepharidae; genus Eublepharis; species Eublepharis macularius. The sequence continues at coordinate 118,822,897 of NC_072796.1, read as the reverse complement.
AAGTTAATATAGTTTCAAATAATGCATTATACAAATGCAGTTGAGACCAGAAGATGCCCCCCTACCTGGCTACCTAGATCCATGCCATGCTAACATCAAGACTTGACTACTGCAATGCACTCTACATAGCCCTCTACTCAAAGTCAACTTGGAGACTCCAGCTGGTGCAGAATGCCACAGCTTGATTAATTATCAGGATCTAGATGGAACATGTGTATTACTCCCATTCTTCCATGACTCCATTGGCTACCCATCAGTTACTAAGCTCAATTCAAAGTTTTGGCTATCACTTACAAAGTATTTCATGGCCTTGGTCCCTCATACCTATGAGACCACCCCTCTCCCTTTTCTCTGCCACAGCAACTTCACTCATCTGGATAAGATTTTCTGCAGGTCCCATCCTGCAAATAGGTGAAATCAATAGCTGTCCATATACACACCTTCTCTGTGGTGGCCCCTATCTTGTGGAATGGTCTGCCTGAAGAAGTCAAGGAAGCTCCCACTCTTCCAGCTTTCCACAAATGGCATAAAACCAAATTATCCAGATAATAAGCCAGTGCTGTTAGAAAATGGTGCTTTGTAGATGCTTTGTAAAGGGATAGAGACTGCAGACTATACTACTGCATACTGCCTTTTGCTGTAAGAATGCTCCTATTGAGTAGTTTCAGTGTTGAGTAATAAGTTATATTAGATTGCTTATGTTTTGTTTCAGCATTGAATTAACTCTGTATCAGATTTTCTGCTTGTTTTCAGTTTCTGCAATCTATACACTATTGTATTTTCTGTTTGAATGTCCTAGCCATTGATCGTGTTGATGCTCACTGTGTAATCTGCCTTCAGTCTCAGAGACAAAGTTGGACTATAAATAACAGCAACAAAAATAATCACAAACATGCCATTTGAATCCACCTGCATATACTAGGAAAAACAGAAAACATTTCTACTGGATCATGAAGAGTTTCCTAATAAATGTTTTCTCCATCACAAGACATTTTAGTTGTATTTAGTTATATACAGACATCTATCTAGAAATCAACTGGCAGAAGAGACAGAATAAAATTTTCTGCTTCTTTAAAAAAAAAATCTCATTTCAATAATTCTGAAAAGGATCCTTCCAGTGGAGGTTCAACTTCATCTCATTTTACATGATAGAAAAATAATGAAAGCCAACTTGGGAGGCCTGCTGGGAAAGCTGCAGTGATCATGTGACAAGCCTTGGAATATGACAGTCTCCAAATCTCCACAATCTTATGAATCTTACTCAGTTCCTGTCAGGACGGAGGGGGAGCTGGGTGTAGATCAATGCATACAACGCGCAGGCCTCTTTTGGAATTTCTTTTGTTCAATACCCATCACTAATCTCATCAAACAAACACGTCACATTGAGTTGTGTTATGATCAAGTTGTTAAGTTGGATTGTAACGTCGTACATGATTGATAGGAACAAAGCAACAAAGGAGGAAATGAGTCAAGTGCAAGGATTCCAGCCCTAGATGGGAGGGATGTGAAATATAATAGTTCATTACCTGCCCACTTTTGATTAGTATGTGATCTTCAGGACAATATCTTCCTTTGGAAAAGAAGCACAGGATGGTTCCGTCTGAGGCAATGCTTCGTCTTGCCGCACTGTGAGCATTCATCGTCCAAGAGCCTTGAGGAGAAACCTTATTTTCCCAGTTGTTTCTAATTGTCTCTCCATGTAAAAAGAGATGCATTGGCTTAGAAAGCTAACACTGGTGAATTTGGGGGGTGAGGATGAGATGGGGTCCCTTCATAACATATTAGTAAGCTTCAGTTGCAATGGGAAAGCCTCTTAATGATATTAGCTTCAAATCATAGGATAGAATATTAGCATTTTTGCTCCCTAATATAATAGACTAGTGTAATTGTGTTAGTGCCTTTCACATCATATTAGAAAGAGAAAACACTAACACAATGAGAAGGGAAACAGAAAGTTTGTGGAATGTCTTATAAAAGTTTTTTTTTCCTGCTCAAGTCACGGGTTTTACATCAGGCTGAAAGCAAGAATCATCTTCCACTGGAGTAACTTTCACCAGTGAAAGGAAGGAGATTTTCTGCCTATTCCCCCTATTACTTCAATATAATGAACTCCTCAGAATATTGCTGCACCTGAGCCTGTCTTGTACCTTGTCTAGAATGGACTTTTTGGATTCTGACCTTGGCCTGTCTCCTGGACTCTCCATCTTGTCTGCCCCCCTGTCTGACTGGTTCCTTGGCTCTGCCCTTTGGCTGAACTTCCTCTGCCTGCTCTACTGGTGAGCTGCCTGCCTGACTGGTGCCTGGAACAGGTGCTCTCACCTCAGATGTGACATTAGATCTTTGTTCATCTAGTATTGTGTCATCTGACTAGAAATAGCTTTACAAGATTTTATGTGCATTTAAATAGAGTAAAAACTCCCTTCTTCAGATACAAGGCTGTATCTGAAGAAGGGAGCTTTGACTCTCAGAAGCTTATACTCTGGACATCTTGTCGGTCTCCAAGGTGCCACTGGATTTAAATCCAAAAATATAAGTTATTGCCTCTCTTGTAGCTTCAAGACGTGTGACGTGTAGCTTCATTCTCATATCCATTCTGCGGGCACCAGCAATGCTCAGAAAACATTTTTATTTATACAGACTTTGGGTGATTGTTATTTGTCTATCTCAGTTTAATTCTACCTTTCTTCCATTGAACTCAGGGGTACATTGCTTCCAAGGCACTGAAGTTGGTGTACATTGTTCCCCATTTCTTCCTTTTATCCTGATAACAACTGTGCATGAGAAAGATAAAGAAAGAGAAAGAGAGGAGAGGGAAAGATTGGCCCAAGGTCACCCAAGTAGCTTCATGGCTTCGACTGTTCCTTGATTAATTGTTCCTTGTCTTGTGCTGTTCCTTGATTGATTTTCTTGCTGATGGATTATAAATAATGTATACCCAGCCTCCTGTACCTTGCTCTGGGCTTGACTCTTGCCTAGTGAGCCAAGGAAAAGGCAGCAGGGTTAGCCTGGAAAAGCAGGCAGAAATGTCAGTCTGACTCAGTGCCATAACTTGAGCTGCAAGAATTCTAAGGCTTAAGTCTAACTCCTTTAGGAAGTCTTGCTTCTGTTGAGACACCTCTCCCACAGAGAGTCTCTTTGCACAAGACATCTTACATGGGGATATGCAAGAGACTTACTTTCTGTGTGGTCTTATATTTCAGCATACTCTGTCTCCCTAGCAGTGCACGTGTATCCCCAAAGGGAGAACAAGTGTAAGATCTTTCTCTTGATCCTACTCGTGTAAGATGACTCTTGAGTAGAGAGACCTACAGAGATATCAGCTACTTGGGCAACAATTGCAGAATCTCTCCCAGTATGGTTTTAGGCCCACTTACAAGTTACTGTTTGATATGGCAAAATAGACAGACCACAGTACCCCCCCCCATCGTTCTGACATGACGAGCTTTACATCTAAATTTGCAAGGTACGCCTTTGATATTTAGCATATCAGAGGCAAAGGGGTGGAGAGTATGGATATAGAGAAGTTTCAGTCTCTCCTGTAATATAGAATTCAGGGGGGCACCCATTGAAGTTGATGGACAATAAATTCATTATGAACAAAGAGAAGTATTTCACTCAATTAATCGTAAATTTTGTTTGTTTGCTTTTACTTCATTTATACTCCATCTTTCTCCCCAATGGGGATCCAAGGTGGCTTACATAATTCTCCTCTCCTCCATCTTATCCTCACAACAGCCCTGTGAAGTAGGTTAGGATGAATGTGTGTGACTGGCCCAAGGTCATTCGGCAAGCTTCCATGGCAGACCAGGGATTTGAACCCGATCCTAGATCTCCAAGATCCTAGTCTGACACTCTAACCCCTACACCATGCAGTTTTGGAATTGATCCTGAGTAGTAATGGCTGCTGCAGAGATTGCTTTAAAAGGAGGTTGGATGGTTTGGTGGAAGAGGAGTCCCTCATTGTCTTCTTAAGAGAACCTCTACATTCAGAGGTAGTTAACTTCTGAATACTAGTGCTAGGAGGCCACATCAGGAGAAAGCCTGAGCCTCTTTGCACTGTTGCACTGTTGGTCGGTCTTGCTGGACAATTGATTGGCCACTATGTGAAACCAGCTGCTGGACTAGATGGACCACTGGACTGGTGCAGCATCAGCATTATTTGTTTTCAGTGTAGTTGTCTGGATGCAAGAAACAGAGGATTTTACCATGTGATGCTGCATTCAGAAGGCGGGTTCTGTGCATAAAAATAGCAGGGGGACGTCTTCATATTTCAACTTGAAATATCAGCAGATGTGAACTGAAGGTCTAACTATATCAAAAGTGATGTGTTTGTACTTGGACCAGTGCTCTGTCCCTTTTGGCAATAAGATTACACATAGGTGACACTTCATTGTATTTTAGAGCACACAGTTTGTCCATATGACACACTTGCCTAGGTGCTGGAGGTTCCCCCCCCCCTTCATTCTTTTTCTTCCTGCTCTTATGCATGAAATGAAAATGGATAATCTGTTGTCCATCTTTGCATTGCCTTAATTAATCTTAGGCAGGCTCATATACAAGCACAACATCTGAGATCCTTTTGATTAAATTAGTGTTGATGTTTTCTACATTTTGCCAGCATTAATCATGCACATTCATAATGACGCTATGCTTGGTCCTTTCACTTGTGGTGACAATAAAATCCTACTTTAATTTTTAGATGGCTGTCTACTAAATGTAAGTTCTAGGCTTTGGGGGAAATGAACTCTGGGCATTCTTTATGCCAGAAGGATATCTAGATTGAGAGGATCCATAGCTTAGGCTGAGACAGAGACAGAGAAATCTTTGACTTTCTAGTTCAAGAGATCTCTAGTAACAAAGGCTGCAGAAGACTTTCCTGCCTAATACGCTGAAGAATCACTGTTGGTCAGCAAAGATGCTATTGCGCCAGATACCCTGACCACTCTGGTTGCTTTGTTAGCCACTGTGAGATGAGGTGGTATATACCTATTTTAAATAAATAAAAACAATAAAATAGCATCTGTAAAACCAGTTTATTCTCTCTGAATGTACCTACTAAGGTAATCATCTGCGATCCTTCTCAGGTTCCTGCTTTCAGACAGATAACCATCAGGGACAAGAGTCTTGTTTGGGGAACATCCTCAGCTGACTTGGATGTTATTCATTTATAAAATGTATATCATGCCTTTCTGCTCATTCATAGCCACCAAGGCATCTAACAATTAAAACAAAGCATTTTAGAAATACACAATAAAACCAAAAAGTAAGACACAAGGTCATCACTTAAAACAGAAGGCAAGAAGGAGGAGGTCACTGAGGGAATGCTGGACAAAACAACAAAGTCTTCACCCATTCAAGGAAGGGTTGCCCTTTTGATGTCAAGTAAATCTGAACCTTATTCTTGAACCTTTATCAGGGAAGACTATAGATTTCCTTCTCACCATTTTTAGCTGTCACTTATTTTACTGTTGCTTTGTCTGTTCATGATTTCCCTTAGGTTCTAATATGTTACTATTTTATTACTGCAATTTTAAAAAATTGTTGTAAATTATCTTAATGCCCATCTATTGGAAAGCAGATATGTTTTAAATAACCAATGCTGCATCCTAAGGGCACTTTCCAGGGGGGTAAGCCCCATTGATTAGCACAGGGCTTTCGTTTGTGTAGGCCTGCTTAGGATTAGTCCATTTCTAAATAGATGTCTGATTCAGTAGAAAGCATCTTCATATACTGATGTGCTTTCCAAAGAAAGACAGAAAGGAAGGAAAGACAGAAAGACAGAAAGAAAAAGAAAGATTTCAGTATATTGATTCCCAGTCATTTGTGCTTCAGAATCTTCTGAGGAGGGTGCCCAAAAAATATTGGAAATCACTTCACAGATCACTGGAGTGTGGCCTGTCAAGATCTTGCCTTCATATTTTGTCAAACATTCATGATAAAAAGCAGGAGGGGCAATATGCAAGTAGATATAATTTCCTAGAGCCAAGGCAAGAAAGTACCCTCAGAGACAGAGACTGCAATTCTCTACACTATCCCTTGAAGGAATAATAAGGTGTGAGTTGGTTGCAAGTAAAATTACTTAGGAATGGGTTGCAGTATTATATTATACTCATTCAGTATGCATAACCCCCTTAAAGAATGCCCTCTTTGTGGGCATTTGGAAACTCACGTGGTACAGAATGCAACAGTAATTCTTGAATCAATCACAAAAACCTGACATTATACCAGCTAGATGGATTACTTATTTGTTACTAGACTCCATTCTAAGTGATAGTATTGATCTTTACAGCCTCACGTGGCTTGTGCTCAAAGTATTTGCAGAAATGTCTCTATCTATATCTGCCCAAGTTCTGCTATGCCTTCTTGTGAAAACCAAGCTTTTGTAAGGTCTTTTTCAGCTGCTGTGTGGAGAGGCCAGCTGCCCTACTTTAAAACCCCATTCTTCTGTATCTAAGATAGGACCGTGTGTGTTACCCAAATCCTAAATGCACAAATGCTTAGCAGGGATGCAGCTACCACATCCCAGGGAAAAGAGACAGAGACACCTCATAGCATGGCCACAAAATACCATGGCCAGTGTTCAGAATGACCTGTGAATGGTTTCCACACTTTTAAATTAGTCACTGAATCTTTCTGGCCTGGTGAAGGGATGCCCCTCAGTTTCCCACTGGAATTAAGCAAGGATGGCAGCTGAGCATCAGGATTTAAATCCTCTATAAAAAAGAGACCCCAAACCATTGTCCCTTGTCTTGCATTTTCTAGGCCAGGTCAGTTCAGCCTGGTTTGCTCCTGTCCTGTTCTGATCTATCCTGGCAGAGTGCAGAGGAGACCCTACTCAATAACACTGACTCAAGGTATATTTAGATGGCTAGGGAGCAGATCCAGTTAGTTGATGTGTTTATACTTTTACCCACCCCCTTTTTTTTTACTGTTGAGGGTTTGTCTGACTCCCTTGTGACTCCTCATTTCATTCTGTACTTACTCTGTCTTACCACATCCATCATTTCTACTTTTTGTATCCTAATTTCCTTAGAGTAAGTTGCTTCATAGTGTTTTTCTCCACATTGTACATTTCTTACAATCTTTCTGCCTCAGGGATTCAAGGGAAGGATTAATTGACAAAGGGAGCTTTGATTCTCAAAGGTCCGTAGCCTGGAAATCCAATTGCTCTTTAAGGTGCTACAGAACCCAAATTTGCTGAAACTTTCCCATCACTAATGTCTCTCCCGTTCTTCGAGTTAGCATCTATTGCTGTCCAAGGTCCTGAATGAGCAAAAACTTGTAGTTGGGGATCCCTTTTTATCCAAATCATTTTGGGCTGGGTGCAATGGGGAAAAAACCCTTTTCACCCTCCCCTTTTTTTGGAGGGGGGGCTCCCACTGCCTTTTGTCTCTGTGCACTGACTAAGGGAACTCCTGTTTGGTCACCACAGGCACTTTGGAGAACAGAGGAAAGCCTCGATTAATAAACCTTTAATATCATGTTCACACATGATATTGTGCTAGTGGAGACCATCCTCTTTGATACAATTGATCCAACCTTTTGATTCCAGTATTCCATTAAAAAAGTGGGAAATTGTCATTATTATATTTTGCCATTGGGAAAACAATTTGGATTTCTGGTCTCTGAAGCCAAAATGTTTGGGGCTGGCTCTAGCTTCAAGGCCAGATATGAGTCTTCTATGACTGGATCCTTTTTTGTTGTTTCTGTTCCTGTGCCAAATACAAAGAAATTTAGAAGGTAAAATTTCCTTGCACACAAATGTCAAAGGGAAAACTTCACCTGTTTTGTAATCCAAACATGCTGTTCACTGCTTGTGCAATGACTTTTGAAAGCAATCCCACACAACTTGTCCAAAACCTTATCCAAGTTAGTATAACCCTGTAAGCTTGTTGCAAAAGTATAAGCAATCGTCTTAGGATAGCCCGTCTGTTCAGCAGGCTGCTTTTGCTTGTTCGGCTTAAAAGGCTTTTCAAACTTCCTGAAAGACAAGCCTTAATACTTGAATTAAAAGCTTCTCATATTGTGGCATGAATCACTGAAATGTGTGACAAGTGACCAAATGTAAAAGCCCCTGAGTTTTGTTATGTTATGCTTCAAAAAACATTTCACAGCAGTTTTCAAATAACTATAACGCCTGTTCTAAAACTCTTTTGTTGTAGACCTGAGGTGCTGGAAGCATTCCCAATCCTCTCACAAAATAGCAACATTTGGGATTTATAAAATTCTTTAAAGTATTTATGAAAGCAATCTTAAGGAGGTCTACCTGCAAGTAAATCCCATGTTATTCAATAGTCCTTATTCCCAAGTTAATGTCCATAAAGTGCAATCTAAATGAATTAATCATTATTTCAAGAAGCTTTGCCCCCAGTTATTTATTTCTATATTTGCTTCATTTACACCCTGCCTTTCTCCTCAATGGAGACCCAAAGAATGCATACACCCCCCATCTTTGGGCCTCTTGGGACCTGAGCCTTTGTATACACAGATTTGTGCAGCATTTCCCCCTAAAATAATGACAGCATTGTTTTAGAAGGCAAGTCAGAAAGGAAATTTAAAAGTTTGTAATCAAAGTATTTGGCAAGTTGAAATACTTCATACTCCTGTCCTGATTAACACAAAAACAATGATTAAATATTTGCCTACAGGTGTGTTGGGATTCAGGATATGAGTTTTTCTCCTTATAATTAACTCAGGAAGGAAATCAGTTTGCTGTCTTTGAGATGTTTCTGTAAGAACACTTTTAAAGTCTTCTGAAATACTTGCCCAATGATTGGGTCTGGAATATTTGCCCTATTGTTTGGGTCTGGAATCTGAAATGACCTTAGCAAGTCAGGAAGGACTGCTTGCTTTTAGGATGAGTTTTCTTGAAAAAACTGCCTGGAAACTTCATTTTGCATTTTAACAAATTTTGGCAATTATTTCCTCTGAGTCTGATCAAGCTGCTTCCCCCCCTTGGCCTTTTGGTATCTCTTATCTGATATGAAAATAAGTTGGGTGCCCCTTTTTCTATTTTCTGCGATTGCTTGTGGACCTAGACGGGGTCATTTCGTAGAAAAAGAGCTGGAGGAACTCATTAGCATAACTCGTTAGCATATGCCATGCCCCTTGACAGCACTGGAAGTGTCATTAGCATAACTGATTTGCATATGCCACACCTCCTGACATCACCTATCTTGGCTGTTTTGGACCCCATCCTAGCCATTCAGGGCTGAAATTGGGCTCAAAATGGCAAAAAGGGGCTCAAAATGGCTGAAAAGGGGCCCAAAATGGTCAGGATCAGGCCACTGCTGAGTGAGAGAGTGATCCACCACCTATCAGAGGCGCAATCCAGGCCATTTTGGCTCCAATCCAGGCTGAAATGGGCCCCAAATGGCCAAGAGTCAGGTGGGTGGGACCACCTGTCATGTGACCTCTTTGGGGAACTGCCGGAACTGCGTTCATGCGCATTCCCCCTCGAAATGAGCCCTGGACCTAGATAAGATAGATATTTTATTTGGTATATATAACCAGCACAAATCTCTGTTAAAACCAGGGTAGCAATATAAATACACAAAAATCCAGGCTATTAAAAATAAAGTAAATCTTATCTACAATATTTACATTGAAACTCCCCACCCTCTATAAGACTTGGAACAATTACAGCCAAAGTAAAGGAACCATTCATTCTCTCGAGTCCATAACTTCTCAGATGCAATGGACTTTAACTTTACAAATTTTGTGGCTACAACTAAAAATTTGGCAGAATTCAATGTAAGATGGGGATTAGGGTCAAAAAGTAACTTTTGGCTTATTTCCTCATCTAAAAACCCATGAAGCCTCTTTAATAAAGGATGAATAATCTTTACCCTACTGTCTTCATAGAACCTACAATGTAGTAATATATGTTCAATCAATTCTATATTCCCTGACCCACAAAGGCAGAGCCACTCTACCAATGACACCTTTTTATACCGGCCTTCTGTTACATCTGATGGAAAGATGTTAAATCTGGTCATTGAATAGGCCCTGCAATGCGCCTATGAGTGATAGACTCTCTGTTGAGCTATTACATATTTTATTTTTTGTGGGGACCAGTGGAAAGGAACTCTTGCAATATCATTCTGCCTTTCTATATCATATATTCTTTGTTTAACTATAGCTCTAGTTTTTTCTAGTGGCATTATCTGCAGCGACTCAAAAGAGAAAGCCAGTAGGGCTATCTTATACTATACTGCCTTGAGCCAGGATGAGCAATGGGTATCTCTAAGAATTAGGGCAGTAATATCAGAAGAATTATAACATAGCCCCAGTTAAGTATAGAGGTGCTGGCATACTGAACCAAACTACAGATTCCAGATGGCAGTGTGATAATACACAAAGCACTGGCCATCCAATATAGAATTTAATATATTCAATGAATATATTTAGTGTTTGGTAGCCAAGCAAACAAAACAGGTAAAGCTGGAGTGCGAAATGAACCACACTCTTCCCTGCCACTACCTAGCCAGCTTAATTGAAACAACTAAGAAAAATGTCTCTTCTGTAAGTTATTTTTTTAACTTTAGGGATCAGGAGGATGTAGAGCAGGCTGGGTGGGATAGGGACAGCCATGAAAAAGCAATGGGAGAATGTGCAGGTGTGAAACATTTGGAATACCATTTAGAATAATACTGACATAGAGCTAGCATTCTTTCAATTTTACTACAATTTGAAGTGTGCTGAGGCTCCCACGGCCACTGCATCACTCTCCAGAAGTGTCCAAGAAGATGACATCTGTAGATCAGGTTAAGAGCTTGGGGACCAAACTTTGGTGTTTGAAAAGTGTCCTGGAATGGTGACCAAGAGTGCTTTCTATCAGCTGGTCCACCAACTCTGTCCTTTCATAGACTCAGCAAATTTGGCCATGCTGATCCATGGCTGATCTACTTTAGCTTGCCCTTGAAGACAACCTTGAAACTGCTTCTGAGTCAGAATGTGGCAGCCCAATTATTGTCAGGGGATTTCTGATGGGAACACATTGCACCTATTTTGAAACAGCTACATTGGCTGCCAGTTTGTTTCCAATCCAATTCAAGATGTAAGTCCAATTCTTGAAACCTCTTTACAGCCTAGGAACTGCATGTCTAAAGGACTGTCTTTTCCCACAGGTCTCTGTGCACCAGTTAGCGCCTTAAGGTTTCCACCTGCTAGTTGTTCCCTTGCTTAGGGCAGCCTGTCTTGAACATACATGAAGCTGCCTTATACGCAATCAGACCCTTGGTCCATCAAGGTCAGTATTGTCTACTCAGACTGGCAGTGGCTCTCCAGAGTCTCAGGTAGAGAGGTCTTTCACATCAGCTACTACCTGGTCCCTTGTAGTTCGAAATGTTAAGGATTGCCCCAGGACCATCTGCATGCAAAAGGCAGGCTCTTCTACTGAGCCTCAGAGACAATGCCTTTTAGATCATGCTTATGGAAGTCCTCCACCAGGTACAAAAGAGTTCAGACCTGCCTCACCAATCAATTTCCAGAGCTAAAGCACTTTATACATTTGAATGTTCATTTGGGAAGGAGGCAGGCTGCAGTCATCTTTGAGTCATTGCTTTCTTCAATAATATACATGCATGCTTTATTTTTCAGGAAGACAAATAAGGCTTAATATCTGTGCATAATACATTCCCCTGAATCCACAGTTTGCCAGTGAAATGGGAAAGTTACGGAGAAAAATTATCGCATTGGAAAGAAACGGAAGGTGCCAAACATAGTGCTGTTTGCTTTTCCATCTCAGTTGTAAATTGCACAACCTTGCAAGAGCATTCCAATAGGTTTTACATTTAGAAGGATGGGGACAATACAGACTGCTGGAGTATTTAATGGATCTGTAAAATCCAACTTTTCTTTCAGTGCCTACAGTGTTTGGTGCAAATCTCAAGAAAAAGAAAATCACAAGAGAGCGGGTCTAGATCTCCATCCCAAAACTCTCAGTTTCTGGAGCACAATCTCCCATGTCTGTGCTCTGAATAAAATGCATAGCTGTGTTCCATCTACAGATTACTCAGAATTATGAGTTAAATGGTAAAAGGTGAAATGTAGAAAGACTGTGGCTGAAGAAGAGCATCCAAATACATGGGAAACAGGTTCTTTGATTTCTGTGTGCTACTAATTTGGCTTCTATGGATGTTTAGAGAAGCTGATTATTAAATTACTTTAAATTAAATTCATCTCTAGTTGTGAGAACTTTTTTGAAAACAGAAGGTAGTTCTGTGTGTTCTCTCCTTAGTGTATTGCTTTAATATGATAGAAATTCATCTGGTCCAGCGTTCATTGCCACTGTATCACAGCTATAAATACACAGAACAATTGTCCATTTTGATTTTTGCTTCTGCTTTGTGTGAATTGAACCAGATTTCCTTATTTTGTGCTATTTTCTGTTTCCTTGCCCTGGATTTTCCCCATAAAATAAACATGTTTCAATATGATTTGTTAATTTAAAAATCTGCATTATATATTATATTTATATATGTATTAAGGGCAGTTATGCTATAATTCATGGTTAAGAAAGAATACAATGAAGTAGCCTGCTGAACAGCCATGACTGGGTCCCCAAACTGTCAAACTGATCACTGAAAAATTGGCTCTCTGTTTGCAAGTGGCCAATAGGATATGAACTGAACTGGCAGGTGTTTGAGCATATCTACAGTTTTTGTTGTTTGTTTTCCATAGGTTTCAACAGGAAACACATTCCCAGATGTAATATCTTTGTTTTCTATCCAAACTGGATGATCTATTCAGGGAGTGTACTGTTCATGGAAGGACTAAAGCCTGCCAAATTTCTCATGAGAATATTGCTTCCAAGTTTTTCAGACAGGTAAATCAAAACAAATACATTTATATTGATAGGGTCCTATCTCTTGATTTCTTAAAATAATCCCACTTACCTTCCCTGTGACAACACATTTCAGGAATAGAAGAGGGTTTTTTTAAAAGTATGATGACTGATTCCCCAAGTTTCCTGTTTAGTTTAATGATGCATTGAATGCTTCCTGTTTACTTTAATAATTGATTTTTCTCTATTTCTCTGTTGATGATACAAATACCTTCTTTCATTTAATGATAATAAGACAAGTTGCTTTCTACAGCATGCACTTCTTTATTTTTACATTCAGTCTTTGTTTTAATTGCCTATAAAACTGAGATCCTGTTCACCATTGCCCTAACATTTAGCAGAGGTTATTCTTGGGTATTGGGGTACACCCCCTGCAACTACTCATCTTAACACCACCACCAACAACAACATTCAATTTATATACCACCCTTCGGGATGACTTAACACCCACTCAGAGTGGTTTACAAAGTATGTCATTATTATCCCCACAACAAAACACCCTGTGAGGTGGGTGGGGCTGAGAGAGCTAGAAGCTGTGACTGACCCAAGGTCATCCAGCTGGCTTCAAGTGGAGGAGTGAGGAATCAAACCTGGTTCTCCAGATTACAGTCCTGTGCTCTTAACCACTACACCAAACTGGCTCATCTTAGTTGGATGGAAGCATGAACTTATACCTAATGGAATATGCTTCCTATTGAAATGAATGAATTTTTTAAAGAAATAGATCTAGGTCATTCCTGGGCTCAGGTAGCCCAATCTCATCAGATCTTGGCTGCTAAGCAGGGTTAGCTTTGGTCAGTATTTGGATGGGAGACTGCAATAGGAGTTGGCTGTGACTTGATGGCACAGACACACAGGTGAAATTCCCTTTCTTTGATTGCCATTTATTTTTATATTAACATTTACATTTTATGTTAAAAAGATTTCCAAGCAAAAGGGACAGTTCCCATTCATTGTTAAATGAATCCACATATCTTACTGGCTTTCCATCCATTTCCCAATGTGTAAATCAGGAATTCCTAGTTAGAGATGGGCACAAACAGCAATACGAACTTAAAAAAGCCATGAACAGCCCAATCTGCTGTTTGCGAACAAGCTGTTCGTGTTGAGGCCCCATTATAAATGAACAGGTGGTCGTTGCAAACCTCGTTTGTCAAGCCAGACAGTCTGGCACCTGCAATCAATTCCCTTGGCAACCAGAGGCAAGGACTGCCTGAACTCTGTCTGAACTCCTGCTGTTGCCATGGAAACCCCACTCTAAGCCCAATTTAGCTTGATAGGCAGGTCTTCCTTTCAAGTGTGAAGCTCCAAATTTGTTACAAGGAAGCAAAGAGCAGGGGGGAGGGGGGCTCCCAGCTCTGTTTTTGCAGACAGTGAGGGAGAGACAGTTGCTGTTGGCATTTTGAGAGAGTGACAGGGAGAGTACATTGGAGCTTGAATTTTCTTTGTGTGTGGTGGGATAGGGATCTACCCCTTCAAGTTCCAGGGCTGTTGCCAGGCTCTGGGCCAAGTTATTATTTATTACTGGTACCTTTCCTGCTGCCTGCTCAGGTAAGGTTTCTGGGAGTGGTGCGGTTCCAGGGCTGGTGCCAGGCTCCTGCTCAGAAAATGGGAGTGGTGTGGTAGGAATCTTGATGGCTGGAGGAGGGCCTGCTGGCCCCCATGAACAATGAACAACAAACATGTTCGTGAACAGGTCATGTTAGTCAATGTTAATTGTTCATTGTTTGTGGATGGCAACGAACAATGAACACCATGTTCGGTTTTTTTCTGTTCGTGCCCATGTCTATTCCTAGTCATGAAAACTGGGTAAACTTTGATTCATCACAAATACTCTAGCCTAAGTATGAAGAATTTGTTCAGTTACACAGATCGCAGGTCACCACCCCACAATGCATGCCCCATACATTATGTTCCAACCCCTTTATTTTTTGAGTCCTACATAGGTTGGGTTACTAGATCCCCTTACTCTCCCAGTGGAAGGGTGGGACCCAGTGCTTATCTTTTTCTTCTTCTTGGCAGCCTTTTCCCCACACCAGTGTGATGACATCACTTCTGGGAAGTGACATCAATGTACCAGGTGGAGGAGGTGCATGTGTTTCATAGTGGGCCAATTTGGGCCCCAAAGAGGTCCGATTTGGCCTCTTTGGAGCCCAAATCAGCCCACTGCAAAGCATGGGAGTGCTCTTGGGGCAGTGCAGTTATGTCAGTGACATTCCCCTCTCCCACCCCCTGTCAGCCAGATAAGTGGTTGTGGGGGGCAAAAGGTAGGAGCAGGAGATCTCCTGCCCCCACCGGGGGAATGAGATCCCTGTACATAGGATGCCACATGTCTGCATGTACATGGTTGGTAGGACATGACTTGTGCAGGCCTGTTCTAGTCACTTTACTATACTGACTCTGTATGCAGGTCTCTTCTCTTCCATTTTGTTGTCAGTCTTAAGAATTTTTTTTCTCTCAAATATATATACACATTGATATTCCATTGTTATAATATGGGAAAGCAAATTATAACTGGCAAGCTATCAATTAATTTCTGATAGGAGAAAAATATTATATATTTAAAAAAAACCCTTCCACATAAAAAAGATGAGATCTTTCAGTCTAAAAAAGAATAAAGACATATATTTGAAAACATGGATGTCACTGATATTAATCTTTTCATTAACTCACTTAGCATGAATTCATAATCTATCTGACATTTTAAGTAAGGCTCACAATGCTTCTGAAATAAATTTGTTCTAGTGGCAAAACTATTTACTCTTGTTATGTTCTAATGAATCATATTAGCTTGATCTGACTGGAGTTGGTAGTTAATTGAGATCAGGAATTCATCTCTGGTAATGGTCTTACAAATGAGCTCTCTGTTTGCATTCAAGACTGATTCACAGCTCCTAGCAACATCAGGTCTTTGTTAATAGATCCTTATCAACAGAAGTCACTAGAATATATCACTGGATGAGGTGGGGGAAAGGAACATCTCTTTGCCTATGCTTATTAACAAGCAGCAATACATTTTTATTTTTTTATTTTTTGATCTCCTGACAGAAAGGATATATTCACCTTAGCTAACATACTGCTTTTTTCAGAAGTAATGAATGAGGATCTCTTTGTTGCTTGTTTCTTCAAAGCAACATGTTTTGCCCCTCACTGGATGCCTAATGCATTATACAGTCACTTGCTTTGGAGCTGATGATTACAGACATTGTGAATGAATCAGGAATGCCAATGGGAAGTGCTTGGGAATGACATACACACAGTGCAAAATCATAAAGCATACTATCTAGATATGACTGTCTATATTGCAAACAGACCTGTCCCCTCATTTTACCTAATTTGTCACTTTAGCATAGTACTTTAAAAAAAATACATGGATACTTAGAATTGATAACCAACTCATTCAAAGTGTTCTTTGCATTACAATTTATTTATTGACATGACAGGCAGGTATATGTTAGAAAGAAGTATTTTTTTTTACAACAGATGTCAGCCGCATGGCTGTCAATGACAGGAGAGGTATTTCCTATCCTATTAGCATGATCTTAAGTTCTTAGCATACCAAATATCCCCAAAGAGCTCACTGCAAATTCTACCTTCTCCAAAATATTAGAAATAACTACTTAATTTGTAGCACATACTATATTCATGAAAGAGTCAGGACTTTTTTTCTGGGGAAAGAGGTGGTGGAACTCAGTGGTAGCATATGCACCTGCACGTTCCTGGGACTGTGCAATGACATCACTTCTGGGAAGTGACATCATCATGCAGGGTGTGTGCTGGGAGCACATCTGCGATTCGAGTCCACTCACTTTCCCACCACAGGCCAATTCGGACCCAATCTGGCTGGTCAGTTTCAGAAGGTGGTGCTGGGGGACTGTTGTTCACCCCTTGGCATTACATCTTTTCCTCCTATGATGTTTAACAGATGCATGCAACTGATGGCATAGATTGTTCAAGATGCAAAATGGATGCCACCCATGTAGAAGAGACCCAGCTCTATTTCTCTATAACAGTTCAGTAAGGTTGGTTTATGGTGTTCCTAAACAATGCCTGGATAAAGTAATGGGCTGGCACCTGGCAAAGAAGGAATTTCAAGTAGGTCGTGAGAGCATGTAAAATGAATGTTAATAATGTCTGAAAGCACACTTAGATACCTATTGCAATGAACTTACTTGGAGGAAAAAACTCTGCAATTAATGAGTTGTCTTGTCTTACACTGAGTCTTTGACTTTGACCTGACTGGGGCAAGCTCCAATCAAGTCTGTGGCACATGCACAGAAGGACCACATAGTACACCCTGGGAATGTTGGTGGCTAGGAACATGGTGGAGGAGGGAAGGATGAAGGCCCTTTTCCACATACGCTGCAGTCATAGTCTGAATTGGATACCCCATATATGGGAATGGAGGAAAACACACAACTTACATGTGATTATTACACAGGAGAGAAGGTAGGTTCCTCAGACCCAACCTGTATACTCTGTAATGTCTGAATGTGTATTTGGATTGTTTATATTTCATTGCTTTTATTGCATCATTCTCTTACTTTGTTATCCAGTTTTATTGCATGCTTTATGTATTATACTGCTCTTGCTGCATTGTTTTTAGTCATGTGATCTGCCACCAGTCTCAGTGAGGAAGTAAATGAAGTAAAGAAATAAAACAACCCCATTGGCTGGAGTCGCTCTGAAATAATAAAAAAGACCTAACTAGGGGCTATATATAATCCAAATAAAAGAGTTTTTCTTTAATGAATACACAAGATACTGTAAGCAAGAAAGCATCTACATGGAAAATTATTAAAGGCAGGTATCTTCTTCTGAGGCCTCTAATACATAATCTATTACAACGTCTATTTTATGTATCAACTTTCAACAACCCACTTTCTGTCTTTTGGTATGTCATGCTTTAGACTGAAGGTATTTCTCAAGAGAATATTGAAATGGGTAAAAAGTTGGAGCTGCCCTCTTTAGCACTTAATGCTGTGCTAGCCAAAGAGGAATGCCTAAGGCAGGAGCAAGAAGGCAACTCTGGAATATACCTTCCTGTTCTCGATTGTTAGAAGCTGATCTCTTGAATCATAACAGCTTGAGTTCACTCTCCTTAAGCATGTAAAATCACACATTTTATCACTGATCATTTCAAAATTATTCCAACTGCTATTTTAATCCAGCCACTTCGGATGAAATGAATTTCACAGTTCAATGACATGCTGTGCAAACCTATCTACCATTAGCTGCGGTCCACACATACCTGAATTGCTTTGATAGCTCTCTGGATGATAAACCCTGAATGATGTTAAGGTAAGGGATATTATAGGGCATAGCGGTATCATTCTTTTAGTTGCATATATTCAACAGCGCAAAACAGGTTCAAATCCATATCTAGACTACTGAATTTAAAGTGGAAATTCCAATGTGTTTCAATGGCCCAGAGATGGGGATTTCTGGAGAGTAATGGGTTGGATACAGTGCAAAGCAACAAATAAAAACAAGTAAATAAATAAATTCCATTTGTGCTAGAGCTCTTACGCAAGCAGAAATAAAAGGAAAAGACTGTGGTAGACATTTGTGCTAAGTTAAAGTTCTTGTATCACCACTTGATATTCTGCTTGCACAAGATCATGAGTAACTTGTTTCTGGGCATTATAATATAAGAAGCTACAGCCACTTGTCTCTACAGTGCTGCCTTTTCTTAGAAGAAATAAGGACCTTGTAGGTCCTTTTCACCAGAATAATCTATGCTGTTATCCACACTGCTAAATCACTAAAAACAGCCAAACTACTCAATAAAATAAGCCCCAACATATAGCAATGAAAACAAGACAAAACAACTCAAAGCTGACCAAAGCAGCTCACAGAAATCACAGAGTAAATAAAACTTAAGCCCAGAACACAGCCCTCAATGCCCCCCCCCAGCAGATATCGATCAAGGATTGCCAAAATCACTCAGGTAAGCAAACAATTAGACAAACTGAAACAATAGTTAAAGCAAGTCAAAACAAAACAAAACAAAAGCTCATCTGCTTCGAATCAAAAACAAAACGACAGCCCTAACTAGATAATAATAAGTTAACAATCCAAATTCCCTCCAAGCCTTTTCATCTACTCTCATGCTGCTCCAACCCCACTAAAAAAAAAAGGGGGGGGGGTTCGGTACTGAGTCACTGAGTCTATAAGACAAAAGGAGGGGGAGGTAAAAACCAAAAAACAAAGTAAGGCTAAATTAAACAAAGAACAAAACAAAAACAAAATTCTAAGATAATAAAATAAAAAATAAATATAAAAGGCCCCACAGCCTCATAGCATCCTAGGGCATCAAAAAACAAGTTTGGCAGAACTGATCTGCTGAAAATGCCAGTGAGCAAACTGCACCTCCCTCTTTACTTGCCAGCATTCATCATCAAACCATCCCTTACCTCACCAGAAAACATTGGGAAAGGAAGGCCTCGAGACTCTAGCTTATGGGGGTGGCAAACCATTCAAAAGCTCTGCAAAATTCTTCAACGTCGATTCCACGATAGAGGCTGCAATAACATTAGCTTTCATCTGGTGGCAGAACTGGGAGGAAAGGAGAGCCTTAGCCTGATCAGAATACGCTTGAGCCCATCTGATTGGCTTAATTTCCCTCTTACTCAGTTTCATGAAAGGACCCATAAGACGAATGGGACAAACAGTGTGAGGAAGCACCAGCTGAAGGGGAAGATGGTCATTGCCGTAAAGTTTCCAAACCTCAAAACTTATCATCCAACCCCGAATGGATGGTGAGACTAGAGCATAATCAATAACGATTCTTCCCTGATCAGAAAAAAGATATAATCCCTTTGGTCATCTAACTCTAGTAGCTGTTCAGAATGTTGAAACCTTCTCTCTGGGAAAGTTGGGCCAGCCTGACACCCACCAAATTATCCTTACTCTCTTTTGAACATCACCTATACAGAAAAGGATAATCCAGTTTCTCCTCACCTCTCCAGAACTTAGAACCCAACAGATCCTCATCCCTTGACTCAAGTCTGGCATTAAAATCTCTGCATTCTAAGAGGGAAACTCCAGGGCGGAGAGATGTTAAATCATTCAAAAATGCTTCCCAGCCTACTCCGTATAAGACATGGGCACGAATAGAAATACGACTCAAATTTTGTGACGAATCAGGCCATTTTGTGCTTTGTGAAAACATGATCCTTGGGGCCGTGTTTTTCATGAAATCCATGACTTTTTTGGCTGATTCATAAGCTTTGTGGTTGATTCGTAACGCCAAACAGGCTGGCACCAATCTATTGATTCCCTAGGCAATGGAGGCCAGGAAAGTCTGCAGACTTTTTGTTATCTTGGAAACCCCAATCTTAGCCCTCAAAACCCTGATAGGCAGTTCTCCCTGCCAACTGGAGATCTCCCAGTTTGCCCTATACAGCAAGGGGCAGGAGATTAGGCAACTGAAGAGATGGCCGTTCTGTAGCTACAAGAACACCAATCTCATCCCTCCAAACCCTGATGGCCAGGTCTGTCTGCCAACCACCAGAGAGCTCCTGTTCTGCTCTATGTGAGCATTTCTTATTTAAGGAACAGGTCTCTCTCTGCCTCGTGGTTAAGATCTAGTTGACAGAGGGAGGAATTGTTGCTGGAATTAGGAGAGTGGATTTGGGAGCTTTTGGGAAGAGAGAGTGGAGTGGAGAGTTTTTGGGAAGCATTTGGCTTTTTGGGAAGAGAGGAAGAGTGGATTTGGGAGCTTGCTGGAAAGATCTTTTGGGTGAGGGTGCCTTTTTCCCTCCAAGTTCCAACCCAACCCCCCTATCCTCAGACCTATGCCTGGCTCTGGGGCCTAGCTTGACTGAGGCCTCCCTTATTTATTCTTTGCTTGTCTTTCTCTAGCATTTCTGAATGAAGAGGGCCGTTGAAATGCCCCTGGTTCTGAAGAATCATGAAAATAACTAATCATTTTGTGAAATGGGTCAATTTTGTGAAAATTCATGGTTCATGATTCATGAAACATGACGAAACACAAACCTCTCATTTCAGG
Source organism: Eublepharis macularius (assembly GCF_028583425.1). Taxonomy (NCBI): domain Eukaryota; kingdom Metazoa; phylum Chordata; class Lepidosauria; order Squamata; family Eublepharidae; genus Eublepharis; species Eublepharis macularius. Next base: position 118,802,036 of record NC_072796.1, on the reverse strand, counting down.
TTTTTTCCCCCATTTTGTGCCCATGTCTACTCCATATAGCTCTCAAAATCCTTTCAGTGAAAGACAGCAGAACATATACTGTAATAATAAGCAATGAAAAGTTAGCCTGAAGGTGGGTTGCCAAGGCCATGTAGGCTGAGCAACTGGGAAGCTGGAACCCATTCTCCTCCAAGGTAGTAGAGATCAGACATGAATACCAGCTTGGGGTCTACATAGAGAAGAGTGTCTGCTAGTACAGATGGGCATTGTCAAAAAGTTAGGGGAGAGGGATAATCAGTAGCCCAAGTTGCTTGCAGTAAAATACAATCAAATGTACAGGAAAATTTACATAACTCAGAGGATTTGTCTTTAGAGCCCCATCCAGATATATTCCTGGAGAGTACATGAAACTCCTAATTTCTTCTGGGGTCATTCCTCATCAACTTCTATACCTTCCAAATGACATTATAATATAGAGGGAAGAAAGTGCTATGTGTAGCACAAGATCATGCACAAATTAAACTGCACTGTCTATTTGTTTTTCTGCTGTGCATTACTGGATCCAAACCATTGAATATACTTATGTGAACCACATGTGAACACTGATGTTTTTATTTCTTTTAAAAAGGATTTTAATTAGGTATTGAAGAAAGCTTATTTTAACAATTCCTTTATACCTTTAATAAAATTAATTATTAAAACTTAAAGCCTATGGAAGGCACCTAATAAGAGATTCCATTAAGCACAACAAGACTGACTTGAGATTACATATGGATGGGATTGGGCTGCAAATTTGTTATGCTGATACCCCTGCTCATTCCACCAAAGAAGCTTACAAGCAGATACGAGGGGGTTTACCATCTATTTGGTGCTCAGAGGAAAAGGTTCAGCTTTAGAACTGTGCAACATCTCTTCAAGTCATTCTTTGCACTATTATATGGAAAAATGAAGTTAATTATTGGCAGTATTAGCCAAAAAAAAATAATTGCTAATCACTTTGTATTTTTATTACATAGTGCCAGCATGTTAGAATTGTTAGGACTAGGCATGCGAGGTATTGATTCTAATTCACATTAGCCACAAAATTCAGAGGACTTGAAGCAGGTCATTATGAGGAATGGCCCATCCTTTAGAGGTTAGTGAATTTAATTAAATCAGCCATATTTTTATATGAATCTGTACTGCCCTATTTGAGTAATTTGATGTTATGTTAATCCTACCTTGCCTATCAAGAGATGGACATGGCCTTCATCCCCGCGAATGGACAGATACATTGTCAAGGGGCAATGGATCTTTTCCTCTGAGATATGGAGGCAATGGACATGCCACGGTGAAGGAAAATAGATTTCATTAAGTATCTTAGCCTACGGAAGAAAATCATATCTTCAGAAGAATCAATGCCACAAAATAATGATCCTCCAGCTGACAGGAGCAACAGTGGACAGACCATCTGGAATTGGCCGACTGCATAGCATTGTTCCGCGTTTTCAGTATACACTGAGGTTCCAATCTCAGGGCTACTCTCAAGGCTTTACTTTCCTTCTTGAGAGGCATTCGTTTCCCCTTTGCTTGTAATAATACATAACAGACAGAAGTGATAAATCTCAGACCCTCCCAAGACCGACTGATTAGTGGTGGCATGTGGCAAGTGTTCAATAGTGATTCCTAGAATCTGAATGATCCTGGTTCGATTCCCCACTCCGACATTGTACCTTGCTGGGCGACCTTAGGACAGTCACTCACTCTCATCCTAATCTACCTCACAGGGTTATTATGAGGGGAAAAATGGAGAATAGGAGATGATGTAAGCTGCTTTGGATCTCCATTAGGAAGGAAGGTATAAAAGAAGTAAAAATATAAAATAAATGGAGAAATTGAGGAGCACCACCTGAATCTTCAAGGTGTCAACAGTCTTCTGCTATTTCACTACAACTGATTGCTCTCTGGTTGATTCTTGGTGTTTCCTTATAACTTCTCCCCACACCCCTCATTTTCTCTGTTGCTTGAACTCTAAATATAAATGTAGCTACTTTGGATGGACACTCTATGACTCTGATGAAGTGAGTTTTGACTCATGAAAGCTTATACTGGAATATATTTTGTTAATCTTCAATTTCTTACTAGAGTTGTTTCATTCTGAAGCTGTTCTCGTGACTGCTGTGCCATAATTTTGTTCAGACATATTGGAAATTGTTATCTTCAGGATATCTGACATCAGAAACATGTTTATTCATGATGGAAGTTTTACTACACCACTTCACCATGGGAAAATATAGTTAAGACTAGAGGTGGGCACGAAATGAAACATGAACTGAAGTTCATCATTAACTGGGCTGGTTCATGGTTCATGAACCAGCAGTTTGTGGACACTCATTTCTCATGAACCATGATGAATTTTAGCCTGGTTAGTTCGGTTCATATTTCAGCTCATCACTGCAGACAGCCTGGTGTCAATCAATCAGTTTCCTAAGCAATGGGGGGGGGGGTTCTCTGTAGACCTTCTGCTGAACCGAAGTGACATTTTCACTAACCAAATGAACTGGTTCATGAGCCGGGACAAGTTTGTGAAAGTTCATGGTTCATGAAACGCGACGAACCACATGGTTCAGAATATTCCCAGTTTGTGCCTATCTCTTGTATGAAGACATAAGCAGACCTTGTTGGACAAAGTGATCATGGTTAGACATGTCCCTCATCCAGAAGAGAGTTATGGGAACTGTCTTGTACTGAGCCTAACCATTGATCCATCTAGTCCAGCACTGTCTACTCTAATAAGCAACAGATATTCAGGGCCCCATTTAGGGGTCTGTCCCAGCTACGATAATGGATGTTCAAATATATGTATTTATTTATTTAGAAACTATTTTTTGTGTTGCCTTCTCCAGGAACCTGCCTGGAATTGCAACTAGGACTTTTCCTATGGCAAATTGATCATGATTTGGTCACATTTTAATCACCTAATTTACTCCATAATATAGTTTTTGATAAATCAAATTGAAGTTGCTCCTCAGACAAGACATCAATGGAATTTCAGAGAAGGTCAGAGTCATCAGTGTTTTGGACATCACTACCTGAGATCCCTGGAATTGACCTTTGGATCATATATACTCAGACCACAATTCTGCAGCTAAGCATTGGCCCCTCTGACTGATACTTTAACCTGGAAATAGAGTCATCATTGTACATAAAAAAAAAATCTCACCAAACACATACTTTGTTCAAACAAGGTATGATGCCAGAGAGAAATGAAATAAAAATATAAAACAGATAACATCAAAATAAATACAGCACACAATTTATTTTTGTCCATATACATTAACTTCTTGAGGTAAATCGACACCATTTGCCAAGCCAGGCCTTCTATCATAAACCATTCAAAGGTACTCTGACTGGTTGACTGCAGCTATGTCACTGTCAAATTGTTTTTATGTCTGAAAAAATAAAGACTTTTACGACAGACTGTTGAAGAAAGAAACGGAAATGGGTAGTTTACGCCTTCTGCCATTTATTTACTACATGAATTAGGCTTGTTTCTCATTCTTCAGCATGACTCACAGAATAAGGCCTCCTGAAAATGAAAGTCTCTTCACTCCTTTTGCTAAATGGATCACGTAACATCATGTTGTGTCACAACAGCTTAGGCCATGTCCCCTCATTTTCCAGCAGGACTCTGGAGGCTATTATTCTATAATGTACCTAGCCCACTAGCACTTTGCCATAAAAAACTAAAAACCCACTTATGTTTGACTGGGGATCTATCATCATTCTAGTCAGTAAAGTACCTCATCAGAATTTACTGCAGGAGGTAAAAGCTGAAGTAAAGTTAAAATGTTCCTGTTTGCGAAGCCGCAAGTAACTTGATGTAATGTACCAAAGATATTTAAGGCCATTTTGGCCATTATTATGAGCAGAGAACATCCTTCAAATGATTAAATCAGCCACATGCCCGTTTTTTTCTTTTTTTCTTTTTGGAATATTAACTTGTTTTTGTACTAAAAGCTTTGAGTCCCCCACCGCAACATCCTTTCCAAGATGGGATGAATGTACTATAAGCTTACCTCAGATCAGATATTGACCACAGCTTGGTTCCAGACTGAGAGCCAAGCTACAAGTGATGCCTGACACAGGTTGGACACTTGTCAGCTTCCCTCAAGTTTTGATGGGAAATGTAGGCGTCCTGGTCTTGCAGCTTGGCTCTCCGACTGCTGTCCAATTGACTTTTAAACTGTCACTTGCCCAACATTCCACCAAGCTGCCTACATTTCCCATCAAAACTTGAGGGAAGCTGACAAGTGTCTAAACTGAGTCAGGCATCAGTTGTAGCTTGGCTCTACATTTTCGGCTTATTAAGGCACTTCTGTCAGCAGAGTATTGGCAGAAAGCAGACCCGTGGGCCAAGTAAAAAATGCTGCTTCTAAGAGCCAAGCTACAAGTGATGAATTACACTTGCCTAGCAAGTGAACAGACTCACGTGATCAAGTGGAAAGCAAGTGAATGGCAAGTGAACAGGGATGAATACATGCGAGTCTGTTCACTTGCCCGGCAAGTGTAATTCTTCACTTGTAGCTTGGCTCTAAGACAAAGGGAGCCATCCTGGATAGGTCAACAGTAGGGCTGCCAGACCCCCAGTGGGGGTGGGGGATCCCCGCCCCCCCTCCCACCCCGCCCCCACCTACCTGGCCAGTGCGGGGGCGGGCACCTTCAATGCACACCACCCTGTGGTGCTGCGTGCCCCCGTGCACAGCAGCAGCCAGGATCAGGCCTGTTTTGGCCTGGATCGGGGCCCCTGTGGAGCACAGGAGTGTTCCTGCACTCCGCAAGGGCCCACAACGAACCCAATCCATGGCAAAACAGGCCCTATCCATGCCAAAATGGGCACGGATCAGGCCCGTTTTGGTGCGGATTGGGCCCATTGTGGGCCTTTGAGGAGCGCAGGAATGCTCCCATGCTCCACAGGGGTCTTAAACAGGCCCGATCCGTGCCAAAACGGACCTGATCCGTGTCAAAATGGGCGCGGATTGGGCCTGTTTTGGCGTGGATTGGGCCCGTTGTGGGCCCCTGCAGAGTGCAGGAACAGTCCTGCACTCTGCAGGGGCCCACAATGGGCCCGATCCACGCCCAAACGGGCTGCGTGGTGATGTCACTAAGTGACGTCATCGCGCTTGCAGGAGCACGCACGCGCTGTGCGCACGCGCACCCCCCCCCCCCTCAGGTAAGAGCCAGGCCCCAATCTCCCACTGGGAGATCAAGGGGGCCTGGCAACACTAGTCTACAGTATTATTCAATTGGGCTTACTTTCAAGATAGTGCCCTTTGGATTGTAACTAAAGTAATCTGATTTGCGTACTGGGGGTGGGTGGGAATTAAATCATTTACACTACATTCCTAAACCAGTATCCGGGTAGAATCCTACTCAATAGGATTTACTGTAGAAAAGCTTTCCTAGGATTGGAATGTTGTTCTGCCCAACCTAACATCAAGGAGAAGAGGGAATCAAGGAGTGTCCATCTTGGCCCTGTAGACTAAAGAATTTGTACTGATCAGCATGTACCTTGACAATGACCACTGATGTGTTTCAGGATCTTGCCCCCCCATAACTAACTGAGGGCATCAAGCATGCTAAGTTTGCCTGTCAATTGTGCTTATGTTGACACTTGCATGCCTTTTCATCAATGGGTTGTATTAAAATGAGCAATGCATGTAGCTTTCAGGTGAAGATCCAGTAAAGTGCTGACTGTCCTCCAGAAAAAAATTGCATACAGCAAATAAAAAAGGTACTTGCAATCATTTTTCATCTTTTGCACGTAGCATCCTCCATGAGTTTCAACCACTCACAAGTCAGGTTTTGTGTGTGCATGTGCATGTGTGTATGTGTGTGTGTGTGAATAGAAAATTTAAAATTATGCAAGTTTCTTTTTAAAAAAATTCAAATCAATTTATTTTTCCAGTGACAAATGCATCCTACCTGTTTTATCATTTATTTTCTAGTTAAAAGCGTACTGGGCATCAACATATTGAAATGTATGTCTTCCCCAACACTCAAAGCAGAATTTTGTTGCATAATGAATCTGCTTCAAATAAATAAGAACTTGTGCATATTGACAAAAAGGAGATTTGCAAAATGCTGTTAAGGTACACCACTCATAATGGAAGAAATTCCAGTTGATACAACAGGTAAATATTAGAATTTGGGATGAGTGATTTCATTCAGCTTTGTCGTGATGAATATTTGTTCCATCTTTAATCTGAAAGTTTTGCTCCGACAATCTTCTTTTGAATTGAGCAGAACTTCAAGATAACATGCCTCTGTGATGTCTGTGAAAAGCAGTGACGAAGAATTTTTTTAAAAGACCCATGGACGAGCATTTCTGCAATCCCCAAAATATACCAATATGTTGTAAAACAAAATAAAGATTCTTCAAAACTAGTGCTTTGCTGGAAAACATTGATACCAAATACATATGCTTCTGGGGGCTCAAAGGCTACTTCTGAAATGTTTTTTTCTGTGGTACAGTAGACTGCAGTTTCTAACTTTTGCAATACAGAAGATAAGAAAAGAAACCCTCCATAACTAGCCCTAATTATGCCAAGAATAATTTTTAAAAATTTAGAAAAGCTTTTTGGTGCATAAAGGGATAATTTTGAGGTGGCGTCTCTCTGTTAACGATTTTGGTCCTGTTTTGTAGCATGCAAGTATACTTTTTTTCCTGAGATTGAAGAATTTTGGGATCACTGATTTTCAAAGTGTTTACTGTCTATGCAAAAATCGGAGGGGAAAAAAACCTGGAGAAAAATAAATGCCAGAAATGTGAACCCCTCTTTTCATTGCATCACAAGAAGAGCAGTTCAATGGGGGAAAGGTCAAAATCTGATTGCAAAATCCATCTTAAAAGGATTTTGCAACATCTACAAAATTGTAGAGTTATGATGAACAGAAATGCAATTCAATCAACCTCAGCCTTTAATTTTCAGATGCAGCCAGCGGCAACGAAGTACCAATGGAGGATGCCTTGATTCCGAAATCTCTGTTCTGCATCATTGTAGGTATATTAGAGGTATCCTCATGTTACTAATTTAACATTGATTGGCAGAAGAAGACAGTGGTTGTTAAACATACTAGATATACATTTGTCACTAATTGTTAATGAATTTGTCAAAAAATGTACTTCCGACAGAGAAGGGTTGGCCTATTAGATAAAAACAAAGAAAGTCAGAATGCATCACGGGGCTACTCATTTCATACCAGTATGGATAGAATGTACACAGAGAGAAGCAGTAGGACCAAGACAGCAGTCCTTAGATTGATCTCAATCTAAGCTGATTCATCATAATATACAGTCTATACGTGTATGTGTGTACGCATGTGTGAACACACAGCTTTTTCTACATAATCAGAAACCCAGATTTCTCCATAGTTCTTGATTGTGCTGAAACAGCTGTATATACATACAGTTCTTCACATTTAGGCTCTATACGTACATTCTAATGAATGCAAGTAGGTAGGTGCTGAGCTTGTCACCATGATCCTACTTCCTCCACCAATTACACATTCATTATGTCCCCAGTGAACATGTGAAAAGGGCTATAGTATCTGAGTAACCTGTAATGCGACTCATGCCCTAAGCTCTTAGTGAACTAGGAAATGCCTCTTGTACATAATAAGAAACATTGATTCTCTTCTCTGCTCCTTATTTTTGGCCTGAGGAGGCTAGAGACATCTTAGAATGTTGTTCTAGGAAGTTGTGTGATATATATTTAGGACTTAATTTCATGGAGGATATGACATGGATTGGAGCTAATTGGAGACCAATGTAAAATAATATTCATTAGGATATTTGTTAGGATAATTATTAATTAATAATTAATAGAATAATATTTTTTAAATGACTCTTTTAGGGATCATAGGATGTGAATTGACAAATACATAAAGGACAGGAGTTATATTAAAGTGAAATGGAATAGAAACACTGGCTGGATCCAACCCTATGCATTTTAACACATAAGACACAGGAGTCCTGAGTCTTTGTTAGAAACGTGGGCAAATAAGAGAAACAAATAAATAGTGTAGTGTGACTATGTTTGACTCAGTCAGATTGAGCCCTAGTGATTGATGCCTTAGTTAAATCTAGATTGGACTATTGCAATGTGCTCTTCTTGGGGCAACCCTTGAAGAGTGTTTGGATGTGGCTAGACTGCTGGTTGGGGCCAACTATGGGGAACATATGACCCAGATATTACAGCAATTACTCTGGCTACCAATCATCTCCCAAGCACAATTCAAGGTATTGGTTTTGGTAGTTAAAGCCCCACATGGCTTGGAACTAGACTATCTGAAGAAACATCTCTCATATGTTCCTTCATGGGAACTCTGACTGCAGGAAAGACTGTCCAACAGTAAAGAAGCTCACCTGGTAGGTACACAAGAGAAGGCCTTTTTGGTGACAGCCCCAGAATTAACAGCATCTCCAGGTGCACCCGGCCCCTGTCACTGACGATCTTTCAAGAGACATCTGAAGTTATTTTTATGTAGGACTGTTTTTAAATAACTTTGTTTTTAAACTTTGTGTTTTTGAACGTTTATTCATTTTATGATTATTTTATTTATATTGTAAGCCCCCTTGAGTTCCTGCAACAGATAAAGGTGGCTAATAAAAGTTTTAAATAAATAAATATTAGCTGTTCCATCACTGGGGAGAAATTCTAGTGATGTAAATGGATTAGTTTGTTGCAGCAAAAACAAATAAGAATCTTGTAGCACCTTTGAATTGACTTGTGGCAACCCTCAATTGCAGGCCAACAGGGAAATCCTAACAATGAAAGGGCAAATTCACATGTCCCAGTGCGTCCTGGCGTCACGGTAAACATTCACTAAACTTCTGGAAGTATAGCGTCTTTCTAGCACGATTTCTGACTCATCACAATGAGAAGTTTAGTGAATGTTTACTGCGACACCGGGACATTTGGATTCAGCGAAATTCTACTACCATAGGAGTAAACTGAAAACTTTTGTTGTTAGTTATGTCCTCAGAATGGCTTTACTCCATTCTGACTTCTGATTTTCAAAAACAACAACTTGTAGCCCTGGAGCCAGGCAGCCTTCACATGAGAGGATTTCCTGAATCTACTTTATTGAAAGAAAGCCTTTATATCTCCTTGAGCAACGAGCAGCTCACTTGAGTAATCAGAGTGTTTACACAAAGCCAAGTTACAATGTAGAATCTTCCCGGTAAGAAAGTGACATAAAATATTTATTGGTTCCTTGTGAGATATGCTTAAGAAGAAGAGACATTTTTGCATGCTCCTTGGTTCCTTTTCCCACCCAGGCTTCTTAACCAATACAATACTGTAATTTATCATCATTACTTTCTGCAGAATAATGTCATGGATAATAACATAAGAGACAACTTTGTTTTTTCATTCATTTCAAGATGCCGGAAAACAAATCATGCGTGCATTCTAACTTATTTCTTCCCATTGTAATTGTTGTGGTGCTTCAAGAAATGGGTAGCCTTAAACAACAGTGAAGAAAAGTCTGTTGACCAGCATCCAAACAACCATGTCAGTGGTTCCTGGAGTCCAAGAGGACATTAGAACTGTTTTCCCCCATTGGACAACAGCTTTTTTTTTTTTTAATACTGAGAGGCGTTTCAAAGACAGTTTGTGGGATGGCATGTGGTCAGCCATTTGCAGAATTTTTTTGGAAAAAACTGGGCAACTGCAAGTCCCTTGTGTGAGCCTAAACAAGTATTTGGATCCCAGCCACTGCTCAATGACTTTATTTATGGTTCTTTTTTAATGTCTTGTTCTAAAACATTGACAGCCTTCGTTCTGAGGAGCTGAAGTTTCTTGGAAAGGCAATGGAAACAGTTAAATCAATAATAAGAAAATCCAACTGTACCTTCTAAATTCTCTCTCTCTCTCTGTATATATATGTGTGTGTGTATATATATATATGTATATGTATATGTATATGTATATGTATATGTATATGTATATGTATATGTATATATGTTTACAGAATACAGGGATTAATAGACTATTACCTACTTCATCAGATGCCAACTGTTAGCTGAAAGCTGAGAAACAAGTCAATGATACTCTTTGAAAGGATAAATCGCTAATAAGGATTATACATAGGGAAGACAAGGATGCAAAACAATATTTCTTTTGAGAAGAATGAAGGGAGAAAAAACTGTAACCCTGGTTTAACAATTTGTTGATATAGTTTCTGAATAAGTTTCTCTTCTACCAACTTACATTTCCAGATGTCTACCTGAATACAATTAAATCAACATTCCAATGTTAAAACATTTTTGTTCCAACAGTATTAGTTATGTTGGTGTGTTCTCTGTTCTGGTGCTACCCCTTGACAATTGACTAAGGGCCAAGCTACAAGTGACGAATGACACTTGAACGGCAAGTGGATTGAGTGGAGTGCAAGTGAACAGGGATAAATACACTTGCCGTTCAAGTGTCATTTGTCACTTGTAGCTTGGCCCTTAGCTTAATTTTATTTTGGTTATTTTATTCCCAGAGTATTTTATTAAATACTCTGGCCCTTATTGACTTTTCTATCTGTGTTTCTGCTTTTGTTTTGTATAATTGTTTAAAATTTGTGTGTGTGTGTGTGTGCGCGCGTGCGTGCGTGCATGTGTGTGTGTGTGTGGTGGAAAGTACTGTCAAGTTGTAGCCAAAGAGGTACAAGAGGTATGCACTGAGAAAAAAAATGTTATAATTTCTGATCTGGACTTTGGGATGAAATTTTTACCATGATTGCTTATTTCCAGGTAGGATATTACCAGTTCTGGAGTAAAGTCCATTTCCCTCCCCCCCTTCAGGACCTTTATTTTCAACAGGCAACATATTAAAGTTTCAGGGTGGCTGCTTATAGAGATACTGGCACCAAATATGCACAGAACACAGTTCTCCTTCTAATCCAAAGATGTCCCAAATTTCAAGCAGATTAAGCAAAGGGGTTGATTTTACAGACCCCCAAAGAAGATTCAAACTTATCTCTGCTGACTTCTAAAATGTCAGCAAGTTAACAGGAAAGCTCTAGTCCGGGTATAGACGTAGCCTCCCTGTCTGCATTCATTTCTTTTCCCCATTCTTATAATGACTGAATGACAATATAAAATATTCATCTTTCCACTGAAAATTATCTGCTTGCTTTACTTCCTTGTTTTGGTCTGTTTAACAAAGAAAGGAACGAAATTGGCAGTTTTTTCCATTATTCCCTATGAAGGACTTTTTCAGAGGGGGTTGGAGTCATCATTTTTCAACAGAATTGCAGGAAAGCTTCTTCTGCCCGTTTTTCAAAAAAACTCCAAAGTTTCAAGCAAATCGGAGAAAGGATTCAAATCCTACAGGCCCCTGAATAAATCCAGGCTTTCTACTTTCAGAAGGAAAGAAAACTCTCCAACCCACAAAGAAGAGGGGGAGAATGGCAGCTGTCTGCAGCTTAAGATTGGCTGAGAGTGCTCTTGCTCCTCCATTGCAAGGGTTTGATTTGAAGGGAGAGATGCCATTTCCAGGGAATCGATACAAAGAAAAACATGTCCCTGTGCTGCATGGCTGATAGGTGTCGGAAGAGGAAAAAAACAACAGAGTTTTTTCATGGAGAAGTTATTGTTATTCCAAGCATCTTGGATCTGTGTTACATTCAGGAGAATCAAGATACTGATTCAAAAAGTTGATTTCTTTGCATATTTTGGTTTAGGAGTTTCGTTTCGAACATGCTTAATGGGGGTCCCTACTGAGGTTTTCAAAGCAAGAGATTAAGAGATGCAGTTTGCCATTGGCTGCTTCTGCATAGTAGCCCTAGTCTTCTTTGAAAGTTTCCACCTAAATGCTAACCAGGGCTGACCCTGCTTAGCTTCCAAAATCTAATATGATCAAAACCTGGGCTATGCAGGTCAGAGCAACAGACAGATAGGCAGACAGACAGACTGACAGATCCACAGACAGACAGGTTTATGTGTGTGTGTGTGTGTGTATTTTGAAGCTGTTTTAATGTTTTTGACTGTTCACCACTTTGTGGTTCCTAAATTGGGTGGAAAGGTGGCATGAAATATGTTAAATAAGGCAGCAAACAAATAAAGACATAAAACTATTCTGCTTTGAAAACAATGGTACCCATTCTTCTCTTTTTTTCAACTGTTTCTCTAAAATAACAACAAAAACCTGATAAGGACTACAGTATTAGTCCTTCTAACTTTGCCAACAGGAAAAAGAGAGAGAACACATCTCACATTTTCACATTGAATCGGGCAACAAACCAACAAGTCTTGTCTGCATATGTTAATTTTTTTCCTTGTTCAAGTATCTGGGGAGATTCCGAGAGAAAAAACATAAGGCAGACCAAAATAACATATGAATCTGCTTCATGTTGTTATCTATAGCAAAAATGCAAGCATGGAAAAATATATACAAAACTATACTTGTTGTTTTCTGCAATGACAACTGCAAAAAGAAGCATATATACATATTTTAAAAACTCAGAAGGGCCTTCTGCACATTTTCCTTTTCAAAGTGTCTTTTGTCCCTCTGTCTTGTTTGTCCTTCTGTCCATGTCAAGTAAAACATTTTGTCAGTGATAGCAGCAAACACACCTTTCTGTAACGCTCCAGTCAGCACACTAGTTTGATGGAAGAATCACTTTCAAGAGGGCATAAAATCTGGTGGGTATCACTCATTGACCCCCAAATGTCCCAGTACTCCATCTCTCTACCTCCTTGCAGGTTGGCAGCTGGGGTGGACAAGACATTTCCAGGTGCTCATTCATATATAATAGCAGCTAACTTTGGATGCAGTAGCATTTCACTGAACAGAAAATTTCACATTGGGGCTGAGGATCTGTATAAACATTGCAGCTAGTTCCAAGTGGCCATATTTAATGTGTTTCTGTGTTGGCAGTTACCACATGGTGAGCTATTTATTGGCAAGGGCTCATGATTTTTACCATACCACAGCAACTGATCCAAACCAAAAGCATAGGTTTGTACAGAGACAAAAAATGCTGAAGAGAATGTACCCAGTGCAAGATTCCTATGTGTTTGCAGGTTTTTGCACGGGTTTAAAACGATCACTCCCATCAGCCTCATCAATATTTCGGTAGCAAGAAAAGGGCAGAGAGAGAAAAAATCATTCATTACACCTCTTGAAGTATTCTTCTGAAAGGACCACTGTTCTCTCAATCTGTAATTGGGGAGAGAATTCCCTTGTTGGGGTAGGGGAGTTAGCATCAGAAATTTGTTGCAGCTTTCCTTGATTCTGTTTGCCTGAAATTTGGGATGGAGTCTCCGCTTGGTGAATCCTTGGGGATTTCACCCCAGTTGGGTAAGTGGCAAAAGTTATAGACGAGCTATGGTTTAAATGGGTACGATTAAATTGATTAATCCAGACACATGCTATTTTGCTATTTTGTCTGGGTTAATATTTGTCTTTTGTTTCTTTTTGAATTATTACTAAAATAATGAGTAGAAATAGGTTTGAATTTTCTATGTGTTGCTTATTTTGGGAAAACATTTAATTGCTATAGCTATAAAGATCATGACTTTGTATCTTGTACTTTAATAGCCCTTGTAGTATACAGTGTTACATCTGCTTTGTTCCCCCCCTTTTCTATTCTTTTCTGTACCCCCTTTTTTTTACTTAATATTTTTTCAAATATATACATATACATACATACATACATACATACATATATATATATATATATATATATATATATATATATATATATATATATATATATATATATATATATATATATATATATATATATATATATATATATATATATATATATATATATATATATATATATATATATATATATATATATATATATATGTAGGCATGCTTTTCTGGGCATAATCTAAACCTATGCCTGACATTCCCTTCACATGCTGGTTATTTTAGCATCCCACCTACCTCTTAAAGATTATTTTCTTCTTTAAAGAGCCATGCCTGATTTTTTACTGAGCCATACATGGCTGTTTAACCACAAGTTGAAGACCACTGATCTAAATTCATACACCAAACTCCAAGCACTTTTCATTGTATAATACATAGAAGCACAAGACGTGAAACTCTACAGAGGATACAGTTCCCACATAAGAGAACTAGTGTACCCATGCACATCTTCAGGTCAGACATGGGGTCCCCACTGAGATCGACTGTGATGTGCAGGCTTAGATCCTCCCTCATACTATCATAAACTGAAAGAGCCCTGGAAGCTGTTGTCGGTTCCTTTGGAGAAATCAACATGTAGTCATATCTGCACACCTGCAGCCTCCACTGGGGCAAACTGGGGCCACTTCAGGTCAGGAAAACAGCATGGAGGGGAAAGGTCTAAGCCTCTTCTATCTGTATGATATGGTCATGATCTAAATCAGACCTCGGCACACCAGGAAAGCATGGAGTTAGCAGAATATAACTGTGACCCAACCTGGGGAACATACCTGGGAAAACATATAGTTGAAGTTATTTGACATCTTCACTCAGATATATCCTGCATATGCAAAAATTGCTCAGAGACGAAAGTCTATGGACTTTCTCTGCCTTTGAATAAACATAGCAAGATAAAAGGAAAGACTGCAAGGAAATAAAGGAATTAGGGATGATTTTGACTTTATCACCTCTGGTCATTCAGTCCACAAATCCCTGTTTCGATTTTGCTTCTCTGTTCTACATATTGAACTTGTTTATTCTTGTGCTATTTTTTTCCTGTTTCTTCACACCAAACTTTTCCCTGTAAACAATCCTCTTTATTTCTGCATCAAATCACCATTGTACATTATAACTTTATAGATATTAGCATGCATATAAATTGAGAATAAATCATATGCAATAGGCATTAGCAATAAAAAGGGACCTACAAAACCAACAAGAGACCCGAAGCCATAAATGAATATAAAATGAAAAGAAATAGAGACCATTCGCTCATTTCTAAAAGGTACAGATTTTGCATATCCTTGGTGCAAAACAATTGCAAAACATCCATAAGTGTTGCAGTCTGTTCATTGCATAATGCTAACCAAGCCATTTCAATTCAAAGTAAAGCTGACAGCTTTCCAGACATCCAAATCTACCAGCCCATTATTTTTTCTTACTTGCATGCACATGCACACACAAGTCAAATGAATAATGGAAAGAACCTGTCAGAATGATGAACATGTCCACCAAAACTACATCTGACGGCAGCAATACTTCCCTTGCCCTGTTTCTTCATAGCAGTAAGATGGAAAGCAGGGGGCGGGGAGGCACAGATGGGAAATGGGAGACTAAATCCAATTGTCGGCAACAGGACCAAAAACATCGTTCAACCTCCTACCATGAGTTTAATGTCAGAGGACACAATCCTGTTCTAAGGAAAGTTTGCAGTATTTTGCTAAAACAACAGACTTTGCTTGTGGAAACTGTGGGTGCCTTGGTCTATTTCCCACTGAATATTTTGAAGTAGAAATTATGTTTATGCACTTGGCTTGGATCCCACCAACAATGACTGCAGATGCACAGGTTTGTTTTGTTTTGACCAATTCTCCCTTCCAGCAGCAACCCAAAATGCCCTTGAAATGCTGCTCCTCGGGGAAGGGGGGCCTCTAGGGCTAGCTTGAGAAAGCAGAGGTATTCTTTTAGAAAAATCAATTACCTCTCACAGGAGATGAGATCCCACAATAGTACAGTAGAAATTTATGAATTGTGTCCTGGAGGTTTGTCTATCCCACTACGGATTATAATGTATGCAGATATTCTTATACAATTTGGTGCTTGGCTAGCTTGCCCAGATTTACCCACCTGTCTTCTGTCATTATGAGATGAAATGAGGTTAAAGGGACATTGCAGATTTGCTATAGGAAGAGAGTTTTGGTGTAGTGGTTAAGAGTGGCAGGACTCTAATCTGGAGTATAGGGTTTGATTTCCCACTCCTCCGCTTGAAGCCAGCTGGGTGACCTTGGGTCAGTCACAGCTTCTAGGAGCTCTCTCAGCCCCACCCACTTCACAGGGTGATTGTCATGAGGATAATCATAACACACTTTTTAAACTGCTCTGAGTGGGCATTAAGTTGACCTGAAGGGTGGTATATAAATCAAATGTTATTATGATTATAAGATACAGCTAGAGGGGATCCAATGGGATTGTGTAGTTTATTGAATGAACTGATCTGTCACTACAAGAAGCTTAAAAGACCTTTCCAAAGGTAAGAACACTGACAGTATTTGATGCTGGTTGATAAACTGTATATTCCAAACTCTATTCTTCTATCAAATATTATCGGGAGAGGACCTATGAAGATACTACATATTAGATGAAATTAGATTAGATGAAATTTTATCCCCAAATATTGTTTTTCATATGCTTCTAGTTTTTATACTTCTATACAATGACTGAAAATTCTAGGGCTTTACATGTTCAACAATGACCACAAGAAAATTGTCCACAGAACACCTGTGATTTTTTCAAACATATACAGAGGGCTTATAGAGGCTTTTAAAAAGCCAGTTAAGGCTTAACCTTTGCAGTTGCAAAGGATTAAATCCCTGTCCGCTCCCCAAACTGTAATCCGAATCCAAATTGAGCTTCCCCTCCTCAGCTGTAATTTTCACATTAGAAAACTTGTATGTTCATAAGTCTCCCAATATCATATACATTTTGGCCCTGACAATGGCAGTCATCTCTTCAGATTATTCAGGCCTGTTAATGGATGTTCTGCAGCTAAAGCTAGAAATGTTTCCTTATGCCTGAGAAACACTTTAAAATGTTCCAGTGAAATGATTTCAAGCCTAGAATGCATTATGCACTTTCTACTTCTGTCTGCATATGAAGCCCCCTTATGCAAAGAGAACCTTGGTCTTTTGCAGCCTAAAGATAGCTTGGGGCATCCCAGATTCTGGAAAGCTCTACCTATTTGAACAACAGCCAGAATTCACTAGGGGATCCCATGATTTGACTCTATTTGCTTTTTGATTAGTTATTTACTTTTCATCCTTTGTTTATCAAGGTCAGTAGAGTACTATCTACTCTAACTGGCAGTGGTCTTTCTTACCACCTATTCCCTGAGAGCCACTGGTGTTTAGGTTGCAGTAATTTGAGAGCCAAAACTGCCAAATTGGTCTGTCACGGAGATGTAAGGGTTAAAACTCAGATTAAAATGGTTGGAGATAACTCTGAACAAGAAAGGAAATGATTCGATGTATAAGTTTTAAACATACTGTGATTTCTGTGACAAGATGTTTTGTTATAAAATAGATGGTGGCAACAGTGTAAAGAAGCATAGACATTGTTCTCCTACATTTTAAAAGTAATAAGTGTGGGAGACGTAGTTTTTTAGAAATTATTAGGCAATGTGAGCCTGTTGGCTTGAAAATAAAAGAAAGGTGTATTGTGTATACATAGATTTGAGGGCATTGTATAAAATGACTACATCATAATGTATTTCTGTTATCGTAGTAATTTTGGAAAAATGGTTGTAAAGCCTGAAATGTCAGATCATTTTCAAAACAAAAAATAAAGGCCGTTTTCACACATCTTGCCAGCTCCAGTACGTCGTGCAAAGCTCCTGCAAGGACGGCATCTTCCTGGCGCGATTTCGTATGTGAGAACCGGGGAAATCACGCCAGGAAGACACTGTCCTTGCAGGAGCTTTGTGCAACATACTGGAGCCAGTAAGACATGGATCCAGTTGTGAATTTCCCACATTGTGCAAGGGGTTGGACTAGATGACCCTGGAAGTCCCTTCCAACCGTATAATTCTGTGACTGATTCTGGATAAAAATCTGTGGGTATTTTTGGAGGGGGGAGTGGGATTCTAAAATTTTGGGACCATTATTTTCAATGGGGAACCAGAACAGCTGTTTTTTAAAGATAAGGGCACCAGATTTGCGCACAGCATAATCCTCCCTCTAGTATAGTCCCCTGAGAAGAAGGGACAAAGGGGTTTGGTTTTACAGACCGCCAAATCAGATGTCTTTGGATGCAGGCCTATCTCCACTGATTCCTATTTATTAATTTTATTAATTTTATTAATTTTATTTTATTCGATATTTAGCGTGCTCACTCCACAAGCAGCCTCAGGGTGGGTTACAACAGCAGCAAATACAATAAAATTACAATATGAAATAACAGTAAAAGCACTAACTTATAAACTTATGCAGTTAGTGATGCTGGCCACCAGCATTTTTAAAAAAATTCCTATCTAGATCCATTGATAACATAATCTTAAAGTTCCTGACTGACAATAAAAATACCTTTCTGCTTAAATTTCTGTTTTTGCCATCCTTCCATGTTGTGTCCATTGTCTCTTTTCACCAAGTAAATGATTCCATTGAAGACCTCCTCCCCAACCTTGTCTTTCCTGTCTTTGAAAGCATTCATGTGTGAGTGTGTAATTGCATGTGCTGAATCAATCATCCCATTGCTATGAGGCACATGACTTCATGCTGGATTTCCACTGGAGGGATATCTTAATGAGTAATTAGTACTCCTATTTAGGAAGTTCCTGGAGGAGGAAAAGGAAGAGGAGGCAGCAGAGGGTCTGGGCATAGGAGTCCAAAGCCTAAACTCATCATGTTTGTTTATGTGTTGTCTCTGGGTTCACTGTCTTGAACAGACTCACACATCAGCTCCAAGAATGTTTGTTTAAACGCCATGGAAGCTGATGAAGGGTGTCACAGGTGGAGAAGGAGGCTCTTGCTCCTGCCCAGCCTTTTTTTCTGATCCTAAAGAACCCCCTGTGGAAAGTTAAATTTGCATGAATTTGCAAATTTGCATGAATTTGTCTAGGCAGGCTTGGCTGGCCCCTACCAGGGCCAGGGCCTTTTTGGTCCTGGCCCCAACCTGGTGGAACTCTCTGTCTGAGGACACTCGGGCCCAACAGGATCTTGTGTAATTTAGGCAGGCCTGTAAGACAGAGATGTTCCGCCAGGCATATGGTGGAGGCTAATTTTAGCCCATCATTGCCGAGCCTTCCACCGGTCTCCCTCTACAAGGGGTATGGAGAGTCCACTGATGCCGGTTGCCCCAAAAGGGGTACAATATTTTATCTGTTGCTGTTTTTAGGATTGGTTTTAAGTTGTATTTTAATTAATGTTGTACCTTGGCCTGAGCCCACTTGAGGGGAGGGTGGGTTAAAAATAAATAAATAAATAAATAAATAAATAAATAAATAAATAAATAAATAAATAAATAAATTTGGAGGTGAAGTTGGAGTACTGGGAGAACTCACAGCTAGGCAAAGACTCCTCCATGAAAATTCCTTCTCTGGGGCTTGTCTCCAAAAGTGATTGGCTGGGAGCACTCACCTTCTGATCCCTTGCAAGGATCTGACTGGAAGGGAGAAATGCTACTGCCTGGGAAATTCAGATAATCAAATAAAAACAAGAAGCCTGCCTGCTTCTGATGGTTAGTTCCCAAACACAAAAAAACACAGATTTTGGGAGGTGTGCCTAAGAATCCAAGATCTGTGTTACTATTTGAGAAAATTGTGGTAATGATCCGAAACAATAATTTCAATGTATATTTTCAGCTCAGGCATTTTGGAACGCAAACCCCTAACAAATTTTCACCTGTGCAAAATCTGAGGCAGAAAAAAGAGTTCTAGGAAAACTGAGGGACAAAACTTCAAAACATCCTCTGAAATTGTTTTCGAATATATACAGAGATTGCTATTGGGGTACATTTCCATCCCAAATCAAATTCCCCATATATGTAGGGGTAAGAAGTCCCACAAGGCTTTTTTGTTTGCTTGTTTCAATGCTCTACAGAGCATTGAAAAGTGGTTTCCTGGATCACTGTTTTCTTAATGAACAGCTTTCCTCTCTTTCTCCCCTCCCAGAAAAGCCAAACACCTCTTTTTTCTCAATCTTTTTAACATGCAACAAAGAAAATGAATGAAAGGAGGATAGGGAAAGTAGAGTGAGAATGCACATGCACACATATTTAGTGGTCCCCTTTCTACTTTTTTTTTTAAAAAAAAGAAACTATATTTCTGAATGATCGGGGTGCTGACGGAAATTTGTACCTAACTTGCAATAAGAACATCTGTGGGGTATATGACCGCTGAGCCACTTTTTTTTTTAATGCATTGTTTCTGATAAGTACCCCCTTCCCCATTTTAAAAACTAAATGCCAAATCTCTTCTTTTTTCAAACACTGTTAAGTAATCAGTGGCTTAAAAAAAGTGTATCCTCAGTTGTCACTCCCCCTCTGTCCCCATACAGCAATCAATTTAAGCACAGCATGGTTGCAACTAAGGCTTTAACCAAGGTTTCTCCAAAGCCTCCTGCTTTCGGTTCCGATTGCCATCATCTTGGCTGAGTCTCCTTTTCAGCTGCCTGCTGTCCATTCTGGCTGTTCCTGACAAGTCTGTGTCTTCAAAGGGAGCAGTGAAGTGGAAATGGAGAGGGAAGGACACATCTGGTTAATAAGAAACCCACTGAAGTCATAGACCTTATCAGTGCTCCAGGCAAGAAAGTAGTACTAGTACAATCCCTAGTTTGCACAGGAACACATTCACGGCAAAGTCTAATTTTGGAATGTGGCTGAATCTGACCTGACTTTAAATAGCTCATGAGTTTACAGCTCATGAGATTAATGGTAAAAATTCAAATGCAACATCAGGGTTGGGATTGTTAAGCACCCTAAAGCCAGGAAATTCTACTGAATGTGCTGACAACAATATTAACAAGACTATGAAAAATGCTTGATGGACTCGCATCAACGCTTTCCCATGTTGCAAAGTGATTCTTTTCCTTTGTGGCTGCACTTTTCATAGATTATTTTAAATAAAGCTGTCGGGTCAAAAATAACACCATGTCAATTATTTTAAAGCAAAAAACCCCACACCATCGTGATACACTGGTGAAAATAGCAGCTAAAGTTAGAATATACTGAATTTTGCATGGTGCCCTGAAATAGGTATGGCTACTTCATATATGTAACTTTGCCCCACTATGAAATGGCAATAGTTCTTTTTTGGGACTACAGTACCCACCAAATGAAGTGAGAAAATAAATCGACAGGGCCAGACTAGTACCCAGAAGCAGCCTGTCCCAGGACAAACCTAAAGAAACTAACGACAGAACACCACTGGTTGTCACCTATAGTTCCCAGCTCAAACCCATCCAACATATCATCAGTGATCTACAACCCATCCTGGAAAAAGATGCCTCTCTCACACAAGCTCTGGGTGGAAGACCTCTCCTTTACAGACAGCCCCTCAACCTTAAACGACTTCTCACTTACAATCATGAATCAGCTAGCAGAGTGACCAACACAGGTACCAGACCCTGCAACAGACTCAGGTGCCATCCTCCAACATGATATATGCCCTCATGTGCCAACAATGTCCATCTGCTCTGTACATTGGACAAACCAGCCAACCTCTGCGCAAAAGAATAAATGGACACAAATCTGACATTAAAAATGGCAACATCCAGAAACCAGTGGGAGAACACTTCAATCTACCAGGACATTCCATCAAGGACTTAAAGGTCACCATAGTTCAGCAGACACCTTTCAAAAACAAAATCCAATGGGAAGCTGCTGAATTGGAATTCATATGTAAATTTGACTCAGTCAGACTTGGATTGAATAGAGACTATGAATGGTTATCTTGTTATCAGAAGTAGCTGATTTCATTATCAGAAGCCACTGATTGCATCTACTCCCCCCTCCCCTCACCACCTATATCTATCTGACCAGTTTTTTCATAGCCTCTATGCATCTGATGAAGAGAACTGTGGTTCTTGAAAGCTTATGCCACAGTAAAGTTGGTTAGTCTTAAAGGTGCTACTGGACTCTTTTCTATTTTGCTACTACAGACTAACACGGCTAACTCCTCTGAATAGTTCCTGTGTTCTCAAAATGTTAGATAGAAACAGTTACAACTCATTTTGTCACAAGTTTTGCCATTCTGGAGATTTATTACCTCCAAGGACATTGTCTCTGGTCTGATTAAAAGTCCCCAGGTACTTGGATTCACCAGCTGGATGCTGAGACCTTGCTCATCAGTGGGACAAGAATCTGTGGCAAGAACTGCCCTCTTCAGTCTCAGCAATGGCACTAAGAATATAAGAAGAGTCAGACAGGACCAGACCATGGGTCCATCTTGTCCTGCAAAATGCTCCACAAGGTAGCCAATCAGATGTTCTTGGAAGACCAAATACAGGCTGATGGTTCTCTGCACTGATTTCACCCATCGACTGGTCTTGAGTGGCATGCTACTTCAGAAATGGGAGTTGTATCTAGCCACCATTGCTAATATAGACCTCCTTCATGAATTTGTCTTGACTCTTTTTCAAACCATTGTAAGCTAAGGGCCATCACTATTTCTTGTGACAGTGACTGCCACAGATAAACCATACATGATATGAAGAAGTTGTTCCTTTTGTTGTCTAGAATCTGCAACCCATCAGCCTCCTTGAGTGAATCTATCTGTCTATCTATCTGTCTGTCTGTCTGTCCGCCCCGACTGACCAACCGAACAGACTAATAGACAGACAGACAGCATGATTGAGATACACAACTCCACCCAAGAGAGGTCTAGCTTTGGAAAGGGAAAGCTCTGCAATAACATCTACAATGCCACATGTCTTAGTGTTGATAAAATGGCCTTTCACTTGGCTAAGAATTATTCTCAGAATTGCAGATGTTCTTGATTCCATCCAGTTGCCTCCCCTCTCATCTCGTACTGTCTGTCCTTTCATCAGGATTCAGCTCATAGCTGTCAGCATCTTTCATTATCTCTGGCCACAAGCTTGGCTGCAAGAATTTCAAGTGTGGTTGGCCAAGTCTTTAAGGACCCAGGAAAGCCCTAGCAGTGTGGTGTCACTGTTCCCAATAATTTCCAGATCAACTTCAGAAAATGACATTGCTAAGTGTTTATAACAATAATAATATATCACGATGAGGGTAAGCCACTGCAAAATGAAATTGGTCGTGACATTTTCCCAAGTGGCTTTAATAAATACATTCTAACATACAGAGATTTAGCCATGTGAAATACAGTGGCTTGGATCCACTAGAATATTTCTGCATTTGTGGAGGGGAAGTTTTCTGCTGATTTCTCTCTCCTGTGGCACACCTTTGACTCCACCCCCATGCAGTTCCTGGAAGCACTTTCCCCCTGAAACAACATTATGGGGAGATTTTAGCCTGCAGTGGGAGAGAGGAGGTAGGAAAGTCACTCTCTGGGGATGGCAATAGCTTTCTCCTGTGGAAAGCTTCCATTGGATCCCAACCCATATCTGAAAACATGTTGGTTTTGATATGTATGTGTCTTAGTTTCAAGCCAAAACATTTGGTACTTGAGAAAATATATCTCATGTCTTCTGTTCTGTCTTGCTTTGCCCCAATAATATGCATTGTGATGCCCCCATGTAGTGACAGCTGCTGTATTGTAGAAGCAAGAAGCAGAAATCATTGCATATTGGCTGAGTGGCAACGCTTTATCCTAATCTTTTTGTATACATGGAGTCTGCTGGTTTCTTTTGCAGTGGGGACAGAATTTATATTTTTAGGGGACGTTCTTGGATGGCAGAAAGCCAGGAAGGATGGGATAGAGGGAAGTGTGTCCATTAGCAGACTGGCCCTGTCCTTTTGTTGTCCCAACAGCACTATACTGTTGAAAAGCTAATGAATTCCTTCTAGGCCAAAGGTTGGCAGAATGCTTCAGGCACTGTACACTGGAATAACCCAGAGACTTGTGAAATGGGATGTTTTCTGTGTCCTTGGTGGATTTGGTTGGTGGAACAAGAAAGGCCAGCTATTGTACAGCAAAATACGAAGAAGCTAAAATAGCGGGAAAAGGGAGCTGGCAGTATGAAACAGAAACTGAATCATGTAATGAAAATTGTATCTGTTCTTCTCTAGTGGAAGAGCTAGTGAACAGGGTGTTGGATTTGGCTGGGCTCAAATACCATCTTAAGAACAGATTCATTGGATGAGTTTGACAAAAGTTACATTATCATCTCTGTGATCTCTGTGATGCAATTTTCCTTGGGAAAATACACAATGACGGATAAAATCTGCAAGTGTCTTTGCATCCGGAACTGCGATATGAGTTCTGTGGGAATAATTTAGGAACTGAACTTGCAAGACAGTTTAACTTAAAACACAGTTTCTTTAAATCAAAACCATCCAAAATACTAAACAATATAACAAGATTTATATAGCTAAAGACCCAAATATAACAGTGAGCAGAAGGATGTGATATGTAGTCTCTATGAAGTCAGTCAAGCCACTGGCTCTTGCTCACAACAACTCTGAGCCAAGCCACGTCCAACTTCTCCAAAGTGCCGGATTCTCCAAATGAAGCATTTGTTGCAAAAAGGAACTAAGCAGAAACTACAGAAACCAGGCTACAGTCTTCAACTTGAAAAATATATCTCTGCAATAACAATTTGATTCCACCAACAATACCTGTCATACTTATTTTACCCTCCCCTCATTAGCCATTAACTTCTTGCAAACATAATTTTTAAATTATTTTTCACACGGTGATAAGAGCTCAGGGAATCTTCTGCAGCTTTCAAGCAAACAGACTCACTTTGCTGCTAACCTCCATTCACTGACTCTGCCCATCCTTGGCTAAACTAAGTCGTTCCTGGGGGCTACATGAGCATTGCCTAATTTTAATGCAATTGCTGCTAATAAGCAGTCCAAAACTTCTGCCAGTAGTTGGGGGCAAATTCACCCTTGCTCCAAACTCGTCTAGTATTGCATGGGCTTCATTTATCCTAGACTGCATGTAAAACCTTTAAAATAAAGTTCAAGCAACTAAGAGCTTGATCAACACCAAAGGAGCCCCTTTCCCATCAGCACAAGCTAACATTGAGGTTGGGAATGAACCTTGATCCATAGATGCCTTGGGATAACCACAACAATAACCAACATTTGATTTACATACTACCCTTCAGGACAACTTAACTCCTACTCAGAGCGATTTAAAAAGTATGTTATTATCTCCACAACAATCATCCTGTGAGGTGGGTGGGGCTGAGAGAGTTCTAGAAGAGCTATGACTGACCCAAGGTTGCCCAGCTGGCTTCAAGTGGAGGAGTGGGGAATCAAACCTGGTTCTCCAGATTAGAGTCCAGCTGTCTTAGCTACTAAACCAAACTGGGATGCTCACCAGATAGCCCTAACTATGTTCGAGAAACCACACCATGCCTAATTATGGCCTAGGCAGTCACTCAGAAAAGGCCTAATTGATACTAACATTGAGAGTCAAGAACAATGTCTTTTTCATTCCAGTTTGTAGGTGACCACAAAAATTCCTCTTGTGCCTATAAAGTAGCCAGCTAATGCCACTTTATTCAATAGGCAGGCTCATTGGGCTAGCTTGTGGCAAATGCCTACCGTACTTGGGCAGAGCTGGTTTGAGTAACCACTTCAAATACTCCTTTAGATAGCCAAACTTCATGAGGAGAAAGTGGGCACACACACACATTCCATTTACAATTTAGGGTGGGCACAATAGCATCTTCCCACTTTATAAAAGGGATCAAAGTTTTCAGTTCTAGAACATGTGAAATGGTAAGAATGGTGGGATTTTTCTTTCCCTCTGAATAGGTCTCACCTGCACACTCATACCAGAAAAGACGAGGAACAGCATTTAAAAGTCAGGAGCAACATGGCATTTCAAGAAGGCTTAAGCCCCATTGTAAAAAGTAAACATTGGATAGTTTCCCACACCCAGGCACTCAGCGATCTGTTGACTGCCTGGTTGCCAATGCCAACCTCCTCAAGGCTGCCTTATTACCTTATTATACAGAAGAGGTACAGTGAGAAAATAAGTCACTCCAATATGTAGCTTTCCAAGAAGCTAAAATGCTTATTCTTCAAAGATCCAAAGGACAGCTTCTGAACCCCCTCAAAGGAAATCAGGAGAAGCAAATAGTAGAATGTTACTTCCAGAGATATAGTGAAAGATTACATCTGTTTGCATGCGGTCAAGTTCATCATTTTATTTATTTCATTTAAAACAATTCTAGTTTGGTCTTCCAAAGAAACACACAAAGCCCTCTTGCAAAACTTCAAAATTAAATTCAAAACCATAATAAACACATGAAAACAATAGCCAAAAGCTTATCCTTCCTGAATCAGCAAATATGAACTGGAGCAAATAAACAAGTGGCTTGTAGAAAAGTGGGCAAAGAAAAGCAGATTTTTGCCTCTGTAGGCCCAGAATTCCAGACAGAGATGAGCAAATAGTCCTTTGGGAAAAATTCTGAGTCCCCACCCCACCCCCATATGCCATCATTGTATGTCTTTTCAATTATGTCAGTGGGCTTGTTTCTTTTACAAGATTTTAATACTATTTATACACAATTGTAGAGAGAGAAAATGGATAAAGGTGTTTTTATGGATAAATAATTGTAAACTTTTTGCCAGTTTATGTTAGTATGGTCAGACAAAAGATAACCAGAAGGGAGAACCCATGTTAGAAATGAGAATTTTTAAATCCAAACAAATTTCCCAGAATTTGGGATCAAACCAAATGCCAGAGATTATGAGCTACAGTGATAGATAGATGTTTCTAGGCTCTGGAATTTGGGATGTTCTCTAATTTTGTGAACTCATTGTTTTAATCTGAACATTCCTGTTTCTAACATGGGTTCTCCCTGCTTACAATGAAGCTGATTTTCATAACTCTGAATCTCAGCATGCAATCAACAAATCAGAATTAATGTATCTAAATGAAGGTACTCATTCAAGTTTCACTGATCGGATTTTGATTCAATAATGGTGTAACAAACTGCTTCATAAAGCATCCTTTCTGCATCAGAGATACACCTGGCTTATATCCAAAGTTTGCTTACTTATGAGAAAATTCCATTAAGAGACAGGGAATATGTTCATGATTAAACATGCTTTGTAAAACACCAATAGAAGTACTAATCTGGGATAATTTATTTAGTGCTTTCCCCCCTCCCTAAATGCTCAGAGTTTCACTATCTCAGTCATCTGCAGAACACTTCAAAAAAGAATCACCAGGATTATTATCCCAAGTCAGTGGTGGAAAGTGGCATCAAGTTGTGGGTGACTTATTGCAACCTCTGCTTGGGTTTTCAAGGCAAGAGGTGGTTAGAGTTGACTGCCATTGCATAGTGACCCTGGTCTTCCTTGGAGGTCTCCCATCCACTAATCAGAGCTGACCCAGCTTAGCTTCCAATATCTGGTGAGACTGGGCTAGCCTGGGCCATACAGGTCAGGGTATCCCACATTTATGATCCCATATTCCAGACGGTCTTGCTGAAAGACAGATCATCAAACAATAAGAATGATTCAACAATAAGATAAATCAGGGCTTTTTTTGAGGGGGAACGCTCCGGAACACCGTTCCGCAAACTTTAGAATCTGCCCAGGTGATTACTTCCTCCTTCAGCCCCGCAGGCTTTGCAGAGGACGCTTAGCTGCTTTGAGTTCATTCTGCTTTTTCCCCATTCCTCTGTGAGAGAGCTAGCTGGGGCCCGGTAGGGCTCTGCAGAGGAGGGTAAGCTGCTTTAAATTCATTCTGCTTTTTTTCGTTCATGAGTAAGAGCAAGAGAGAGAGAGAGAGAGAGAGAGAGAGAGAGCAAGCATAGCTGCTGGGGTTGGCTTTGCAGATGAGGCTTTAGCTGCTTTGAATTCATTCTGTTTTTTTCATTTGTGAGTAACTCTAATGTAACTCTAATGCAGCTAAAGTTGAATATCTAATTTTGAATTGCTCCAGTAATCCTGCCATTCCAGCCAGTGGCATAAGCCACTTAGGCTGGGGGCAGCCATTTGCCTCCCTGGTAGGATGGAGGCAGGGGGAAATTACCCTTAATTGGGTATTAGCTGCTAGGGGGCGGAGCTTCGCGGTGTTTGCCAGCCGTTCCGCCCCCGGTAAGCTCAGTCTGGCCTCGTGCTAGGTCAGGGCTGGACGTGCGTCCGCTTCCCCCAGCACGAGGCCTAGGAAGGCGAGGGACAGCAGCGTTTGGCGAAGGAGACCTCTTCGTGTCGGTGCTGCGCTGTGGTCTTTTCTCGCCGGCATTGCACTTGCCCGGGCTTTCCCCTGAGGACGGGAGCGAGCCGGGCGGGGGGTGGTGAGGCGGGCCAGGTCTTTGCACCTGGCTCTGGCCTGCGCAGGATTGCTTCGCTGCTGCAGCGTCCGTGCGCTGCCGCGGCATTTTCCCGTTTGCGGCGTTTGTTTTTCCGCGGCGCGGCTGGCCTCGCTCGCCCGGTTTTTCCCCCCAGGGGAGGGAGTTAGCCGGGCAGGTGGACAGGGAGGCAGGCTGGGTTTTGCGCCTGGCCCGGGGCGACAGGGTTTTAGCTGGGGTGCTCCTGCGCTGCGCAACTTTAGAAGGGCGGCGGGATTAGGCTGTGCTAGGCGGCTTTGCCGCGGCGGGCTGTTGCGCTCGGCCTTTCCGCCCCGTGGGAGTTGGGCCTCTTAGGTGCGCAGACGCCCGAGCCTCGCCTTGGGATTTCCCCATCGGGCTGCTCTGCAGCCTGCTTGTCGGCTGCGTGGGGAATTTTAGGGGAATTCCTGAGTGCTGCACTGAACACTTTGGTTAAGTGTGGCCATAGGCAGTGGCTTTAATTCCCTGCTCTCCCTGCCGCTTGCCACCTGGGCCTGTGCGCTTCGAGCAGTTATATCGGGGGCGGCCATTTTAGCACTGGGTCGTGGCGGCCATTTTGGGGAGTTAATACTGCGGAGGTAGGTCGCCATCTGCTCGCTCAGCCCATCCGGCAGTTTATTATTCCTACTGCCGTTTTGGCGGTACAGCATCTGGAGCCTAAGGGTGGCTTGAACGTAGTAGTTGGAGCGGGGCTGCTTGTTAAACTATACAGGCCCCACCTCGTTCGGTGGCCTTGCGGCAATCTCCCTTGGCTGACCCAGGGTGACTGCTAGTGGCTGTTCAGCATTTTCTAGCAGGCCTTACTTTGGCTAGATAGCCGATTAGCACTACTTTCCTCTCAGCTTATCAAAGGTTCTCAGTCATGGACCCAAAAAAAGGTGTGGGCACCTCCAAGGGCAAGCAGCCCGCGGCACGCGCCGCAAAGCGGCCATCAGTTGTCCTGTCTTCGGACGAGGAGGATGGAGGTCCTGTTAGGCGGGACATTTTGGCAAGGCTCGAGGCGTTGGAGCAGGCTAGGTCTGCTACGGTTGCTCCTTTGGGGGCAGCTAGTAAAAGACCTGTGCGTGCTGCTTCTAAATCGGCTTCAATTAATGATATCTTATCTCGTTTGGCTGCTTTGGAGGGTACATCCGTTGACAGTGCGGTGGCCCAAGCTGCTCCAGCCAGTGGACAGGTTATCGAGGAGGAGTCGGTTGAGCCCGGAACATCTAGATTCGAAGGGAACTGGCCAGAGGAAGCTGGACAAGTGGCCCTGGTCGTGCAGCCCCCTGACGGCGAGGGTAAGTCTTTTTGGCCCCAGCACGGGGTGGCTTGGCCTTGGGCTCAAGCGTGTCAAGCCTCTCAGCACACTGCGGGTACACAGCCTACTCAATACACTCCTTACATGCGTGCTGGCTCATCAGGTGGGTCTGCTGGATCTGGGTTGGTCTCTGATATAAGCCATTGGGGTCAGTCGCCAGTTACTGGGCAGACCACTGGCCCTCCGGGTTGGGCTGCTTCTCCCATTCAACCTCAGTGTGGTATGGGAATCATACCTCCTTGGGGGTCAATTATGGGGATCCCATGGACCAACTATGGCAATGTGCCTTATAGGGCCCTGCCAGTTGGGGATACAGCTATGCCGCTTGGGGATCACCTGACCCCTGCCACCAGGGAGAAGATTTTACGCGGGGAGTACGTTGATATCTTTACCCTTCTCTTCAGGGAACTGGAGAAGAAGGACAAAGAGGATCTGGAGGACAGGGACAAGGAGCGCCTTAAGCGCCGCAAGATCGATAGGACCTGGGCAAATTGGCTTCCTGGGTTTTTGATCTATGCTGGAGTTATTGCTAGGGTGCAACCTTGGAGGGCGGCTCCATTATTTCAGTATATGGACATCATATACAGAGCGCACACTGACTTCGCCGGTGCAGCTTGGCTGCAATATGACGAAGAGTTTAGGATGAGGGCCGCCCTTAACCCTGCCTTGCCATGGGACCAAATTCATCATCACCTATGGCTGCAGCTGATGACCCCAGCTAAGTCTAGCGTGGGGGACCGTTCGGATAGCGGGCACATCGTACAGCGATCCTCGGCAGGTGCTGCAGGATCTTCCTCTACTTTTTCTACCCCCCGCACGTTTGCGGGGCAGTCGGTTCAGCCCCGACTGCTTTGCTTTGAGTTTACCTCACGTGGGGCTTGCAGCCGGAAGAACTGCCGCTATGGACACGAGTGCCCAATCTGTAGGGGACCACATGCTCTCAGTGCCTGTAAGAGGCAGAAGCCATTTGTTAAGAAGGGGGGTGGTTCAGGTGGGCAACAGGGCCCTGGAAAAGGGTCCCAGCCCAATAAAGGTGAGGGTTCTTGAAGCCATGTTGGCATCTTACCCTAATGGGGCAGACGCCCAGTTTTTGTTAGATGGTTTCAAGTTTGGTTTCAGGATTCCGTTTCAGGGGCCCAGGACCCCCTTCATGTCCTCCAACTTGCGTTCAGTGGTGGGCATGGAGAAGGTAGTGCGGGCTAAGATAGCCAAAGAGTGCGCAGAGGGCAGGGTTTTAGGCCCTTTTCCCTCCCCTCCTGTGCCTAATCTACGTGTATCCCCCCTGGGTGTGGTGCCTAAGAAAGCACCGGGTGAATTTAGGTTGATTCACCACCTATCTTACCCCAGGGGTGGCTCTGTGAATGACGCAATACCAGAGCACCTGTGCTCTGTGCGTTACACATCTTTCGATCAAGCAGTTAGGGTGGTTAGACGCTGTGGCCAGGGAGCAGAGATGGCGAAATGCGATATTAAGTCGGCATTCCGTCTTCTCCCAGTTCACCCAGAGGACTTCGAGCTCCTCGGGTTTGCCTTTGAGGGTCAATTTTATATGGACAGGGCACTCCCGATGGGCTGTTCCATTTCTTGCGCAGTTTTCGAGCGTTTTAGTTCTTTTCTGGAGTGGGCTTTGCGTCAGAGGCAGGGTTGCCATGACTCCGCCCACTATTTGGATGATTTTATCCTGGTTGGGCCCTCAGGGACAGGACAGTGTGCCCGTCTTTTAGGGGATTTTATTCGCCTGGCGGATGAGCTGGGTGTGCCCCTAGCACACGAAAAGACGGAGGGCCCTTCAACTGTTCTGACCTTCTTGGGTGTTGAACTGGACACCTTGCTGCAGACTTCAAAGCTGCCGGTTGATAAGCTCTTGGACTTGAAGGCACGCTTGCAGACCCTGCTGGGTAAGCGCAAGGTGTCCTTGTTGGAGCTTCAGCAGGTAGTTGGGCACTTGAATTTCGCCTGCAAGGTTGTAGCACCTGGCAGAGCCTTCCTGCGGCGTCTTTGCGATGCCATGGGGACATTACGTCTCCCGCACCATAGAATCTGCATTTCTAAAGGAATGCGAGAAGGCCTGGAAGTTTGGCTGCAATTCTTGCAGGGTTTCAATGGGGTTTCCTTTTGGAGGCAAGAGCTATTGTTGGAAGGGGAGCTGCAAGTCTCCTCTGATGCCTCGGGTTCAGTAGGGCTTGGTATTTATTTCAGAAGGCATTGGTGTGCTGCCAGGTGGCCCAGGGATTGGTTGGAAGCAGGGCTGCATAGGGATTTGACATTACTGGAGTTCTTCCCTATCCTAGTGGCAGTTTATCTTTGGGGGGAGGAGCTAGCCAACCACTCTGTGCACTTTTGGTGCGATAATATGGCAGTGGTTCAGGTTGTTAACTCCCTTTCCTCTAAATTGCCCCGTGTTATGAACTTGGTCCGTGCCTTTACTTTAAGGTGCTTGCAATTTAATATATTGTTTTCGGCCAGGCATATCCCTGGTATAAACAATGAGGTGGCAGACGCCTTGTCTCGTCTGCAGATGGACCGGTTTCGTCAGCTTACCCCCGAGGCCGATTTGCTGCCTGCCCTGGTACCTCAGGAGCTGTGGAGGATTGGGAATCCGAAGCCTCCAGGGCCATCCAATTGGCTATTGCCCCTAGTACCAGGAGGGCATACGACCGGGCAGTAAAGCAGTTTGCTGCATTTAGGCAGGAGGTAGGTCTCCGCCAATCTTGGCCCATCCCGGTCGAGCAGGTAGCACACTTCTGTGTGGCTCAGAAAGGTAAGGGACTCGGAGTTAAGTACATACGCAGCCAGCTGGCTGCGCTGGCTTTTGCCGCTAAGGCTCGGGGTTTCTCGGATGCCACAGGTGACTTCTGCATTCGGAAAATGTTGGAGGGGTGGTCTAGGGAAGTTGAGTCCCCGAAGGATGATAGGCAGCCTATTTCTCCATCCATCCTTCAGGGTTTGAAAAACACGTGGTCGGTGGTATGTAGCTCCCAGTTCGAAGAGAGGCTGTTTCACGCTGCATCTTTGATTGCCTTTTTTGGTGCTCTTAGAGTCAGCGAGATGGTCCCTCAGTCCCGTAAGGACGCTTCTGGCTGCGCCCTTTCGACAACGGATGTGAAATTTGTGGGGGACCAAGTGGTTCTTCGGATTGGGCGCTCCAAAACTGACCAACGTGGAAAAGGGGCGGATGTTGTGCTAGGCCGCTGCGCCCATCCCGATTTATGCCCGGTGGCGGCTCTGAGGACTTATATGTCAGTGCGGGGTGAAGCACCTGGAGTGCTTTTTTGCCACCGGGATGGCGCCCCGTTGACTAAGTATCAGTTTTGGTCGGTCACGGGCAGGGCACTATGCAAGCTTGGTTTGGCGGGAGTCAGATTTGGGATGCACTCGTTCCGGATCGGCGCTGCTTCTACTGCTGCGGCAATGGGTTATTCAGCACCTGACATCCAAAGGGTAGGACGGTGGCGTTCGGGGGCTTACAAATCGTACATAAGGCCTCTGGGATGTGGGCATTTGTCCTGACATGTCTTTTCTTGCAGGGGCTGTGGCCAGGCGGCAGAGGGTGCGGATCCTCATTTGTGGCCACAGTATGGTCTTCTGGGCGGCGCACCAAGCGAAGAGGACACGCATCGGGTCCCAGCTTGGACTCAGCCAGTGGGCCACTGTGGAGTGGCTGGGCAGAAGAGGTTTGCGGTGGGCTGGACTGCTGCCGCTATTGTTTGTTGGGAGGAGTGCTCTGCCGCCCCATATATTGGTTGTTCATTTAGGTGGCAACGACTTGGGGTTAGTGAAGGGTGTGGCCCTTTCATGGCAGGTCCGGGATGACTTTCTTGAGATTAAGAAAAGATGGCCCGGTGTCCTAATTTTCTGGTCGGCAATGCTTCCGCGCCGGGTGTGGCGGGAAGCATTGGACCACAGAGCAATGGAAAGGGCTAGGCGGATGGCCAATAGAGCCCTATTCAAGGCAATGTCAGGTGGGTTGGGGATTTACTTGCCCCATCCGCAGATTCGGGCCGAGTCTGTTGACCTCTACAGAGGGGATGGTGTGCACCTCTCTCCCAGAGGAAACAGCATTTTTCTGAATGATCTGCGGCTGGGGCTTAGGTTGGCTTTAAGCCATTTGTGGGGCGCGGAGGCCTAAGCAGAGGCTTGGCCTCTGCGGTGGCAGGATTTTAGTCAGGGAAAACTCTGTAGCGGGCCGGTGAGCAACCTTGGCACCTCCCCATTGGTGGGGAACTGGGGTCTTTCAGGAGCGGCTGGCTGCCGTACGGCCCAGCTGCGAGGTCAGACGCCCGCGGTGGGGAACCCCTGGACAAGCCAGTCTCCCCCCGCTGCCGTACGGCCGGGTGGGGGAGCTTTACAGGGGTGAACCACTATGCCTGGCCAGGCCGGGTCCCAGCCATTTGTTGGATGGCTCGCACCCGGGGCAGCGGGTGCTCGCCCAGACAGGACAGGGCGGGGTCCAAGAGTGACCCCAGGGCCTGATCTGTACCGCTAGTTAGGCCCCTGCCGCAGTTTCTTGTTTGCTGTTGTCATTTTAATAAAGCGGCCCATTTGTTAAACCCAAAGCCTTGTGTCTGTCTCTCATTCCGACTAGGGGGGCAAAGCAAAACCCTCCCTGAAAATTTAAAAATTCAATATTCATTAGATTAGGAATTTCAGACTCTGTGGAATTTTGAGAAAGCGTTTTTTTAAAAAAAATTCTTACGCTGGCAGAGAGAATCTGTTAAAATTTAGGTTAGTGAGATGGATTTTGGATTTTTAGAGGCCCCCTCCTTCTTGCATATTTTAAAATATGATTCCAAAGAAATGAAATGTTTGGGAAAAGGAATGAAAGATTTCACTTTTTGTAGAGGATACAGAAAGGGGAAAAAACCCTTTCTCATAATAGTGTAATTTTCCAAGCTTACTAATATTTATCTTGTCATAATGCATTGTGCTGGGTTCCGGGAAGTGGTGGCACTTCTGGGAGTGACATCACTTCTGGGAGTGACATGATCATGCATTTCTGGTCATGCTGAGATCATGAGATCTGCCTGTACTAAAGCCATGTAGGATGGGGGATTGGGGTGAGACAGAGTGAAAAAGTTGGCTATAGTACCCAGTCTTGTCTCCAAAACTACATAGAACACCACTTGCCATTGCGCACATGGCAGCAACTGAGTTGTATTTTGGGCTGCAAATAATATATTGAAGACAATTATATTTTGTCAACAAATATCTCCCAGTGGATCATTTCAGTGGTGGGTAAAGGGTATTGCTGAGTAAATGCGCTGCAAGTAAACAGGGCAGAACCTTTAGCAATGGGTAATGGCTTGATGAGATCACTTTCTGCTTGCCCACGTAGAGGTGTTACATATACAATATGTCCCTGTTTTCATTTGCGAAAGGGCATGTTTCAGGAATGCACAATAGCTGCTTTCCATCTAGAGGGCAGAGGAGTAGCTGGATAACCAGTCTGAGGTAAGTGGTGTGTTTTTTCAACTCCACTAGTTTAGAGTTCGCCTTGGATCCTCTAGACCACTTTCAAAAAATAAAGTATCTCTTGTTAAGCATAGAAGAATCTCAGATGGCACCTGTGTTCCTTCAATAAAATGTGAATAAGCTTTAATTTATTTTACTCGTTTATCGTTTCATACAAGTATAGTCCCCCAATGCTACAGAATGCTGATTTTTCTTAGATACTTTCTGACTGTTTATACCTCGTCAATATAAGATCCTTAAAAAAAAAAGCTGTTTATATTAGCAGAGCTTCATCATTTGCAGGGAAGAAACGTGCTAGTGTAGGAGCTTTGCTGGCTAGTATGTGTGAAAGAGAAAACAAACTGACACTCAGAGCCTTAGTTAAGGTTTAGAAAAGAAATGGGAGCTCTTTAGTGTAGGAATTCATGCTGTGTTAGGAAAGAAAAGAGATAGATTCCTATCTATCTGTTTAGCCAAAAGATGGCGCTGGATAGCAGGGCAAGTTCTGCACTGGTGAGGAAAGAGGATAAAGAGTGAAGACTCTGACAAAGAGAGGAAGAAGGTGTCACGAGGAGGAAGTCCCGAGACATCAAAGGACAGTTTAAGGCAGAACACACATCAAAGGATAGTTCAAGGCAGTAAAGAGTAAACAGATCCCTAACCTCTCTCTAACTTGCTGGTTTGTTCCCCTCTGAAACCCAAGGAAGGAACAGGTCAGTCTTCCTCTTCTAACAATTTAATACCAAGGATAGATTGCTGCCTCTCATAAAACAATATAGTCTTTGTTGAATCCATCAATTGCGTTCTCAAAGATTAACTGTGCATGTTAATCCTGTTTGAGTTGGAAACAAATCCCATGGTAGGTCCTGATGATGATCAATGGAACCATATCTGAGAACAATTAACAAATTCTGAAAATGATACAGTTTTAGGATAACAAGCTGCACGCAATTTTTTTAAAAAGTTCATTTGTTCAGGAAGGCAGGGGAGACTTTTGGCATTATTTCCAAGGGGGGATATAGTGACGACTGCCAGATTTCATTAATTTGTATTATTGAATTTCAAAGAGAGTAAGGATTAAAAATAAATTGGACTGCACTAACATAGCACTTTAAATTCAAACACTACACATGCACCCTGAGGGGCTAGAGATCTACCTAATGCTTAATTACACTAGATATAAAACTGACAGAGGCTTCTAAGGTGATAAAGACCATCCGTTATGATGTATATTATTTGCGCTGCAGTAGTCTGCACAATTCCCAGTTTTAGCTCAAGCCCCAGCCATGCTAAGCAATCCATAAATGACTACAGCAGTGGTTTCCAAACTTTCTCTAATGCCATTGCTCATCAGAAACTACTTGTAGCTCCTTCAAGAACAAGCTGAAAGCCATCTATTCTGGCTTGCAATTTCCTTTTCAATTTTCTTCCAGTTCTCCCTACTTCCTTTGTGAAAGTTTTCTTCTCTTCAAGTGACAGACGGACTTCATTGAAATATGTTGTTGTGTCTGCTGTCACTGACCACTTCTTCATAGGCTGGCTGGTGTTTCCGCAAGAGCTGCTAGGAGCTGATCTCCTGATAGCGCCATAACAGAACAAGAACTTGGAGAAGATGGCCCTTCTCAGATGATTTTGTGGATTAATGTGTACAGAGAATACATTTTCAGTCTGGAGCAGATAGGGACCCAGACAGAAAGCAAAGTGTTGCTTTTTTATTATCATTTATACATAAAGCAAAGTGTAAATTGGCTGAAAGGTGCCATACCTTGTGTTGCAAGCTGTCTCTTCGGGGTTCTGTAGTGGGATAGCAGATCTGCTTCCATGTATCAGTAACTCACCTATACTCCAATTATATATTTGTAAATAATACTCCAGATCTGTCTTATCCATAGAGAACTAACCTCAGGTTGAGCTGCTCCTGGAATTTCTAAACAGTGGGGTAAGTAGGGAGAATGTTAATTATGTAAGATATCTACTATATCCTGTATGGGACCATTTTTCTGAAGTGTTAAGGAACTCCTCCTGAGCATCTGCCTGTGCATTGCAAAGGATTATAAGGCACGTCGCACATTCAGCTGATGTGCTTCCTAACCTAAGTCCCTTAGGCCGCACCATCTTGACAAGAGATCACTCAGGAGAGCTTGTCTGCTATTATTGATCCTGTGATTGATGAGCACCGGATACATTTCCAAGAAACACAAAGATTCCATGGACCACCAACCACATGGACCATCAATTACGAACTACAAGATAGGTGTTAAGCTGGTTATCCTTTTGTAAAAGCATATAAGAGGGTTGAACCAACTATTTCATTTTGTGTGTGTGACAAAAGTTGTATTTTTATAAGGTAGCACTTTATACAGCCAAAGGGGGGGGGGGACACAAGATCTGTGAAAGTGTTATGAAGGGGACTGCTTCCCTACAAATGGCAATAATTCTGTGTGCATTTTCCTTTGATATTAGGCCAGATTTGCACATATCCTGATAACAAGCAACATTTGGTTAAACAGAGATAGACATGATATTCACCTTGTGGACGTGCTTGTGGCTCAGTAGTACTATGACACACATTTTGTCTTACAGCCATTTCCAGTGGTATGCATTTTGGCAGCTTTAGAGCAATTTGCAGCACTAAGATTCAGCAAGAGACAGACTCCTTTTCAGCCAGTAGCCAATTGCTGTTTTTCCCTCAAGGATTCAGGAGTGAGCTAGGACCAAAGCCCAAACTGGAAATGAATACATATGTTCTCTTGGATCCTCCAGATACTTCCTGATTAAGCCCAGACGTGTCTGTTCTTTGTGCTTTTCTCACAACCCAAGAATAGCAACTGGCAACCTTTTGTACAAGGCAACAAGATTCTGAGAGAACCGCTATAGGAGAATAAGCTGTGAAGAAATCGCTTAATGAAATAGTGCCGGAAAGAAAAAGTAAACTACAATCACGTCTAGTACAAAACAAGATTGCTGAAGACAAAACCACCTCAGTATTTTTCAAGTGAATTGACAGTGTAGTTGCCTGAATGTGACACTGGGAAGAATCTGTGCATATACAATATTGGCTAGGACCCACACTTGCATTTCTGTGGACAGAAGTCCTGTCCCCACAGAGCATGATTTTATCACCCTTCCGTCTCACAGCAGGCCAATATAAACTCTAAAATCCTGTTCCTATACAAACAGCATTTGGAGGTATATCATGCTGATGTGAGAGTGCGGAAGAAAACCATGCCTCAAAGGCGCAAGGGTGTGTCCGCAAAAACACACCCTTTTAATGTCATATACTTCCCTAATCACGGCCAGAGTATGAGACGGGGACCAGACTTCAAATTCCATTGCGCCTATTCATTCATTTAAATAACTTAAGATTACCCAGCCTCATTTCTTACCTTCTAACACGAGTCTTTTCCACAATGAGATAGAAATGAGGCAGTGTTTGAAAAACAGCCAGGGAAGGGATTACATGTTTATTGGGAGTACACATGTAAATCCCTCTGTGCTCAGAGTCATTCATGAAATATGTGTGAGAGAGCAGTAGTAGATATTAAGGTTCCAACAATCCTGGAGAAGCTTATAGGGCAGGCATACAGAAGAAAGGGTAAGCCAGGATGAAATTGGATATTATTGGACCTTATAAGAAAAGGATTTATGGTGATAAGACAATTGGTTGCAGACATAAATGCACAGATGCATTCCCTAATGTTTCAGTAGGCATGGTAAAAAACATTCCTTACTGTATTGTCGAAGGCTTTCACGGCCGGAGAACGATGGTTGTTGTGGGTTTTCCGGGCTGTATTGCCGTGGTCTTGGCATTGTAGTTCCTGACGTTTCGCCAGCAGCTGTGGCTGGCATCTTCAGAGGTGTAGCACCAAAAGACAGAGATCTCTCAGAGATCTCTGTCTTTTGGTGCTACACCTCTGAAGATGCCAGCCACAGCTGCTGGCGAAACGTCAGGAACTACAATGCCAAGACCACGGCAATACAGCCCGGAAAACCCACAACAACCAACATTCCTTACTCATTGAAAGCCCTGAACTGGGTAGCCCGGGTGACCCTGATCTCATCAGATTTCAGAAGCTAAGCAGAGTCGGCCTTGGTTAGTAATTGGATGAGAGACCTCCAATGAAGATCAAGATTGCAGAGGCAGGCAATGGCAAACCACCTCTGTTAGTCTCTTGTTATGAAAACCCAACCAGGGGTCGCCATAAACTAGCTGTGATTTGAGGGCACTCTCTACCACCACCCCCACAAATCGAGAAAGGTGTTATTGGTCAGAGATATCAGTTTCTGGACAAATCAGTAGGAAATGAAGGCATTTTATTATGTATTCATAAGAGGGAGCAAGATTAGTAAAGAGGGACTATCTGGTTCAGTTGTCCAAATATTAGATGCTCCTGAGCCCAAACAATTAAATTGTATTCAAATTACCGGCAGCCATCTAAACACACACACACTCACATGGGGAAAAACAGTATTTAAGATGGCCATGTATTCTTCATACAAAGAAGGATCTTGCCGATTTTATGAAGTGGAGGTTTATGTTAGGTTTTGTTAAAGAATCTTCATATCATCTATGTAAAATGTCAAGACAAAATCCTCCCTGGTTAATGTTTTTGACTTGTAACTAAAGGATGCAGTCCTTAGCAAACGTCTTGAGTATTAGGTTGCTACTTGAATCATCACCTGCATATGGTCTTCTTCATATTTTCACTGATACCTAACTTACATTTTGCACTCTTGGTGTGTATGCACAGGAGAGCAATATTGCAGATATGCACGTCCACTTTCAGGCTATCCCTCATCCGAGACAGCAAAGTCATTGAAAAGAAAAATACTGAGCTAGATTAGTGAAGAGGGAGACATATAAATAAACCCTTTAATGACAGTGATATTACTTCCCATGCTCGGTTTCCTACCAATCACTGTAAAATGCTGCCACCTACTGGATGTTTAATCAAACCTTCTATCAAGATCTGCCCAAATGGAAAATCAATTTCTTTTAAAAAAGCTTTAAAAAAGAGCTAGTGTAGTAGCCTTGGTATGATTTGATGGCAATTTAACCGACCATTCTTATGTTCAGCCAATCTACAGTCAAACCTGACAGTTCTGTGATTAGGGAAAAGGTTTTCTGATTTCAGGGAGGAAAAAAGAGGAAAAGAACAAGACAGACAAAGGAATGTGTTGCACAAAAAAAAAAAAAATCTTGTTCATTCTTTCCACCAGAGATCAGAAGTTCAAATGAAACTTTTGACATCTTTATTTGGAGATTATTTCAGGCTGGTTAAAATCTAATTGCTTTGGGTTTAAAGGGCATAGTTCTGCATTTTCTAAAAAGTCAATTCACTTGAAAAATCTCCCATGGCCAATTGATATTAAAAAGCAGTCGCCAGGTCCCAAATTAAAGAATTTCAAATGGCATGGATTTCTCAAGAGTATTGAATAATATGAAACAACAGAGTTCAATAGGTTTCAAAAAAGTTATTACATCTCTAATGCATGTAATGCTATTATATTTAAACCCTGTTATTCTCCAAAACTATTACTTTGTTCTCAAATAATTTAAATTAATTTATAGCAATCTTAATTTACAACTAAAAGAATGAAACATAGTACTGAAAACGAATACTGTTCTCTATACATTTGTTGAAATTTCAATACAGTTCTCAGTTCTGTGCAATTTGTACATCTCCCTTTTTATTCAAAAAGAGTCCAGTAGCAGCTTTAAGACTAACCAGCTTTATTGTAGCATAAGCTTTCGAGAATCACAGTTCTCTTCGTCAGATGCATGGATGAAGAGAACTGTGATTCTTGAAAGCTTATGCTACAGTAAAGTTGGTTAGTCTTAAAGGTGCTACTGGACTCTTTTTGATTTTGCTACTACAGACTAACATGGCTAACTCCCTTTTTATTGTATTATTTTATAATTCACAGTAATATAAGGAAGAAAACAGATTTCTTAAATGCCAAATAATTGAAAAAGCAGATGCACCAGAATGAGGCGGATAAGATCAAAATGTCTTTGGACAAATGAAAGTTTCTTGATTCCAAAGAATGCAACTGAGATTAAGAAATGCTTTCCTCTCAAAGTTCTGGAGAGCCTCAGTGGACCCAAGGGAATTCTAGGTCCAGAAGAAGAGTAGTGCAGCCTGATAAACATTCCCTTGCCTTCTCCCAATAGCTGTGAGAACTGGGCTTTTAGCGGGTACCTGGGAATGCAATCTTAACCCATGAGCCAATCTTATCTTAGGGATAATAACTACTCCTGAAATATGGATAAAAACTCTTCTAGGCATAAGTAGGAGGCCACACGTATTGTTACCAAGCAGTGTACTGTTTGTTTTTTACAGAGAGACATTGGTTGATTCTGCACATGTTGGATAATGCACTTTCAATGCACTTTATCAATCGTTTGAGGTGGATTTTTTGTTCCGCACACAAAAAAATCCTTTCCAAATGATCTATAAAGAGGATTGGAAGTGCATTATGCAATGTGTGCGGAATCACTCATTAAGTACCTTTGGCTAGTTCTGGTCCACTATTTTCGTATTTTTTTCTGTTTCTATTCTTTAATTCAACCTTTGAACCAATATTAACTACAATTTACCTTGAAAATGAGCTGATAGCATGTACAGACACACAAATGGCAGGCACCAAAGTGCGTAGATGTTACTTTTCAGCCACATGATACATAATTATACCTATATATCAAATGGAAACAGTTAAAATTAGGTTTTTGCTAACCTGTATGGGTAGTAAGTATGTCAGCTTAATGAGCTGTCAATTAATTACCTATTAAGTGGCAATTAGTGTCTTTGAAATTAAGATACACTCAAATTGCCTAGTATTTGAAGTGCAATATCATAGTGGGGGGGGGGGGAGAGAGAGAGAGAGAGAGAGAGAGAGAGAGAGAGAGAGAATTGTTGAGGACAACCCAATCTTTCCAGCTGTGTCTTTATTAGTTCTTAATATGGACTTCCTTATATTTAATGCTTCAGCTTTTCCCCATCATAAATAGACTTGCTTGTGTTCTCGTAGAAATTCTACATAAGACTCTGTGATATTAATGGGTCTTATGTGATAGCAGTGCCCTGGGGGAGCAGATTGAACAGGAGTTCAGCTTTATGTCTACCTCAGGCTGCTTTCCCCAGTTGTCTGCAGAAACATCTTGGCTCTATATTACTATTCTATAATATGCTTCAGCACATTCTGGCTTATTTCTTTACTAGGCATCCACAAAGTGCATCTTTTTTATTATTCAAAAGATGGAATGACTTTGAGCAAAGAGGCATCAGGTCTATTTGGGAGAAACAACAATAGACATGGTAGGCTCATGAAAGGACAACAATTATTAGAGTTTTTAAAAAAAACAAAAAAAAACCCAGAAACTCTCTCTCGCTCTCACTCTCGCTCTGATCAATAGCCCTGTTCACAAGTTACAGTGAACTCTCCCACAATCAGTGTATGTTATACATTTTATTTTTCTTTATGCATATGTTGAGTAATCCTCATGTTACATTCAATGCATGTACAGTAGAGATGGGCATGGAACAAAAACCCCCCGAACCGCTTGGTTCGTGGTTCGTTCATTTTCACGAAACACAAACCATGAACTTCTGAACCAAAACTGGTTCCCGAACCACGCTTTGAGAGCCCAAACTCTCTCTTCCCGGACAGCTCCCAGTGCCTCGACCTTGTGACTTGTAACTGACTATTTCATGTTGCAGCTTAATCTGGTGCCTCCGTAGTGTCTAGATGATATGTAAACTATGTACAATGTTCCCAGCCTTTTCGCGCTCAAAATGATGTTTTCTATTCAAAGGGGGGAGGAAGATTTCTGCTTAAGAAGAAAGGGTTTTTCTCAGTTCCTAATTCCTATCAAGTTATTGTCTGCTGCTTAGTTGCTTACATTGCTGCTAAGTAATCCTTTGGGCCTTCTGTGGAAATGATTTGATTCCTGAATAAAACCTTTTAACCAAGAACCTGGATTTCTTGCTGTATGGATACAGGGGTCAGTCTGCCATAGCCTGTCATCCAGAACCTTAGGCTGGTTCATTTGGTTCATTTTCGGTTCATCATTGCATCACATGCTACAATGTTACAATGTTGCTACACTTTTATGCCTTTGAAAAAAAAAGAGAGTGTGTGCATACCCGAAAGGAGGAAGGGAAAACCAGCCATTTAGCCCTTTCTTGGCTTTTAAAGCCAGCAGGGAATAAGCAAACTTCTGCAAACATGGGAAACAGAACAGCCGGCATTTTTTTTCAGCTGATGGGGATTCCCCTCCCATCAGCTGAAAAGTGGCTGGCATTTAAAAGGGGGAAAACAGAAGCACACACCCCTATTCTGCAGACTTTCTGCTGCCCTGGAAGTGACGTTTTCACACAGGAAATGGTTTGGGAAGCGAGCAAGTTCATGAAATTTCATGGTTCGGGAACCTCAAACCTCCCAGTTTTGGGGGGGGGGGTGTTCGTGCCCATGTCTATATAGGAGTACATATTCAAAGCAACAGATAATATGTAAGGCAACATAGTGGTGAATTCTATGGCCCTAACTCATTAGCGAAGCATCTGAGACCCCTTCCCTACAAAACTTCCCCCCTATCTGAGTAAAAATCTTTTTTGAATCATTTGTTTTGCATTGTTTGCGGAAAGCCAGGAGAGTGGGGGCTCTCCTGACCTCCTCGGGCAGGCCATTCCACAGGGTAGGGGCCACCACCGAGAAAGCCCATGTGTAGGTTGTTGTTGATTTCACCCATGTGCAGGCTTGCACGTGCAAGAGACCCTGTTTAGATGAGCAAAGCTGCCATGGAGGGACATAGGGAAGGAAGCAGTCCCATAGGTATGCTGGGCAAGGCCGTGAAGAGCTATATATGTAATAACCAATACCTTGAATAGAGCACAGTAACTGATAGGAGTGACTGTAGGATGGGAGTGGTGTTCATGCTCCTGCTCGCTCCTGCTAACAGTCGAGCTGCAACATTTTGCACCAATTGGA
Organism: Eublepharis macularius; assembly: GCF_028583425.1. Classification (NCBI taxonomy): domain Eukaryota; kingdom Metazoa; phylum Chordata; class Lepidosauria; order Squamata; family Eublepharidae; genus Eublepharis; species Eublepharis macularius. The sequence continues at coordinate 118,758,210 of NC_072796.1, read as the reverse complement.
GTCTTGATTATATTCTTTAGCCAAAACATTGATTATTGCACAAATTTGGTGTAGTGGTTAAGAGCGCGGGACTCTAATCTGGAGAACTGGGTTTTATTCCTCACTCCTTCACTTGAAGCCAGCTAGGTGACCTTGGGTCAGTCACAGCTTCTAGCTCTCTCAGCCCCACCCACCTCACAGGGTGTTTTGTTGTGGGGATAATAATGGCATACTTTGTAAACTGCTCTGAGTGGGTGTTAAGTCATCCTGAAGGGCAGTATATAAATTGAATGTTGTTGTTATTAATTGGAGGCTTGATTATATTCTGTAGCTGAAAGGACATATAAAATTGTTGCTGGTATAACATCAATCAATACGAAGCTATTCATTTATTAGAAAAATGTGAATTCCACAAAAAACTCTTAGCCTCTGACTTCCAAGGTGGCTTTCAACACAAATCCACAGTTCAAGTCACAATGAAAAAACAATTAAGAATTAACACCGATTAAAATCACATAAGTAACGATTTACAATCAATTGCAGTGTCTGGCAGTATCTTGAACAGCACAATCAATACGTAAACAACAATGCAATCCATCTACAGAGTGACTCCAGTCTAAACCTGTTGTGGGTTTAGACTGGAGTAAGTTTGCAGAGGATAACTCTGTAAATCAGCCACCCAGCAGCCTAAACACACAAAAAGAAACAAATGTTTTCACTTGGTGCCTAAAACTAAAGAAGCTACGTAGTTGTGGGGTGGAAGTTGCACCGGTGAGGAGCCCCAATCCCAGATGATCACTCCACTGCCCTTTCAAGACCAAGGATATGGAGAAGAGGGCAAGCAAGTAGCACCAAACTCTTTCATGCTTCATATATTAGAATCAGTACTTTAAATTGCATTTGGAAGCACACTGGTCGCTAATGAAGATCTTTCAGCTCACCAAGCAATGCTCTCGGTTGCTTGTGCTAGTCAGCAGTTTGGGTGCCACATTTTGCAGTAGCTCTTGAAACTTCCAAAGAGTCTTCCAAGGTAACCTCACATGGCGTGTATTGCACAGCCTGGATAGGATATAAATTTGGTAAGATCATCGTTATCAAGGAAAAGCTGCACATGGCACACCCATCAAAGATAAGCAAGGGATCTTACATGTCACAAAGGATACCTGCAGATCCATCTGTAAGGAGGGCTCTAATCCTACCTGTAGGTTAAGAATTTGCTTCAGTGTTGTATATTGTCCAGAAAAGATTAATTCACTCAATCCCTGCATTGCAACATAATCAGGTAGGAGCTCCTCAGTCTTATCTGAAGTGAATTTCAGTTTATTAGACCTTGCCCAGCCCATTACCAGCTCTTGAGACCAAATCAGAATGTTCATTGACTCATCCAAGAAAGAGTAATATTTGGGTATCATAAGCATATTGAGTTACAACATACATAGTGGCTTGGATCCTTTATTGGATCTAATCAGTATGCTTACAGAATAACATAACCAACCTCCTTCTCTTCCCCCAAAACATAAACTATCCTGTCACCTAAATTCAGTTGAACTCAGTAGGATTTTTTTTCCTAAGTAAACATGGCAAGGATTATATTGTAACACCAAAAGCTTTGAAAGGAAGACTTGCCTTTTCATATTCCTATGGGTTGACGTCAGCTGCCGATCTAACATATTCATAAGAAGTGGATCAGAACCATGCAGTAAGAATCAACAAGCACTGGTCAACTCACATCTTGGCTCACAGTCTCAGACATGCATTGGTTCTACATTGGAAAAGACTATGCTTCAAGAATAAGAAGTAATTTGGAGGGAGTCTGCGCTTTTCAAGGTCATTGTACTCACATCAGAGAAGTCAATATACACATTTCTATGGAGAAACGTAAGACAGAGAATGTATCTACAGAGAGAAAGAGAACCTAAAGATCCAGCAGGTAAAAGATCCAAAAATATCTGAAATGCAAGCTGTGAATTTGTACACGTGTTGAGAGAGCAGTCCAACCCCCAAGGGAGCCAAGTGAGAACAGGTTCTTGACTTCCCTGCTAAAGCTGAACATTCAGCTACAGTTGCCTGAATGCTTCTGAGACTCTCAGATCTCAACAGAGTATTGATCTGCAGGATAACTCACTCTGAGCTGATAGGTGTTATGGAATCCTGTTAAAGAAGTCAGCATGCTATGGGGAAAACATGGCTTCCAGATTGTTAACACTAACTGACATTGGTGACTAGGAGAGCTGATAAATTCACCGAAAAAGGATAAAGTACTATTATATCTCGATAATAGGATGTGATTGTTGAATGACCTGGGTTCTCTCAGCTGTTAAAGAAAGAGCTTAACTTTGTGTACAAGGAATTCACAAGGCAAAAAAAATATATAGCTATGATTGTATTATTTATTGCAAAACCCAGGGCAGAATAAATTATACATAGTAGGTCCATGTGATCTCACCGCATTGCAATGTTTCAGACTCTTTCAAACTACTAATATTTTTACACAACTCAAAAAGCCATACTCTAAAGATATGACAAAGCATTTCACTGACACATCTACAATTTGAGCTTGACTGAAATATTTGCTCTCTCAGTTACCTTTTTGCTCCTTAATGGGCTGCCAGGTGTATTCCAGGACTCACTTGAATGTCAGCCACAGAAAACAAGTGGCACACCTTTAAAATGTGCCTGTTGTAAGATCATTAGGCATACGTATGGCTTTTCTGATCTTTGAATGGTATTACAAAATATCCCCAAATCATCCTCAGGCACAACAGATGAGTAATAATTAGAGATGTGCATGAACCAGGAAAAAAACAAACCATGTGGTTCGTAGTTCGTCGCATTTCATGAACCATGAACTTTAATGAACCTGCCCTGGTTCGTGAACTGGTTCATTTGGTTCATCAAAACATCACATCCAGGTCAGTAAATCGTCACTTCTGGGTCAGCAGAAGTTCATTTCTGGGCCAGCAGACGGCCACTTCTGGGCAGCAGAAGGTCTGCAGAAAGTCCATCCCCTGTTGCTTAGGAAACTGATTGAGTAGCACCAGGCTGTCTGCAGTGATGAACCAAAAAACGAACCAGCCTAAAGTTCATGGCAGTTCATCAGAAATGGGCTCTGACAAACCACTGGTTCGTGAACCACGAACCAGCCTGGTTCATGCCAAATTTTGGGTTGTACTTTAGTTCGTGTGCATCTCTGGTAATAATAAATACGACTTTGAAATCTTTTCTTCTTTAAAATGCTAATCCTAGAGTGAAAAACCTAGTTTGGAACACCAAAATTAACAGCGCAATCCTATGCAGAGTTAGGCCAGTCTAAACCCATTGAAGTCAATGGCCTTAGACTGGAGTAAATCTCCATAGGATTGCACTGTTAGTGAAGTTTCAAGGGTTAAAAACCCATTGTAGGTTTAGACTGGAGTAACTTTGCAGAGGATAACTCTGTAAATCAGCCACTCTGCAGCCTAAACACACAAAAAGAAACAGAAATGTTTTCTCTTGGTGCCTAAAACTAAAGAAGCTAAGTAGTTGTGGGGTGGAAGTTGCACCGATGAGGAGCCTGAATCCCAGATGATCACTCCACTGCCCTTTGAAGACCAAGGATACACAGAAGAGAGCAAGCAAGTAGCACCAAGCTCTATGGGCCAAAAAGTGTGATATTCATCTTGTCAGCTGGATCCTTAGTGATCTTATATAACAATATTACAGCTGTTTGTAAGCATGTCTATCACTTCCATAGCTGCTTCAGGTTTGGCTTAGCCACAAAGCTCACTGGATGATCAGTTTTCCCACTGGAGAATAACTGTTCCCTTTGGCCCACAGAAAGGCTGTGCTAAGGATCATGGTATCTGCATGGGCAAAATCTGTGTGGGATGGAGACTGTAGTAAGGAGAGGAATCAGGTGAGACTGAGTGAAAAGGCTGTCTGGATCCAACCCCGCCCCCCCGCCTGTGTCTCAGCTCAACATGTATCCCTCAGTTTTGTTGTGAGGATGAAATAAGATGGAAGGTAAAAAACTATGTATAGTATCCTAAGCTGGAGAAAGGTAAGGATCTAGTTATAGTACATGTATACATTACATGAGTACATGGAAGTACAAGGCAATAGAAGCACTGTAGAAATGCTAGCAAGATGGGGAAAGTAATACACTGGTTTAAGAAAAGAGTAATCAGAATGCTCCATCTGCTTAGAAAACCCAATAAGAAAAAGGCTTCCTCAATGCAGCGTTAAGGACCATTGTGATATCATCAGGGGAAAGGCCAATCAGTCTTCTCCCTTTGCACTTACCCATGTAACTGCTGAAGCTTTTGACAGAAGAAGGATGAGGAGATGGGGAAAGCAGCAGCCATTAAAATTCTCTGTATTTCCCCACCGTTTTTAAAGGCATAGGTGACTTGCCACAAAAAGGCTGACAAGGAGAAAGCAGTTGGGAAGGGAAAGAATAGCAGCCCAAACACACACTGATAGCAGGAAAAGAGGGCTGAAAGTGGCAGGGTTACCCAGTTGTATTTATAATTACTTCCCCATTACTTGGTGAATCACTTGCTAGATATTAAATAATGCAATGTTACGATTGTTTAGGCTGCAAGTATCCTCACTGAAAACCACCTTTTCTATTACTGGAAACAGTGGTACAACTGAGGGAGGAAACAGACGGAGGGACCATGTGGTTTCAGAATCTCAGTGTTAAGAAATGAGTGGAAGGTATGGCTGAATGTGCTTCAGCAAAGCTCCATCTAACCTCGTGAATTTCCCATTTAAGATGCATATAAATTGACTGAAGGGACATACAGTTCTCCAAATGATAAATGGGAATGTCTGGCCATGAGAGCAGTGTCCTTGGGGGTATAATAAGGACAGGTGTTAGCTTTAGTCTTATTTAATATCTTCATTAATGATCTTGAGGAAGGAGGTAAACAGAACATTAATTAATTTAATTAACAGATTATGCTAAATCAGAAGGTGTTGTAAATATCAGAGAGGTTGGCAAAAGCCGAGAAATACCACCAGGAATTAACTAATTGAGATATATAATACAGAAGGGGGGGGTATTGAGATCTCAATAATTTAAGAGTATGAATTACATTATTTTCATTTCCATCCTATTTGCAATGCCTTGTTGAGATAATGGGTTTGCTTCAAAGTAAAGCTCTGCTAATGAAATGAAACTTTCCTGTACTCTCCACTCCCATGGCTTCCTATAAAGAGCTGCTGTTGGGGGAAGGAGGCGAAAGAAGATCTTCAGGGACAGTATGTGGGAGTGAAGTCTGCCATGGGAGAGGAAATAAACAAAAATTCTCCCCCCTGTTCTACTAGGGAGATTACCATACAACAGTGGGAAATAATGTATGGATCCCACCCACTTTACACTGTATTGGTAATGTATAAACTATCGAACAGATTAGATGTTAGAAGCAACAATGAAATGGAACACTTATGTGGTTGAACTTGTCCATCCCAAATCTTATGCCTATATTCTCCTGCCTTACAGTTCAGACAATAACTAGAATGGCTCCTTTCCAGAGAAAGGTAATCTTAATGGGGCTATTACTTTGTACTCAGTTTCCCAAGTACACTTCAAAAAATTTCATTTTAATCTCAGATATTTTTTTAAATAGCATCGTAACATAACGTAAATCTTTATTGATGCCTGCAAGCCATGCAAACCTAAAGACCTATCAACAATTAATAACCCACACAGAATTCCCTTACAACATTCATCCAAACTCATAACCACATTTTAAAAGTGAAATCCTAAACAACTTACACATGGGACATTAACTCGGCTCGTATTTTCGTTACAGAAAACAAAAACTTGGCTACAGAGACTGTAATCCTTTGGTCGACTGAGTATACTTCAAAATGTTTAAAAACATTAAAATGTTCATTTTAATTTCAAATCTTTAAAAAAAATAACTTTGTAATGTTTTGCCTGTAATGTATTTAATTTGGATTTTATTTCTGCTTGCTAATGTGGGGTTGTTAAACTTGTTTTTAACTTGTGGTGTTTTTAAAATGGTTGCTGTGAGTTTAAATGTAAGCCTCTGAGGAAATAACAACAAGATTTGATTTATATACTGCCCTTCAGGACAACTTAATGTCCACTCAGAGCAGTTTACAAAGTACGTTATTATTATCCCCACAACAATAGTCACCCTGTGAGGTGAATGGGGCTGAGAGAGCTCCTAGAAGCTGT